>NC_135335.1:108656894-108959336 GCF_023851605.1 Tamandua tetradactyla | reverse complement strand
TCTTTCAAACCAGCACAATCAGTAATGATAAGTTATGTTGATAGTATGCATCCTTGATATGATGTGTTGAGAATAGCTCTTTCCCTATGTGGACTTACTCCTCAACCCCATCACCCAATCTAATCATGAAACAATAACCAGACAAATCCCAATTGAGGAGTATTCTACAAAATTCCTGACCAGTACTCTTCAAAACTGCCAAGGTCATCAAAAACAAGAAAGTCCGAGAAACTAATAACTAAGAAGAACCCAAGGAGACCTGACTACTAAATGTAACCTGGTATCCTGGATGGGATCCTGGAACAGAAAAAGGACATTCGGTAAACACTAAGAAAATTTGGAAAAGGTGTGAAGAATAATGTATCAATATTGGTACATCAGTTGTGACAAATGTATTATATGAATGAAGATCATAATAGGGAAAACTGGATATTCGTTCCATGGAACCCTCTGTACTATCGTCGCAATTTTCTGTGAATCTAAAACTGCTCTAAAAACAAAGTTTATTAAAGTAAAAAAAAGGATAGAATCAAAAGACAAACTTTGCCAGCGTTAGAACTCTGTTCTAAATTCCCAGCTACCATTAGATCCAAGCCCGCTAGCAGCAACATGCCCCCTCCCAAAGACACACTCAATATGCTGAGTTCTTCAAAGAATTGACAATGGTTACCCTACTTTCTTCATTTAGGACTCAGAAAGCACCCTGATATCTCATTTCACCATATAGGCATCAGGGTATAGAATTGGTGGAAAATATGAGCTCTGGAATAGGCATCCCTGATTTGAATTCTGACCCTGCCCCAGACTTGGGCAAATTACTGAACTCTTCTGAACATGTTTCCTCATGAAATAATAATCCTTAGCACATAGAGTTTTTGAGATAATATAATGAGATAATGTGTAAAAAATGTTTCACAGACCCTGGCAGATAATGGCTTAGGAGTGTTTTAATTTCCCCATTGCTAAAGCAAATACCATGCTATGGATTGGCTTAAGCAATGGGTACTTATTGGCTAATGGTTTTGAGGCTAGGAGAAGTCCAAGGCATGATCAAGGTGATGCTTACTTCTGGAATACTAGAGTCTTCACTGGCTGCCAGTGATCCTTGGTCCTTAACTTCTTGATCACATGGCATTGCATGGCTGCCTCTCCTGGTTTCTCCCTTCTCTTTTGGGTTCCACTGACTTTCAGCTTCTGGTGCTCCCTGTGGCTTTCTCTCTCTGGGTGATCTTCTTTATATGGCCTTCAGTAATAGAATAAGACGCATCCTGATTTAGTTGGGTCATACCTTAGCTGAAGTAACCTCATTAAAAGGTCCTATTTATAAGAGTCCATACCCACGGGAATGGATTAAATTTGAGGATATGTTTTTCTGGGTTATTTAGTTCCAAGTCACCACAAGAAATGTTATTGTCTCACTTCTTCAAAGCCTTGTCAGTAAAGCCATGTTAAATTCTACATGCAGGAAAAACAGAGATGGTACATATTTTCCTGAAATTTCTTGCTGAAACCAAAGTGAACAGACATAGTGGTGGTTACAGTATACATCATCAGGCAGTGATGTTTAAATGTTTAAACAGAGTTAGCAGAGGGGTCAGAGTTAGTAGAGGGGTTCAAGCTACAGTTTATTAGCCAACTCTTTTATGTCATGGAAGTGATTTCAGAGACTGTAGGTTTATAGGGAAGTCCTGCTGTGGCCTAACATTTACCCTGAGGCAACCCACTTGGCTATTCTCTTATTGAATTGATTTCCATGGGATCAGGAAGTTCTGTTTTAATATATTCCAGTCAGTTTTCAGCATACACAATGATTACAATCAGATCTAAATCAGTTTGAGCTGAATTTGCCAGTGAAATGTCATAAGACTGCAGAGCCAACACCTTATTGCTTCAATAAATCTAAACATGCAACATCTACGGTTTACCAGCAGCTGATTGTGTGTTTTGTAATTTCAACACAAATAGCCATCGAGTGTGTATGGCCTGATGTGTTCTCACCATTTCAAATACCACCCTGCTGATTGAGCACATTTTCATTCTCCCCAATGATATTTACAACTGCTTGGATATTTAACTAAGTAGACGTGTCAGTGGAATGGGCAATCCTTGTTGGCGTCATTGTCTTTCCTCTGAGGACCAGAAGAGATGCTCCATGTCTGTCTCTGTTCAGCTGAGCAATTTCCTGGCAGAGCTAAGAAGCTCACAGAAAGCCAGAGTTTGGCTTCTACCCACTCAAGCCAACCTCTCAGAAAGGTATAGTGTGAAAGATCACCCATGGGGATCTTGCAGAATGCTATGCAATCTTACTTTCTTCTAGAATTTTGAAACATTCTTATTTCTTATAATTAAAAATAATTAAAAGTTGCTGGCATGTTTACTAGACATATGTGTTAGTCATGATTTTCTAGGGAAACAACTGTCAGGATCTATGTATAAATACATTTATGTATATAAAATGTAAATATTATGAGATTTTAAAATAGGAATTGGCTCACATGACTGTGGGGATGGACAAGTCTAAATCCTTAGGCAGTCTGGGAACTCTGATGAAAGTTTACAATGAATTCCCCAGGAGATGCTAACTGGTTAAAGTAGGGATGAAAATTCTCCCTTCTGATTGTGGATATCATCAGTTCTCCTTTTAAGGCTTTCAACTGATTGGATGAGACTTCTCACATTGTTGAAGGCACTGTCCACAGTTGATTGTCAATGTAATAAGTCATAGCTACAATCAACATACTGATGATTTAACTCCATGGAATATCCTCACAGTGACTATCAGGCCAGTGCTTCTTGGCCAAACAGCAGGGCATCATATCCTGGCCAAGTTGACACATGAAATTAACCATCACATTCTACTCCTTGTCAACCTGGCAGCAACATACATCCCCTTAAACCACACTTAATCTCTACATAAAGACAACAACAGCCATATTTACACCTAACAAAACTCAACTGTCCTGTGAATAACTACAGATACACTGACTCTCCCAGAATAGAATGAAAAGTCCTTGGACAGTATTCACTCCTAAACTTGATATCCTATAACTTAAATGTTATGACATGAAGCTAATACAACTTATGTCATATGATAAGGGCATAAGATAAGAAAGAAAACAAAGATACTTGCTTTATGTGTCTATCTATCTATCTATCTATATATAAACACATTGAAAAAATACTTAGCCATTACTGTCCTCATTTCTGTAACTGGTCACCTGTTTGTAGTTTATATTTATAACTATCTTCTTCCATTACTTATTTCCTATTTCCTTTACTCTCAGCCAGCATCTCAGCTGACCATGGTTCTTTGCCTAATGGGGTGACCCAAACCTTCATTCTTGAAGTTTCTGGGCCATTGGTAAGTCCCACCTAGATTAGATTGTTTCAGTTTTCCATTGACTTTAATCACAAGACATGGTAATCTCTTATATTCAGGCAAACTCTTCTTTACCTCTGTTGAGTAGTTGCAGTCTTACTGCCCTTTGATAGTCAGGGTCAATCACCCCAGCCAGTAGAGTAATTACCTTCCTTGACTGTTGATTCAGAGGCAAGAGAAGCCCAACATGGCCAGGTAGCTGTCTTAACTTCCAGCTCAATGGAATCATTGCTGTATTTCCTGGTAGAGCACTCTTTCTTTTGAAATTAAGACCTATTAGACCAGCAGAGCTTAAGTTCATAGGGACAGGAAGCAAACATTTTCTTAGTGGATCTCTAGGGGTAATAGTGAGTGGTGCCATTCCTATTTCTACCCCTTGACTCCTGGACATATGAATCCTGGCTATGGGAGAAGCAGTACCATAGAGTGGATGCTGATTTAGAACATATACAGTATCCTGGAGGACATTGCCCCAGACTTGTAAGATTTTCCCACCCAGTTGGAGCTGAAATTGGGTCTTCAAAAAGCCATTCCAGACTTCCAGGAAGATGGTCTACTAGACAAATTCGAGATTAGCCCTGCTCCAAGGAAAAGTTAGAGAAGGGACAGGAGGGCAACTGAGGCAGTGATTCAGGAGCACAGCTGACCTGAGAGAGCTTCTGCACCACATGTGGCAGCCCTGGTTGCAGAGGCTGAGGAACTGAGAGGCAGAAACCTGGAGCCTGGCATGGAAGCACAGAGCCACAGAGCCCACAGGAGTGTCTAGATGGGAACTTGGGACTAGGAAGTAAGCCAGGCCATGTTTCTTGGGTGTGCTACCCTCACCAGTGCGGCCCTGTGACTGGCAATTCACCCCATACCCCCACACACCTGAACCCCATCACCCATTCCCATTCCCTGCACTCCAGGTGCCCCCATCCCACCAGCCTCCAGTGCATGTGCCTGCCCCACCCCCCCACCCCAAGTGTAGCCCAAAGCATCTCTCCAGCACCCCTCCTGAGCACCACCTCCTCCTCCCTATTCCTTTCAGGCTATTGCCAGCACATAAAGGTTGCAGGCACTAACCTCCATACCTAGGCCACCCTTGCCCCCACCCATAGGGTTGCACAGCCTCACCCTGCCCTCCCTGAGCTAAGCACATCCATTTATGGCACTCCCAGGCCCAATCATGAACATGGGCCCCCAATCACATCATTCCACTCTAAGAACTGCATTTTACAGCAGTCTTAGAACTGCACATGCACACAGCATTCAGCCTCACCTCCCAGCTCTGAGAAAGTGTTGACCTGCGCAACTGGGTCACATCTGCCCTCAATCCATGAAGGCATAACACCAACCTGCTGCCACAGCTCTATGCATGCACACAAAGGGCCCCATGCCTTAGACCAGCACACACTAAGGTTATGCCTCCCAGACTGGTGTACTGCACAGCTACATCCTCCCTGGCTGTTGGGCACCCACTTTCAGAAGCATCAGTGTAACATCCCCAAACTGTGCCCATACCTGACCCAAAACAAATCACCATTCTGAGTGCTCCATCCCATGCCCTGCTCCCTGCTATACAACCATCCTGCAAACACAAGGCCTTAGAGCACTGAAAGTAATCAACTCCCAGAGTAAATCAATCAAGATATTTATATGCCACGAAGACAGCAGAAGATCACTAAGCATATCACAATGCAGACAGATATAGCCCTGCTTAATGACCAAATTAAAATATCAGAAGAGACACAGACATTGGAAAAACTAATCAAAGATATTCATACAATTCTATTTAATAAAATAAGTGGGATAGAAAATCACATAAAGGAGATCAAGAAGACAGTAGAAGAGCACAAAGAGGAATTTGAAAGAATAAATAGAAAAATAGCAAAAAGCACAGATATTAAAGACTCTGTTGACCAAATAAAAAATATACTAGAGGCACACAACACCAGATTTGAAGAGACAGAAGAAAGAATAAGTGATATAGAGGACAAGATAGCTGACTTCAAAGACTCAAAACAGCAAATGGCAAAAAAGATGGAAAAATTGAATGGAAACTCAAGGAAATGATAAACAGAACAAAGCACACTAATATAAGAATCACTGATGTCCCAGAAGGAGAAGAGAGGAGTAAAGGGCTAGGAAAAGAAGTTGAGGATATAATGGGGAAAAACTTACCAACCCTCATCAAGGACATAAATATACAAGTCAAAGAAGCCGAAAGAACTCCAAACAGAATAAATCCAAATAGACCTTCCCCAAGGCACATACTAACCAGTCTGTCAAATTTTGAAGAGAAGCATAAAATCCCGAAAGTGGCAAGAGAAAAACAATCTACTACATACAAGGGAAATAAAATAAGACCGAGTTCAGACTACTCAACTAGCACCCTGAAGGTGAGAAGGCAGTGGTATCATATATTCAAGATCCTGAAAGAGAAAGACTTCCAGCCAAGAATTCTGTACCCCGCCAAATTGTCCTTCAAAATTGAAAGAGAGATTAAGGTTTTCACAGACAAATAAGTCCTAAAAGAATTTGTTAACAAGAGACCGGCTCTACAAGAAATATTAAAAGGAGTCCTGCCAGCTGAAAAAAAAAGATGGGAGAGGGAGGTCTGGAGGAGGGCACAGAAATGAAAAGTGTCACTAGGGGAAATTTAAAGAATACAAAGAGAAAGAGGGAAAAGAATATATAGATCTGACAAACAAAATTAAAAAGATAACATGGTGGAATCAAGAAACATCTTTTCAGTAATAACTTTGAATGTTAATGGACTAAACTTACCAATTAAAAGATATAGATTGGCCGAATGGATTAAGAAACATAATCCAGCTATATGCTGCTTGCAAAAGACTCATTTAGACACAAGCTTACAAATAGACTGAAAGTGAAAGGATGGAAAAAGATTTTCCACACAAGTTGCAACCAAAAGAAAGCAGGAGTAGCTATACTAATATACAAAATAGACTTTAAATGTAAAGACATCATAAGAGACAAAGAAAGACACTATATATTAATTAAAGGGTCAATTCACCAAGAAGATAAAAAATCATAAATGTTTATGCTCCCAATCAAGTAGCTCCAAAGTATATGAGACAGATATTGGCAAAACTGAAGGGAGCAATAGATGTTTCAACAATAATAGTAGGAGACTTCAATACACCACTCTTCTCTATAGCTAGAATAACAAGACAGAAGATCAACAAGGAAACAGAAGTTAAATAACTTGATAAATGAATTAGACTTAACAGACATATATAGATCATTGCACCCCAAAGTACAAGGTTATATATTCTTCTTTAGTGCTCATGGAACATTCTCCAGGATAGATCATATGCTGCAGCACAAAACAGGTCTTTAAAATGTAAAAATATTTTGAAATTATTCAAAGCACTTTCTCTGATCACAATGTGATGAAGCTGGATCTCAATAACTACCAAAGAATGAGAACATTCGCAAATATATGAAGATTAAATAACACACTCTTAAATAATCAGTGGGTCAAAGAAGAAATTGCTAGAGAAATCAATAGCTATTTGGAGATGAATGAAAATGAGAATATAACTTATCAGAACTTATGGGATGTGGCAAAGGCTGTGCTGAGAGGGAAATTTATTGCCTTTACTGCCTATATTAAAAAACAAGAAAGAGCAAAAATTGAGGACTTAACAGCAAACCTGGAGGAACTTAAGAAAGAACAGCAAACTAACCCCAAGGCAAATAGGAGAAGAGAAATAACAAAGATTAAAGCAGAGATAAGTGAATGGGAGAATAAAAGAACAGTAGAAAGAATCAATAAAACCAAAAGTTGTTTCCTTGAGAAAATCAATGAAATTGATGGGCCACTAGCAAGACTGACAAAGAAAAAAAGAAAGAGGATACAAATAAACAAAATGAAACATGAGAAGGGGTGCATTACCACAGACTCTGAAGAAAGAAAAGAAATCATAAGAGGATACTATGAACAACTAGATGCCAACAAACTAGACAACTTAGATGAAATGGACAAATTCCTGGAGACACACAAACAAGCTATATTGACTCAGGAAGAAGTAGAAGATCTCAACAAACCAATCACAATTTAAGAGACTCAATCAGTCATCAAAAATCATCAAAAAGCGAAGAAAATCCCAGGGCCAGATGGGTTCACAGGGGAATTTTATCAAACATTCCAGAAAGAAATAATACCAATCCTGCTCAAAAAAATTGAGGAAAAAGGAACTCTACCTAACTCATTTTATGAAGCTAATATCATTTTAATACCCAAACCGGGTAAAGATGCTATAAAAAAATAAAACTGCAAGTCATTCTCCTTAATGAACATAGATGCAAAAATTCTCAATAAGATATCAGCAAATCGAATCCAACAGCACATTAAAAGAATTATATACAATTAGCAAGTGGAGTTTATACCAGGAATGCAATGATGGCTCAATACAAGAAAATCAATTAATGCAATATAGCACATTAACAAATCAAAAAGGAAAAATCACATGATCATCTCGAGTGATGCTGAAAAAGCATTCAACAAAATTCAGCATCGTTTTCTCATAAAAACACTCCAAAAGATAGCAATCAAAGATAACTACCTCAATATGATAAAGGGAATATATGAAAAACTGATAGCCAGCATTGTACTCAATGGAGAGAGACTGAAAGCCTTTGCCCTAAGATCAGGTACAAGACAAAGATGCCCACTGTCAGCACTATTTCAACATTGCGCTAGAAGTTCTAGCTAGAGCAATCAGGCAGGACAAAGAAATAAAACGCATCCAAATTGGAAAGGAAGAAGTAAAACACTCATTATTTGCAGATCATATGATACTATACTTGAAAGATCCTGAGAAATCCACAGCAAAGTTACTTGAGCTAATAAACAAATTCAGCAAGGTGACAGGATATAGAACTAACGTGCAAAAATCAGTAACATTTCTATACACAAGCAATGACCTAGCTGAGGAGTAAGTTAAGGAAAAAATTCCATTCAAATAGCAACTAAAAGAATCAAATACTTAGGAATGAACTGAACTAGGTATGTAAAGTTCTTGTACACAGAAAACTACATAACATTGCTAAAAGAAATCAAAGGAGACCTAAATAGATGGAAAGACATTTCTTGCTCATGGATAGGAAGACTAAATCTAGTTAAGATGCCAATTCTACCCAAATTGATCTGCAGATTCAACACAGTACCAATCAAAATTCCAACAGCTGACTCTGAAGATTTGGAAAAATCTAACCACCAAATCCATCTGTAAGGGAAAAAGACCCTGAATAGCTAAAAGCATCCTAAAGAAAAAAGAACAAAGTGGGAGAATTAATACTCACTGACTTTAAAACCTATTGTAAAGCCACAGTGGTCAAAACAGCATGGCACTGGCACAAAGATACAATTGACTAATGGAATCAAATTGAGAGTGCAGAAATAGAAAAAATCTATTTTGTCTACTGATTTTTGACAAAACCTCCAAGTACCCTGAACTGGGACAAAATAATCTGTAAAATAATTGGGCATGGAAGAACTGGATATCAATAACCAAGAGAATGAAAGAGGGCCCCTATTTTACACCCTACACAAAAATTAACTCAAAGTGTATCAAACACCTAAATATAAGAACTAGCACCATAAAGCTTCTAGAAGAAAATGTAGGGAAACATTTCAAGGCCTAGTAATAGGAAGTAGCTTTCTAAACTTTACACCCAAAGCACAAGCAACAAAAGAAAAAACAGATAAATGACAATTTTTCAAAATCAAATGCTTCTGCACCTCAAAAGACTTTGTCAAAAAGGTGAAGAGGCAGCCAACTCAAAGGGAGAAAGTATTTGGAAATCACATATCAGACAGAGGTTTGATTTCTTATATTTACAAAGAAATCATACAACTCAACAACAAAAGAACAAACAACCCAATTATAAAATGGGCTAAAGATATGAATAGGCATTTTTCTTTTCTTTTTTTTATTAATTAAAGAAAAAAAAAGAAATTAACCCAACATTTAGAAATCATTCCATTCTACATATGCAATCAGTAATTCTTAATATCATCACATAGATGCATGATCGTTTCTTAGTACATTTGCATTGATTTAGAAGAACTAGCAAAACAACAGAAAAAGATATAGAATGTTAATATAGAGAAAAAAATTAAAATAATAATAATAGTACAAAAAAAAAGACAAACAAACAGACAGAAAGACAAAAAAAAAAAACCTATAGCTCAGATGCAGCTTCATTCAGTGTTTTAACATGATTACTTTACAATTAGGTATTATTGTGCTGTCCATTTTTGAGTTTTTGTATCTAGTCCTCTTGCACAGTCTGTATCCCTTCAGCTCCAATCACCCATTATCTTACCCTGTTTCTAACTCCTGCTGGACTCTGTTACCAATCACATATTCCAAGTTTATTCTCGAATGTTGGTTCACATCAGTGGGACCATACAGTATTTGTCCTTTAGTTTTTGGCTAGACTCACTCAGCATAATGTTCTCTAGGTCCATCCATGTTATTACATGCTTCATAAGTTCATTCTGTCTTAAAGCTGCATAATATTCCATCGTATGTATATACCACAGTTTGTTTAGCCACTCTTCTGTTGATGGACATTTTGGCTGTTTCCATCTCTTTGCAATTGTAAATAACACTGCTATAAACATTGGTGTGCAAATGTCCGTTTGTGTCTTTGCCCTTAAGTCCTTTGAGTAGATACCCAGCAATGGTATTTCTGGGTCGTATGGCAATTCTATATTCAGCTTTTTGAGGAACCGCCAAACTGCCTTCCACAGTGGTTGCACCATTTGACATTCCCACCAACAGTGGATAAGTGTGCCTCCTTCTCCACATCCTCTCCAGCACTTGTCATTTTCTGTTTTGTTGATAATGGCCATTCTGGTGGGTGTGAGCTGATATCTCATTGTGGTTTTGATTTGCATTTCTCTAATGGCCATGGACATTGAGCATCTCTTCATGTGCCTTTTGGCCATTTGTATTTCCTCTTCTGATAGATGTCTGATTAAGTCTTTTTCCCATTTTGTAATTGGGTTGGCTGTCTTTTTGTTGTTGAGTTGGACAATCTGTTTATAAATTCTGGATACTAGACCTTTATCTGATATGTCATTTCCAAATATTGTCTCCCATTGTGCAGGCTGTCTTTCTACTTTCTTGATGAAGTTCTTTGATGCACAGAAGTGTTTAATTTTGAGGAATTCCCATTTATTTATTTCCTTCTTCAGTGCTCTTCCTTTAGGTTTAAGGTCCATAAAACTGCCTCCAATTGTAAGTTTCATAAGATATCTCCCTACATTTTCCTCTAACTTTTTTATGGTCTTAGACCTAATGTTTAGATCTTTGATCCATTTTGAGTTAACTTTTGTATAGGGTGTGAGATATGGGTCTTCTTTCATTCTTTTGCATATGGATATCCAATTCTCTAGGCACCATTTATTGAAGAGACTGCTCTGTCCCAGGTGAGTTGGCTTGACTGCCTTATCAAAGATCAAATGTCCATAGATGAGAGGGTCTGTATCTGAGCACTCTATTCAATTCCATTGGTCGATATATCTATCTTTATGTCAATACCATGCTGTTTTGACCACTGTGGCTTCATAATATGCCTTAAAGTCAGGCAGCGCGAGACCTCCAGCTTCGTTTTTTTTCCTCGAGATGTTTTTAGCAATTCGGGGCACCCTGCCCTTCCAGATAAATTTGCTTATTGGTTTTTCTATTTCTGAGAAATAAGTTGTTGGGACTTTGATTGGTATTGCATTGAATCTGTAGATCAATTTAGGTAGGATTGACATCTTAACTATACTTAGTCTTCCAATCCATGAACACGGTATGCCCTTCCATCTATTTAGGTCTTCTGTGATTTCTTTTAGCAGTTTTTTGTAGGTTTCTTTATATAGGTTTTTTTTGTCTCTTTGGTTAAATTTATTCCTAGGTATTTTATTCTTTTAGTTGCAATTGTAAATGGGATTCGTTTCTTGATTTCCCCCTCAGCTTGTTCATTACTAGTGTATAGAAATGATACAGATTTTTGAATGTTGATCTTGTAACCTGCTACATTGCTGTACTCATTTATTAGCTCTAGTAATTTTGTTGTGGATTTTTCCGGGATTCGACGTATAGTATCATATCGTCTGCAAACAGTGATAGTTTTACTTCTTCCTTTCCAATTTTGATGCCTTGTATTTCTTTTTCTTGTCTAATTGCTCTGGCTAGAACCTCCAACACAATGTTGAATAATAGTGGTGATAATGGACATCCTTGTCTTGTTCCTGATCTTAGGGGGAAAGTTTTCAGTTTTTCCCCATTGAGGATGATATTAGTTGTGGGTTTTTCATATATTCCCTCTATCATTTTAAGGAAGTTCCCTTGTATTCCTATCCTTTGAAGTGTTTTCAACAGGAAAGGATGTTGAATCTTGTCAAATGCCTTCTCTGCATCAGTTGAGATGATCATGTGATTTTTCTGCTTTGATTTGTTGAGATGGTGTATTACATCAATTGATTTTCTTATGTTGAACCAGCCTTGCATACCTGGGATGAATCCTACTTGGTCATGATGTATAATTCTTTTAATGTGTTGTTGGATCCGATTTGCTAGAATTTTATTGAGGATTTTTGCGTCTATATTCATTAGAGAGATTGACCTGTAGTTTTCTTTTTTTGTAATATCTTTGCCTGGTTTTGGTATGAGGGTGATGTTGGCTTCATAGAGTGAATTAGGTAGTTTTCCCTCCGCTTCAATTTTTTTGAAGAGTTTGAACAGAGTTGGTACTAATTCTTTCTGGAATGTTTGATAGAATTCACATGTGAAGCCATCTGGTCCTGGACTTTTCTTTTTAGGAAGCTTTTGAATGACTAATTCAATTTCTTTACTTGTGATTGGTTTGTTGAGGTCATCTATGTCTTCTTGAGTCAAAGTTGGTTGTTCATGTCTTTCCAGGAACCCGTCCATTTCCTCTAAATTGTTGTATTTATTAGCGTAAAGTTGTTCATAGTATCCTGTTATTACCTCCTTTATTTTTGTGAGGTCAGTGGTTATGTCTCCTCTTCCATTTCTGATCTTATTTATTTGCATCCTTTCTCTTCTTCTTTTTGTCAATCTTGCTAAGGGCCCATCAATCTTGTTGATTTTCTCATAGAACCAACTTCTGGCCTTATTGATTTTCTCTATTGTTTTCATGTTCTCAATTTCATTTATTTCTGCTCTAATCTTTGTTATTTCTTTCCTTTTGCTTGCTTTGGGATTAGTTTGCTGTTCTTTCTCCAGTTCTTCCAAGTGGACAGTTAATTCCTGAATTTCTGCCTTTTCTTCTTTTCTGATATAGGCATTTAGGGCAATAAATTTCCCTCTTAGCACTGCCTTTGCTGCATCCCATAAGTTTTGATATGCTGTGTTTTCATTTTCATTCGCCTTAAGGTATTTACTAATTTCTCCTGCAATTTCTTCTTTTACCCACTCATTGTTTAAGAGTGTGTTGTTGAGCCTCCACGTATTTGTGAATTTTCTGGTACTCTGCCTATTATTTATTTCCAACTTCATTCCTTTATGATCCGAGAAAGTGTTGTGTATGATTTCAATCTTTTTAAATTTGTTAAGTCTTGCTTTGTGACCCAGCATATGGTCTATCTTTGAGAATGATCCATGAGCACTTGAGAAAAGATGTATTCTGCTGTTGTGGGATGTAATGTCCTATAAATGTCTGTTAAGTCTAGCTCCTTTATAGTAATATTCAGATTCTCTATTTCTTTATTGATCCTCTGTCTAGATGTTCTGTCCATTGATGAGAGTGGGGACTTGAAGTCTCCAACTATTATGGTATATGTGTCTATTTCCCTTTTCAGTGTTTGCAGTGTATTCCTCACATATTTTGGGGCATTCTGGTTTGGTGCATAAATATTTATGATTGTTATGTCTTCTTGTTTAATTGTTCCTTTTATTAGTATATAGTGTCCTTCTTTGTCTCTTTTAACTGTTTTACATTTGAAATCTAATTTGTTGGATATTAGTATAGCTACTCCTGCTCTTTTCTGGTTGTTATTTGCATGAAATATCTTTTCCCAACCTTTCACTTTCAGTCTATGTTTATCTTTGGGTCTAAGATGTGTTTCCTGTCGACAGGATATAGAAGGATCCTGTTTTTTAATCCATTCTGCCAGTCTGTGTCTTTTGATTGGGGAATTCAGTCCATTAACATTTAGTGTTATTACTGTTTGGATAATATTTTCCTCTACTATTTTGCCTTTTGTATTATATATATCATATCTGACTTTCCTTCTTTCTACACTCTTCTCCACACCTCTCTCTTCTGTCTTTTCATATCTGACTCTAGTGCTCCCTTTAGTATTTCTTGCAGAGCTGGTCTCTTGGTCACAAATTCTCTCAGTGACTTTTTGTCTGAGAATCTTTTAATTTCTCCCTCATTTTTGAAGGACAATTTTGCTGGATATAGGATTCTTGGTTGGCAGTTTTTCTCTTTTAGTAATTTAAATATATCATCCCACTGTCTTCTAGCTTCCGTGGTTTCTGCTGAGAAATCTACACACAGTCTTATTGGGTTTCCCTTGTATGTGATGGGTTGTTTTTCTCTTGCTGCTTTCAAGATCCTCTCTTTCTCTTTGACCTCTGACATTCTGACTAGTAAGTGTCTTGGAGAACGCCTATTTGGGTCTATTCTCTTTGGGGTGCGCTGCACTTCTTGGATCTGTAATTTTAGGTCTTTCATAAAAGTTGGGAAATTTTCAGTGATAATTTCTTCCATTAGTTTTTCTCCTCCTTTTCCCTTCTCTTCTCCTTCTGGACACCCACAACATGTATATTTGTGCAGTTCAAATTGTCCTTCAGTTCCCTGATACCCTGTTCAAATTTTTCCATTCTTTTCCCTATAGTTTCTGTTTCTTTTTGAAATTCAGATGTTCCATCCTCCAAATCACTAATTCTATCTTCTATCTCTTTAAATCTATCATTGTATGTATCCATTGTTTTTTCCATCTTTTCTACTTTATCCTTCACTTCCATAAGTTCTGTGATTTGTTTTTTCAGTTTTTCTATTTCTTCTTTTTGTTCAGCCCATGTCTTCTTCATGTCCTCCCTCAATTTATTGATTTCGTTTTTGAAGGGGTTTTCCATTTCTGTTCGTATATTCAGCATTAGTTGTCTCAGCTCCTGTATCTCATTTGAACTATTGATTTGTTCTTTTGACTGGGCCATATTTTCAATTTTCTGAGCGTGATCCATTATCTTCTGCTGGCGTCTGGGCATTTAGTCAGATTTCCCTGGGTGTTGGACCCAACAGGTTGAAAGATTTTTCTGTGAAATCTCTGGGTTCTGTTTTTCTTATCCTGCCCAGTAGGTGGCACTCGTGGCACACGTTTGTCTGCGGGTCCCTCCAGTAAATGGTGCTGTGGGTCCTTTAACTTTGGAAAACTCTCACCCTGGGGGAGGTTCACCAGCCGACGCAGCTTGGAAGAGTGCCAGCTGGCCCGGGGATCCGAACGCGGGGAGGGTCGCTGGGCACCACAGCCCGGGAGAGCACCCATCCGAATCTCCTAGTCGGCCCGGGGCACCAAGCGTGGCGGGAGGGTGCCAGCTGCCACGGCCCGGGAGAGTGCACCGTTCCCAGCCGGACCGGGAAGTCACATGTTTGGAAGGGACCCCGGTCACCGTTCTCCACGGCCTGGGAATCTCCGATCCAATTCTCCCAGTTGGTCTGGGGGGCCACGCATGGGGTGGGAACCAGCCACCGCAGCTTGAGGGGATCGCCTGTCCAATTGTCCCAGCTAGCCTGGAAAGGAGGAAGGGAGGGACTCCGACCGCTTGCTGCCCCGGCCCGGGGAAGCCTGCGCCCCTCGGCGATCTCACCGGAGCGGGTTCTCTCAGCCAGTCAGCCATTCCAGGATGGGGTATGCTGTCTTTTTTATCTTTGTCGTGGCTCTGGGAGCTGTTCTGTATCGTTTCTACTCCCCTAGTAGCTGTTCTGGAGGAGGAACTAAGATCCGCGCATCTTACTAAGCCGCCATCTTCTCTGGAAGTCTCGGCATCTTTCTGAAGAGCAAATACATATGGCTCAAAAGGACATGAAGAGGTGCTCATTTTCACTGGCTATGAGGGAAATGCAGATCAAGACTGCAATGAGATACCACTCACACTTATAAGAATGGCTGCTATTAAATAAACAGGAAACTATAAATGTTGGAGAGGATGTGGAGAAACTGGGACACTTATGCACTGCTGTTGGGAATGTATAATGGTGGAGCCACTATGGAAGACTGTTTGGTGGTTCCTTAGGAAACTAAACACGAGTTGCCCTATGACCCAGCAATAGCGCTACTTGGTATATACCCAGAAGAGCTGAAAGCAATGACACAAACAGACATTTGCACACTGATGTTCATAGCAACATTATTCACAATCATCAAAAGATGTGAACAAACCAAACGCCCATCAAGAAACGAGTGGATCAACAAAATGTGGTATATAATATGATGGAATATTATGCAGCAGTAAGACAAAATGATGTCCTGAAGCACATGAGCCTTGAGGACATAATGCTGAGTGAAATTAGAGCCAGACATGAAAGGACAGATACTGTATTTTTCTACTTTTATGATCAGCATAAAGGTGGCTGAAGGATGTACTGGAGGAGAAGTAGATGGCAAATGATGGTGTATACTTATGAATGAAGGTTGTGCTGCTACAAAAAACAACAATGTTGTGAGGCATGCAATGATGTGAATGAACATGTGGGACATTTGGTGAGACAAAATAAGCCAGAAACAAAAGAACAACAATGGTATGGTCACCTTTAGAAGATGCTTATAAGAAAACAGGGGCTTAGATTGTAAGCTTTTAGAGCAGACACATTAAGTCTGGAGTGGTGATTATTATTTCTATATTTTGAGAGGCTGTTTTATATATATAACCTGATATTTAGAGATAAGAATGATGCCGAACAGGCTGGGGTTAAAGTAATTCAGAACATAGGGATAAGGAAGACAGTGTCTGTATTTTAGAACCACACATACTCTTTGAGACCAATGGAAGAAAGGTTTATTTGATCTGGAATTGAAATTTTTTGTAGTGCATAATCAAATTCAACCTATCTGTATAACTCATTTGAACAATTGAAACACAGTAAGTACAGAATAAGAAAAAACTTCTTTAATCCTGTATAGGTTATTGCAGTGCTTGGAAACACCCTAGAGTTTATCAAGCAGATAATCAAAAAGTATTGGCAAAGTCCCCTGATGAAGGGAAGAAAAACTATGGCAATATTAAACCTTACCATCAGGGAATCCCCCGATTCTGTATCAAACATTAGGGATGCCCCAATCAATAGGCCATGCCTTTGATCATAAGGTTTACTCTTGTGAAGTTTAAGTAGGTAGCAGAGAAGTTTAGACTACCCATAGGTATGCCTAAGAGTTACTTCTGGAGGACCTCTGTTGCTGCTCAGATGTGGCCTTAGTCTTTCTAAGCACAACTCTGCAAGTGAAATCATTGCTCTCCCCTCTATGTGAGACACGATATCTAGGGGTGAAAGTCTCCCTGGCAACATGGGAGATGACTCCCAGGGATGAATTCAGACCTGACACTGTGGGATCAACAATTGCATCCTGACCAAAAGGGGGAAAGGAAGTATAATTAATAAAGTATCAATGACAGAGAGAGTTCAAATAGTCAAGAGGCTACACTGAAGGTTGCTCTTATGTAAGCTTCAGGTAGACCTTGTTACCTATCATAACCTGCCAATCCCCAACCAGTACCATTCCAGCCAATCCTAAAGAATGCCTTGGGTAATATATAAGATTCCACAAGGGTTCCTGGCACTAGAGCAACTTTCTAGAAACCTACAACTCCAAATGGGTCCCTAGTCCAGATAAGTCTTGAAACCTAGCCCAGCCTCTCCAGAATATGATAGTTCCATTTCCCTACCCCATATTAATGACAGACCCTTCCAATATAAAAAATTTAGAATTGCCATAGCCCAAACAAACCCAAAGAGAGAGGTATGGAAAGATCAAAGGTGATGGTGGAATTATACACAGAAGATAGGACTTAACAAATGAATATGAATGCTGAATCATTAAATTGATATCTCTTTTAGTTCCCAATATTTTAGAGCAGCTAGAAGTAAAAACCTAAAATTGTGAAATTGCAACCCATGTCAAAGTCTGAAATATGTTTTACAACTAATTGTGGTGCTGTGCTTTGAAATTTATAGCTTTTTTGTATATATGTTATTGTTCACCACAAAAAAAAATGTTGATTGCCTTGAAAAAAAGGTATTTAAGCCCTCTAACCTCCTATATTATGGAGCAGTAGCTAGAATGAAAAATATGAGGATCATATGGTAGTCCAAACTCTGGGATCCATCCTGTAACCACTTTTTGAAGAGTGCTTTGAAAACTATTGCTTTTTTATTTCTTTGCTTTGTATATATGTTATACTATACAATAAAAAAGTTAAAAAAAAAAAAAAGTAATTCCACCATTCTATCAATCCAGCTGTTTAGGGTGATGAGAAACATAGTAAAACCAGTGAATTACATGAGCATGTGCCCATTCCTGTACTTCATTAGCTGTGAAATGGGTTCACACCACCATGACAGTGGACAAGGCATTTTGTAAGTCTATGGATGGCAGTTGGTAGAAGCATTGCATGCAAAGAGGGTAAACCCATATCTAGAATATGTTTGTGTTCTATTTAGAACAAAATGCTGCCCCTTCCATGAAGGGGCATAGCCAACCCTTCCATAACCAACCAGGTAGCAGGCTAATCACCTCAGGGAATGGTGCCATCTCAGAGACTGGTTGTTTGTCTTTGCTTCTGGGAGACTGGGCACTCAGCAGTGGCTATAGCCAGGTCAGCCTTGGTGAGTGGAAGTTCATGTTTTGAGCCCATGCCTAAAATCCCTGAAAATATTAATCCTGCCTGATAAACCTGTAACTATAAAAATAGCCCTCACGTCTCCATCTGGAGAGATTAATACTGTTCTACCCAATGAAGCTGCAATGGAATGCCTTAAGAAGACAAAATTCTTCTCATGACCCATCCCACTCCTGATACCAAAACCTGTATTAGTTAGGGCTCTCTAGGGAAACAGAACCAATAGGATGATGTGGTAGTTAGATTCAGTTGTCAACTTGGCCAGGTGAAGATACCGAGTTATATTGCTGTGGACATGAGCCGATGGCATGGGAACCTCATCTGTTGCTGATTATATCTGCAGTCAGCTAGGAGGCATGCCTGCTGCAACGAATGATTTTTGACTTAATAGGCTTGTGTTTAAATGAGAAACTCAACATAGAACAGCCCAAGCAACTCAGCATACCTCATCTTAGCACTCGCAGCTCAGCTCAGGCTTTTGGAGATGCAGAAAGGAATCACTCCGGGTAAAGTTGTTGGAACCCAGAGACCTGGAGAGAAGGTCAGACACCCTGTGTCTTCCTGCATAAGAAATAACCTCAATTGAAAGTTAGCTGCCTTTCCTCTGAAGAACTAATGAAATAAATCCCCTTTTATCAAAAGCCAATCCATCTCTGGTGTGTTGCATTCTGGCAGCTAGCAAACTAAAACAGATAAGATTTATGAATTGGTTCTGAGGTTTTTGGAATTTGTTCTCTAAATTGATTAGATTCGAAGGACTAATGACTCTATTTCCAACAATCAAGCTGACACTGATAGTCTATGGCATGACTAGGCAATAGAGATACACAAAATATCACCACTGGATACAGCTACTCAAATGCAGTTACTTATAAGGGGCAAGGGTCTAGGTAAGAATGCTTTTGACACCTTAACAGTGTTTTGTGTAGTTAAAAAGCATAATAATGTTAGCTGGTTGTTCCTAAATATGCTGGGTACAGTTGTAAAAGAAAGAGATTCACTCAAGGCTTCAAATTCCCAACCTAAGTACTGTATGAAGAACAAAAAAATTTCTATTTGTCCTGGAAGAACGTCTTCTTTTGTGTACCCACAGACTTGAGATTTCGGAAAATCAGACCCAGAGTCTCATTGTGCAAGTGGCTGAATTATAACCATACACTGAATTCTCAACTTTTTAGGCTGTCTGCTGTTAAAGTGAGGGCATTGATGGAAAGGAATAGAATCCTGAAAATTGAACTGGGTTGATAATAATAATGATGTGGGCATCAAAACCCTAGATTCTTCTGAATCTTTGCCAGATAAACCTGTAATGGTGTGCCCTGAGGAATCAGCCATCCCATCTCCTGTCTTCCATGAGAATCCACCTACCTGATCTCTAGCCTGCCCTGTGAATCAGACATCCATCTTCCATCTGAGGAAATTAACCCCGCTGTACCTGATAAGCCTGTATCCAACTCCCCTGAAGAAAAAGCCCTCATACTTCCAGTTGAAAAGATTAATCCTGTGAAACTGCAACACAATGACCTGAGGTAGTTGGTTTGCAAGACACTTCTAATTCTTCTCATGACCGACCCCACTCTCAGTACCAAGACCTGTATTAGCCAGCATTCTTTAGGGGAAACAGTTGACAGGACACACACACACACACACATACATATACATATATGATGTAAATATTATGAGATTTTTATAGGAATTGGCTAACATGACTGTGAGATGGGCAAATCTAAATTCCATAGGGCAGGACACAAGCTGGGAACCTCAATGAAGGTGTTAGATGAATTCCCCAGGAGAAGCTGGTTGGTTGAAGTAGAGAAGGGAAATTCTCCCTCTTGATTGCTGAAATCACTTTGTTTTTAAAGCTTTTAATTCATCGGGTGAGACTTCTCTCATTATTGAAGGCAAGTTCTTCCTTTGACTGTAGATGTATTCAGGTGTAGATGCACCCAACTAAGTGATGATTTAAGTCCTCAAAATATCCTCACAGTAAGAATCAGACCAAAGCTTACTTGACCAAATAACAGGGCACTATATCCTGGCCAAGGTGACACATTAACTTAACCATCAAAGCATAATAGTCAGTTATTTTTCATGCAATATCAATCAACTTCTATATGTTTATTGCAAATCTGCTTTCATCATGTTAGGAGTTTTTAGTTATCCTCGGAAGTATTTATAATACATTTTTATTTTTATTTTTTTTTTTTATTTTTTTTTTTAGAGGGAGGAAGGGAAGGAAAGACAGAGAGAAGGAAGGAAGGATGGAAGGAAGGAAGGGAGGAAGAAAGGGAAACATCTTTAAACATTTTCTTGTTTTATTATATTTTGTTTGTTTGTTTGTTTTTTACATGGGCTGGGGCCGGGAATCGAACCGGGGTCCTCCGGCATGGCAGGCAAGCACTCTTGCCCGCTGAGCCACCACGGCCCGCCCCATATAATACATTTTTTAAGCATTGTCTTTCCTGCTTTAGATTTCTCATAATTTCACAATAGCTTCAAAAGTTTATAATTTAAAGTTTTATTTGTTTCATTTTATCTATTTCATGATATATTTTACTTCTGTGTCCATGCAAAGGAAGTTTAACATAATTTGGTTCCTCTTGGCCAAGTGGAAATTTCCAGTAGGAATTTTCCATTCACTCTACTATAAACAGTTGATGAACTCTATTCTTAACTATTAGGGGAAGGGTAATCAACATTTATTCATCATCTGCTCTGTGTCAGTCACTCTGTTAAGTGCTTTACAGGTATCACTTCATTTGGAATAGGTTTTAGCAATAGATATCACAAATTTCTTTGGTATTAAGGCAATTTAATTTCACATTTTCCCATATACATTCGCAGTAACACATAAGAACAAAATACCTGATTTGTACATTAATACATAACCTCCATGAGGGCAGTATTCTCCCACTGTGTCCAATGTTTTTATATATTAGCTATTCAGTATTGTTATTGAATTGATTCTATGATCTCTATTTAAAATCTTTATATTTACTTATCTTTGTTTATGTTAAATCATGTAAATGAATCTTATGAAGAAAGCTAAGCTAATACTGAATAGCAGAAATATATACAAATATTTTGGAATTCTTTCTGCCATTTAAATCAGTCTTTAATACTGAATGTCTTGATAGCAAAACAGGAAGTAAAACAATATTTGAGTATTTAAAGGGTAGAATGACAGGTTAACTCACTTTAAATGCTATTTTGGCTTCAGAAAATTCCAATTGCAAAACTAAAAAAATTAATACTAGCAAAGGCCCTGCCTGCATAAGAGTATGCAATCAGTTCAGGATTTTACCTCCCTTACAAAGTCAATCTAACTTACTGATTGTACATGATGGGCTCAGTTCATATTACATCACATAAATGGAAGAAAATGAAGCTTTCAATCATTCAACCAAAGTGGATTTGTTAAAAATTCTTTGTATTCCTACCTGTAGAGTATGATCTGGAAAATACAAAGGATAAATAAGACTAGGCCCCTCTCTTTACAGAAGACTTGCAGTTAAAATAAATATGAAAGATACTAAGTATGATCAAACTCAACTTAATAAAATTCTTCTTTTATATATATCTGATTGAAAACCATTAGAAATTTAATTCAACAAATACCTTTTGAGCATTAACTGTGTAAAGAGATTAGGAAGGCCTTTCTTATTCATCTCTGAACCCCTGACTGAATGATGAATTTTACTATATGAAAGAACTCACAAATGAGTAAAGTGGTAAGGTAAAAAAAAAAAAAAATAGAGAGAGAGAGAGATAATACCCGGCAGAAAATTATCACAGTGCATAATACTATGAGAGTTGAGAGGTGGAAAAGATACTGCAAGTTGAAAATTAAGAATATAGGTACAGAGAGCAAAATAATATCATCTGGGTGAAGTGGTAGAAGGAGGAATGGTAGAAGGTGAGGCTGTAAAAGCATATTGTGGCATATAGTAGAGCCCTTATTAGGCAATAAGGAACCACTGCAGAATTTTAAACAACAGAAAATTTAAGTGAGCTATCAGGTATTAAGAATTAGCTGTAAAGTTGTGTCATGTGGACTGAAGTGGGAAGAAATAAGTGGTAGGAAGATCAGAAGGTCTAATACAACTGAATAGACAATAGGAAAAAAAGAGATTGAACAATGCAGGAAGTAAGGTGGGGAAACAGTAGATTTTCAAATATATAACAAAAGCAAACTCTTTAGATCTCTCTTACTGAGTGTCTATGTAATGTTGGCCTGAGGGAGAGGAGGATGAATCAAATTTGAGGCTGAGAAGAGGGTGGTTCCTTTAAAAGTAATATGTAGGATTGGAGGGATAGGTAGGAGGAGATGAGGTCTTTATGTTTTCTGTTATGCATGAGACACTTATTGTAATTTAGTGAAAGGAAATTTCATTCTGTGCTGAAAAAGCCAGGATAGTGAGGATTTGGGACATGAATTAAGCTGAACAAAAAAGCCAAGATTAGAAAGCTATTATTCAGAAGAGTGAGGAACAATAGGCAAGTCCAAAGACCTGTTTATATATCTATTATTAATAGTAATTATTTGATCTGAGGCCACTTGTATTCATTAGAGCAATTATTTACATGTTTAGTTTATGCAAGGTCAAATGCTGGAATATTTTATTATATCCCACTAAATTAGGAGGTTTTGTATTTTTTAGTCCAAGAATTTGAGATCATATAGTAACATCAGCATTTGACCCATTTTTCATGTTAAAGCTTTAAATCTCTTAAGAAGATCCATCTGAGCAGGAAAGAATATCAAGTGCCATCAGTTTGACCAGAATCCTATAAGAGAATCATAAATTACAAAAAGATGTGTATTCTGGAAAATGCTTTTTTTATCAAGTGAAATTTTTGTTTAAAGACAATTAAGATCTCCTATAAAACAAAACAAAACAAAAAGGCAAAAAATCATTTTGTTGATTTAGGAGGGGATTTTTCAAAATCCCAAGTTATTTCTAGTGAATAGGGGAAATCTTTATGAAGCCACAGAAATAAATGATCACACAATAAAATGAGAAAGCAGTGAATCCTCTGTTTCATTCCTTCATTGATAAATGATCAATTTTGGGAAAAAAATTTAAATTGTTTGGAGCCAATAAGATCAGCTTTGGTAGCATATCACCATTGGAGTTAGTAATGACAAGTCATGAATGATTTTAAATTGTATTTTTTTTAATGTTATATATTAAACTTTATTGCATTTTCACACATCACTTTGAGGATCTAATGAAAGCTATATACCTTGACCCCAGGAACATGTATGACTTCAAAATAACAACAAACTTTGGATAAAATTTCAGGTAGTTCATCAACTTCTTGAAGCCTGGACCCCATGCTAAAACCCCTTACAATAATAACCAATTCTTCTACTGAAGGTAGCAGCTCAGAACAAAGCTCTTATTTGCAGTTGCTAGATGAATGTATATTAAAAACATATAAATTCACCTTCCCCATTCAAAATGGCAGAGTGAGATGATCATAGGGCTCTGCCACCCCACAGAAGCTTTGACCAACATACAAAAATTGACAGAAACATCTTCCTCAAAATTCTAGAAAAATAGTTAAAGGACTGAAGTAGAAGGGTAAGTACCAAATCAAGAGAAATGCTACTTAAAAGCAGTATTATCTCTTTGCACCTTGGATGGCTCCTCACCCTCCCCTCAATGACTCAATGCAGAGCTGGCCTATGCAAACAGTGAAAATCCCAAGTTCCAGTTACAGAGAGAGCAGAGTAAGCCTTGTGAACTTACTGGGAACATACACATCTGGCCCAATCTGTGTGGTGGTGGCCTGAGGACCCACCATCCCAGAACTTGCCCTGAATGTAGAAGGCACCATAAGGAACTCTCCTATAGCACACTATGAGAGAGTATCAAGTTGTACTGCCTGGGGCAAAAGATTGCTGTCTATACAACATACAGTGCAGTGTGCAGGACCATGAGGAAACTGTTTCCTAGAGAAGACAGGACATTTGGTACCATGTAAATAGGAGAACTCCTGGGGCCACACATGCATGCTGAAGATAAGACTCATGTGCAGAAAGGATTAGAGAGGCCCCTATGCTTTGGTTTGGAGCTGTTCTCTAAACTCATTGTATGGATAAACCCTGAAGAAGAGCAATTGTACAGGTCAATATGCAAACATTGAGAAATGTGTTTTCTTTCTTTCCTTCTTTTTCTTTTTTGTTAGTGCCTGGCTTTCAAGGAAAGCTCCATCATAACTCTAGCTGGATACAAACTTAAAGCACAAATGGTTTAGAGTCTAAATTCCAGAAATATCATGTTAAGGTATCAAAATGTCTAGGTTTCAACAAAAGGTCACAAAACATACAAAGAAAGAGGATGTGATAGCTCAGGAAAAGAAGTTTAAAGCATTAGAAATCATTGATTAGGAAGACAGACCTGGGACATACCAGACAGGACTTTTAAAAATGGCCCTAATATGTTTAAAAAACTAAAGGAAAACATGGACAAAGAACTAAAGGAAATCAGGAAAATCATAGATGAACACAAAGAGCAGGCAATAGAGAGACAGAAATAATGAAAATCATGAAATAGCTGAAGAATACAGTAAAAGAAATTTACAATGCCCTGGAGGGATTTAACAGAAGAATTGAGCTAATAGAAGAAAGAATCAGTGAACTTGAAGATAAGACCATTGAAATCACCCAGTCTGAGGAGTAGAAGGAAGAAAAAATGAAGAGAAGTGAACAGAGTTTGAGGAACTCGTGGGAGACTGTTCTAGTTTGCTAGCTGCCAGAATGCAATATACCAGAAACAGAATGGCTTTCAAAGATCAAAGAGGGAATTTAATAAGTTGCTAGTTCACAGTTCTAAGGTCAAGAAAATGTCCCAATTTAAAAAGTCTATAGAAATGCCCAATCTAAGGTATCCAGGAAAAGATAACTTGATTCAGGGAGGCTGATGAAGTTCAGGGTTTCTCTCTCAAGTGAGAAGGCACATGGTGAACACGGTCAGGGTTTCTCTCTCATCTGGAAAGGCACATGGTGAGCACACCATCATCTGCTAGCTTTCTCTCCTGGCTTCTTGTTTCATGAAGCTTCCCAGGAGATGCTTCCCTTCTTCATCTCCAAAGGTCACTGGCTAGTAGACTCTCTGCTTCTTGTCACTATGTCATTCTTCTCTGCTCTCTCTGAATCTCTTACTTTCTCCAAAATGTTTCCTCTTTTGTAGGATTCCAGTAAAGTAATCAAGACCCACCTGGCATGGATGGAGACATATCTCCACCTAATCCAGCTTAACAAGCACTCCTGAGTGAGTCACATCGCCACAGATGACCTAATTAAAGTTTCAAGCATACAGTACTGAATAGGGATTAGAAGAAACAGCTGCCTTTACAAAATGGGATTAGGATTAAAACACAGCTTTTCTAAGGTACACACATCCTTTCAAACTGGCACAGAGACCATCAAGCATACCAATATAAAAACCATGGGAGTCTCAGAAGGTGAAGAGAGAATGGGGAAGCGAGGTTATTCAAAGAACTAATGGCTGAAAACATCCCAAATGTAATGAAATGCATGAATATATGCATCCAAGATGCTCAACAAATTCCAAACAGGATAAGTCTGAATAAACCCATACCAAGGCATATTTTAATCAAACTTTGGCAAACTATGGCAAAGATAATGAGAGAATTCTGAGAGCTGCAAGAGAGAAGCAGTGTGTTATGTACAAGGAAACTTTAATAAGATTAAATGCCAATTTCTCATCCAAAAGCCTAGAGCAAGAGGGCAGTGAGATGACATATTCAAAGTGCTAAAAGTAAATATTGCCAGTCAAGAATTCTATATATGATATATATATTTTTTTAATGGGGGAAAGATTAAGACATTCTTGGATAAACAAAAGCTGAGGGACTTTATCACCACTAGACTGGCCCTACAAGAGAAGCTAAAAACATTTCTGCAGATTGAAAGGAAAGAACAGTAGACACTAAGTCAAAGCCACATGAAGAAATAAAGATCCCCAGAGAGGGTAATTACACAGGAAAAATAAAAATATCAGTACTGTGTTTGCACTTCTTTTTACTTCCAACAAGATCTAAAAGGCAAATATACATTTGAAGCATTGAATAAATTTTGAATTTGAGAATCCTGGGGGACAGAAAAATAGCTCATAGTAACCATGGAGAAATAGCCTTCAGTATAGGAGAGAGGTCAAACCTGTGGTGCCAATTTGGGAATCATCCAGCTAGGAAAGAGACCAGGAACTGACAAAATAAAATTTCATAGGGAGCAAATATAAGGAAAGAGAAGAAGTCCAGTAACTTCTAGCAAATGTCCGCCCAATACTGGGAGCAGAGGAAGAGCTGCTAGCAGAGGAGAAAGAAAAGGATGGAGAGTTTGAAGAGGGGGTGAGGGTGAGAAACAAAGAGCATACTATCCAGGAAACAAAGGAGAAGAGACTTTCGGGATGGAGATGATAGTCTTTAATAACAAATGGAGGAAGGAAAATCCTTCAAGGCAGCTAACAGATAGATAATTGGCAGGTCATTGTCCCTGGAGAGCATAATTTCAGTAGGATTTAGAGTTATTGGGAGAAATTTGTCAGGGAAACAGATTCAGAGGGGAACTGTAGGTGAAAAGAAGCTTGAGGGAAAGAGGTTTTAGCAGTAACCTGAAGAGACTATTCAGTAAAGAGAAATAGAACACAAATAGCTCCATATACAAGAGAAGGAAGTAGTCATTCAAGTTTTCAAGAATAGAGAAAGAAGTATGATTAAAAATTCCGTTGCTTCTCTTTTCCTCCCTCTCCCTTCCCTCTCCTCCCCTCTCCCCTTCCTTCCTGTCCTCTCCCCTACGTTCTTATCCTCTCCCCTTCCTTCCTGTCCTCTCCCCTCCCCTTTCTGTCCTCTCCCCTCCCCTTCCTGTCCTCTCCCCTCCCCTTCCTGTCCTCTCCCCTTTCTGTCCTCTCCCCTTCCTGTCCTCTCCCCTTCCTGTCCTCTCCCTTTCCCCTTCCTGTCTTCTCCCCTTCCTGTCTTCTCCCCTTCCTGTCCTCTCTCCGCCCCTTCCTGTCCTCTCCCCTTCCTGTCCTCTCCCCTCCCCTTCCTGTTCTCTCCCCTTCCTGTCTTCTCCCCTCCCCTTCCTGTCCTCTCCCCTTCCTGTCCTCTCCCCTTCCTGTCCTCTCCCCTCCCCTTCCTGTCCTCTCCCCTTCCGTCTTCTCCCCTCCCCTTCCTGTCCTCTCCCCTTCCTTCCTGTCCTCTCCCCTCCCCTTCCTGTCCTCTCCCCTTCCTCTTCCTCTCCCCTCCCCTTCCTGTCCTCTCCTCCTCCTTCCTGTCCTCTCCTCCTCCTTCCTGTCCTCTCCCCTCCCCTTCCTGTCCTCTCCCCTCCCCTTCCTGTCCTCTCCCCTTCCTGTCCTCTCCCCTCCCCTTCCTGTCCTCTCCTTCTCCTTCTTGTCCTCTCCCTTCCCTTCCTGTCCCTTGCCTTCCCCTTTCCGTTCTTTCCGCTTCACCCAGAGACTGAGCAGGGTGAGGAGAGTGACCACCTGGGTGTGGAAAGAGGGGCAGTGCGAGGTGTTGGGAACTTGAGCAGGAAGAAGGAGGAGTGGGCCAGGAGGGCTTTGGAGTAGGGAGTCCAAGCAGCATGAGAAGGGCATCTGCATGGGGTTATCATGGTCCCAGCATGGTGAAAAAGGTGCCCATGCAGGGAGCAGCCCAGAAAGTGGAGTCAGGAGGGTATCTGGTGGGGGCAGAGAGCAGCCTAGAATGATGTGCTGAAGCCTGGAGGGGGGTTGGAGGGGTTTCATGTGGTGATGATCTGGCAGAGAATGTCACAGGCAGCGGGTGAGGAAGGCGTATGTGATGGGCGCAGACAGGGATAGCAATGGAGTCCTTACATGCAGGGGAAATGAGAAGATAAGTGAATATATTAAGAAGGGGAGCCTAGCCCTATCTTCTGAGAGGATGGAAGGGCCTGAAAACAGCAACACTTTAATGACATTGTGAACACCTATGGCAATCTTGGCTGTTTAATAGTATCCTTTACTAAAAGAACCAGGACTTCTTGGAGAAATGGCTAAGTCCAGGGCTCAGGACAGAGAAGTACAAGATAAACAGGACATCTTATACAGAAAGCAGAGAAGTGCTCAGAGAATGATGGGGGCATGCAAAAAAGACACATAAGTCAGTCTGAAGGGGCCTCCATGGCAAAATCGGTGACAAATTGAGGTCTGTATAAATAATAATAATAAAATAATATATCCATTGAATAAAGTAGGAAATCATGAGTCGTAGATAGATACACATAAATGATGGATGCATGACTAGATGGATAGACAGGGAGAGAAAGCTTGAAGAGGAACAGCATATTTACATAGTTTCAAACTATCTCCCCTCTAAATATTATTGACTACCAAGGAACAAAGAGTAATTTTGCAAAGTGAAGCCTGGCAGACACCACTTTAATCAAGCAATCCAAGTGAACATTATCAGTAACGGGTCAAATTGAAATCATCTGCTACCTAAGAGGCTGCAAGAAGAACACAGCAGCACTTCTATGATATTCCTGCTAAAGGAGCTTAACTGGAATGTAATCATGAAATCAGGCAAACCCAAATTGAGGGGCATGCTACAAAATAACCTGCCTATAATCTTCAAGCATTTCAAGGTCATGAAAGTCAAAGAAGAACCTCTTCCAGACCGAAGGAGAATAAAGAGAAAGGACAACTAAATATAATGGGTAACTCTAAACTTAATCCTTTGCTAAAAAGTACATTATTAGAATAATCACTAAATTTGGATGGAGTCTGAGGATTAGACTCAGTTTCAAGTTCCTGATTTTGAGTACACTTTCTATAGCAGAAGTTCTTGTTTATTAGAAATACACATTAAATTTTGGAGCTGATGTGATAAGAGTAGGTTGGCACTTAGTCTCAAGTGGTTCAGAGAAAAGTTAAGTTCATATTCCTTGTGTTGACTTCAAGCTATGCATCCCTGAAAACCATGTTCTTAAACTTAATCCATTCCTGTGGATGCGAATCCTTATAAATAGGACCTTATGGTACTGTGTCTTCAGTGAAGGTGTGGCTCACCTGACTCAGGTTGAGTCCTAATCCTGTTATAGGGAAGGTCACAGAGAGAAGCCAGAGGGAGCTGCCAGAAGCTGAACATCAGCAGAACCCAGTAGAGAAAGGAGAAAACAGGATAGGCCACCATGTGATAGAAAAGCTGAGGACCAAAGCTCACCAGTAGCCAGCCCCAGAGCACCCAGTCTTCAAGGAAAAACACCATCTTGAAGATGCCTTGATTTTGGATTCCTCCTAGCTGCAAAACTGAGAGCCAACAAATTCCTGTTATTTAAGAACACCCATTGTGCTGTATTTGCTTTAGCGAAGAGGAAACTAAAACAAGCCTGTACGGTTCAGCTTTTCTATATGTTTGAGATTTTTTTGAAAATAAAAAAAAATTTAGAAACTAAAAAAAAAAAAAAAATTGCTGGTGCACTTGCACTTTTGCCATTACTATGAAGAGTTTCTCCCCATGTACCTGCCTCTCCTTCAGCCTGGGCCCTTAAATGAGCACACATGGAGCAGACAGGAGTCCACCCTCAGCAAGAAATCTCAGCTCTGCCATACCTGCAGCTTGAAGCACAGCAGCACAGCCAAGCACAGTCGAAATCAGCAACTTGGTTCTTGGGAAGAGAGACACAAGCCTGAGAACAGGCAAAACAAATTTCCATCAATAGGAGTATCACAGTGCAGAATTGGATCACCAAGGGAACTGCAGCCATTTCTATGACCTACAAAACATATTCAGAAAGTGGCAGGTTCAGGAAACTGCTCCACCCAGGACACTTTGGCCACTACCACCTCCAAAACCAAGCTGCCCCTGTTACAGTCTGCACAAGCAGAATGGAGGCAGCATGCCCTGCTTCTTAGCACGCATGAAGCCAGTGCCTGGACACGGGGGGTTCTAGCACTGCTGCAGGACACCTGACCCCTCCACAAGCTCTGCTTGCTCACAGAGACAGTAGGAGCACAGCCTCTCCCTCATTCCCTGTCTCCTAAACCTCATGAAGTGCACTTAAATGGTCCAAATTGAAATCACATCCTCATCACTATCTCCAAGGAAGTCTTAGAAATGGGTTTATTTTTCAAACATCTGTATACAGGAAGGCCTGCTGGAAGAAGGAGGAATTAGATACCAATATGCCAAACCACCATATTCATCAGAGAGGAAGGAAGGGAAGAATTGTAGTTTGTTTATACAATGGAATACTACACAGTAGTGAAAATGAATGAAATGAAGCTAAGAAACAAACCTTCATAAATCTCAGTATAATAATGTTGTACAAAAAGGAAGTCACAGAATAATGCACATAGCTTAATGCCATTCATGTAGGATTTAAAGAACTGCAAAGGGATACTACATATTTTTAGAGGAAACACAAATATGTAGTAAAATTCTAAAAATGTGCATTGGAATGATAGTAGTTACCATTTAGGAGGGAGGGATATAGGAGAATGAGTTTAAAGAGTGTAGACAGAGTGTCTCAGTTATCTATTGCTGCATAACAGGCCACCCAAAGTTTAGTGGCTTGCAACCACAACCATTTATTTGCTCATGATTCTGTGGGTTGGGCTGAGCTGGGATAGCTCATCTCTGCCCCACGTGCTCACTCATACATCTTTGGTCCATTGGTTTGTCAACTGCAGCTGTCTGGCCTCAGGGGTCCTCATTCACATGTTGTGGGCTTCAGCTTGGGTGGCTGGATCACTATCTCTACCAGGTCTCTCTCTCCAAGAAATTTATCATCCTCAAGGAGATTAGCCTTTTGTCTTGTTGACAAGGTGGAAGAGGTGAGAGAGCAAGCTGTGAGGCTTCTCCTTGAGGTCAAGACTTAGAAATCATACAGGATCACTGCTGCCACATCCTAGTTCTCAAAACAAGTCTTGACACTAGCCCAGATTCAAGGAATTGAGAAATAGTTTCTTGATTGAAGGAGCTGCAAAGAATTTGTATCTATATTTAAGCACAGGAGTTCTCATGGGGTACATATATAATATTTTATTTAAGCCAATCTAGCAACATATGGATGATTTGATAATGGATACAGGTTTTGGATACAGTTGTTTATTACATTATTTCCTATATTTTTGTCTCATGTTTGAAATATTTCACAATTTAGGAAAAGGAAAGGAAATGAAAATGGTTGCAACTGCTTCATCCCCATACTGTCATCCTACAGAGAGCACTTTCATTTATGCTCCTTGGAGCCTCACTCTTCAGGCTCATGCCTTTTCGGAACCCAGTTGTTCAGCTGTCTTTTCAATTCTGGAACATAATCCATAGAACTACAAAACATTCACTTTATGATAAAAGGCAAAGTATATTTGGAGAACAGTTGTGGTGTAATAGGAGTTCATGGCTGAGCAGAAATCTCTGGAAGGCACACTTGATCTATTTATTGTCACATTTTCACAGAGCCAAAGAAGACTCTTAGGCTGTCCTATCCAAAAGTAGGATTCAGAGATTTACAGATAGAGGGTGAACTGGGGTGACACTGGTGGGAGCTGGATTACAGGAAACGGGAGTCCCCTGATAGATAAGGATGACAAGGGAAAAGGTGGGGCATGCCAGATTTCAATGGCAGGGCCCAACAGAGAAATTGAGTCCGGGTTCCTGGCACTGCGAAGCAGCTAAGACTGAAACTAATCCCAGGCCAGCCTGTATTTCAGGAAGAGAAGAGCCTTTGAGAATTGAAAGGGCGCTCTTTTCCAAGGGCTCTAATGCTCTGGGGCTCAAGGAATCACACCAAGGAACCCCAAAGTGACAGAAATCTAGGAATGATTTCCTTCTCACTTTATAAGAGATGCAATGAAACTCTGACCTCAAACCACATTGGTATTTACCGGGTGTCCTCACGAAGGATTGAGACAAATCCCCCTTCAAAATATGATGTTGGAGGTTAACAGCTGTGTGAAGAGAGTCTCAGAGCAGCTTCTCTGTGGGACTATCACCCTGGGCTGGGCAGTCCAAGGTTGGGGGATTGGGCAGTTACCAGGAAGATTTGCACCAACACGTCATGCCCTTGGGATTCACAGAAATATTTTAGGAGGAGGATTTTACAAAAGGCATCTTCCTCCAGGCAAGGAGATGAGGGCTTGAGTCCATCAAGATAGGAGTTCGACTCATAATGGGACTTAGGAGAGACCCTGATTTCCAAAGGCTAGAGACACTGACATTGCATTTGTAGCTTCTAGCATTAATGCAGCAAACAGTTAGCATCCCCTTAATTACAAGATGTTTATAGCATCTATATAGAACTCATTTCAGATTCTAAAGCCTCGGGACACTGAAAACATGTTTAGAATCTGCTTTCTTTAAGAACTAAATTTAGTCAGACTATTCACAGAACAAACTAGCCCTCCACCAGCATTGGGTCCTTGAATGGGCTGTTTTTTTTTTTTTAATTGTTTGATCATTATGATGATGATAATCACCAGCTGTTTCCGTGAATCTGATGACCTTTTTCTCCTCCCTTATATCAACCCAGGATGAATCCCAGACTCTTCTATTTTGGGTCATCTTAGCTAAGATATAATTTAAATATAATAGAATCCACTAATTTTAAATATACAATTTGATGGTGTTTTTTTTTTCTTGGGCAGGCACCGGGAATCGAACTCTGGCATGGCAGGCAAGAACTCCACCTGCTGAGCCAGCGGGGCTTGCCCAATTTGATGGGTTTTGACAAATGTATGAAGTAGTGTAAGCACCACCACAATCAGGCTACAGAACATTTTCATCAGTCCAAACTATTTCCTTCTGTCCTTTATGGTCAATTCCCTCCTCCCACCCGCTGGCCTCTGGCCACCACCCATCTGCCTTCAATCACTAGAGTGTTGCCTTTTCTAGAATTTCATATCAGTGGAACAATACAGGACACAGTCTTTTGTGTCTAGCTTTTTCACTTAGCATAATGCTTTTAAGATTTGTCCGTATTATTAAGTGTATCAGTAATTCACTTCCTGTTATTGCTGAGTAGTATTCCACTGTATGAATGGACCACAATTTGTTTATCCATTTACCCACTGAAGGACATTTGGATTGATCCCAGATTTTTGGCAATTATTAAAAGAGCTACTTCAAACCTTTGTACACAGGTTTTTGTGCCAACATAAATAAGTTATTTCGCCAGGGTAAAGATCCAGGAGTGAGATTGCTGGGTTATATGGTAAGTGAATGTTTAACTTTATAAGAAACTTTCAAACTGTTTTCCAGAGTGGCTGTACCATTTTGCAAACCCATCTGCAAAGTGTGAGAGTTCTGGTTGCTAAGTATATTCCCAATAAATGGCATTTCAGGGCACTCAGGAAAGAAGTCGAGGGAGTAACAGTGGAAGATAAATGCAGCAGATCCTGGTTGCTCTAAAAACAAACCAAGCAAACTTAACCGGGAGAACTTCAGAGTTAGATACTTAAGGCAAGAGTGAAAAGATTTTTAAGTGGTGACTAAGAGGCAATTATCACTTAAAAATAGCAGCTGAATATTTGCTGAAACAAAAGGAACTACAGTCTGTGAAAATGGCCTGTGGCTGAGAGACTTGGGGAAAAAAATATAAGCCCTGTTCAATAAAGGAGCCAACCAGGAAAACAGACCCCATGACAAAGACAGAGAAAAATATGTATCACTCTGACTACAGTGTATCCTTGTTACTGAGAGGTGATTTATGTTCTTAATATTAATGACCTAATAATATACATATGTGGCATATATCTACAAGAGGCATTATAGCATAGCACAGTGTTTCTTAAGCTTTGATGTACATCCAGATCTTCTGGGAACCTTGTTTAAAAGCATGTCCTAATCCAGTATGTCCGGGACAGGGCCTGAGCTTCTGCATTTCTAACAGGCTTCTATGTGATAATACTGCTGGGCTGCAGACATAGTAGCTCTGAGCACAGATTCCCAAGCCAGACTGCAAGGTGCAAATCCTAACTCTAACACTTAGAGCTGTGTAAACCAGGACACATTTCTTAACCTCTCCATCTCAGTTACCTCATCTGTACAGTGGAGATGATAGTCATCTATCATCAAGTGTTGTGAGGATTAAAAGTCTTAATATAAGTAAAGCACATAGTCCAATGCCAGCACTTAGTAGGTGTTACACAATGTTCCTCTAGCCTTTACTAGGTTTTGATTTCCAAGCAGTAGAATGTCTGACAGCTTAAAAGGATGCAGCCAAGTTGAGCAAGACCTACAGTGCTTTAGTTCCCCTTAAGTCCTGTCCCACACTTCTGGTGGCAGCTCCCAATGTCACCAGTAATTCTAAGAAAGGAGCCCATTCACAGATACTAGATCGAACACTACTTTAAAAAAAGAAAACCACTGAAAGAATACCAAATAGAGGGCTTTTCGACATACTTCAGCTGATGGCAATGTCGTCAAGTTCAGCCCCGTGGTGCGTCTGGGGTCTCACACACAGTAGATATTCCTACATGCAGTAGTGTGGGAAGGTGCTCAGATAGTGCCTTTGAAAGCATTTCCAGTCTAACCTGACGGCCCAAGTGATAACTAAGAGAGCTGCACCAGTGTGCCCTTCTCTCCACAAGAACCAGGCAGTGGTTCAGCCACAGGAGCTGGTGAATAGACATTCTATTGCTGTCTGCATCAGAACCCTTTAATCTGCTTCCAGCTCCCCTGTAGACTTCCTAATTGGTCCTCTGGACCCAGCCCTCTCTGGCCTGTCTGCGTAGCTCAGTGAATGCAGCCTGCTTTAATCTCCCTGCTTGCTTGGCATAGTGCTCTACTCTCATAGCTTTCTGATGCTGAAAAGCACCTTGTAGAGCTTGGATGATCCATATCATTTCTGCCTCCCTGTTAGTAACTCTACTAGAAAACAGCTGTTGATCTCAATTAGGTTTTGATTGTTAATTAGCAGCTACCTGTCAGGATCAAGCAACCTTCTTCCTGGTCCCTTCAGCTGTTTCTCATGCAACTGGTATAGCTGGCTTCCATGACAACCATTCAGCTAGATGCCTCCACAACCAAAACTGCCACCTCTTCTGTGTCTTGTCTCTGATTTATCTTTCTGGTGTGCTTCCTAGTTTTCTCCATTTCATTGCCCAGCCAGTTTCCAATGAGAGCCACTCCATCTATAATGACATTCCAAGTGTGTCTTGGAAAGAGGCATTCAGTGATTAACAAGCCCATTCACTGGTGTCAGGTTAAGAACTAATGCTTTAAAATTTCCCCATCATGGCGTTGCATGTGCTTGTATCAGGATCCTGTTTATCTGTACCAGGATTTCACAAACTAAAATTGAGGGCCAAGTCCAGCCCACTGCTTGTTTTTGTATGTGAAGTTTTATTGATACATAGCCATGCCCATTCATTACATATTTTCTTACATGTAGCTGCTATCATAACAACAGTAGAGTGTGTTATGGAGTGGCTGCATCAGAAACTGTATAGCTTGCAAAGCCTAAAATATTTACTATCTGGCTCTTTGTAGAAAGTTTGCCAAGTTCTAACCTTTATCATTTGTTTTCAGAGTGAAGTGCCCAGAAAAGCAACATCACTTGGAAACTTGTTAGAAATGTGAATTCTTGGGCTCCGCCTCAGACCTGCTGAATCAGGAACTCTGAGGGCAAGGTCCAGGAATATGGTGATTTGGATACCTCCTAAAGTTTCAGAACCACTGACTTTGAACCTCAGATCTTTCATTCCATGATGCTCACCCCAAGACAGGTGAAAGAAAGGAAGCTTCTGTTTAGCAACTGGTCTTCTTCCATATCACAAGCATTGGTACCCAGTTTAGTGGGCTTTTGGGGAGGAGTTCAGCCAGGAGTAAGATATCATATGCCCCCAAATTGACTGGACTTTCTCAAATTCTGTTAGCTGTCTATGGTCATAGCCGTGCCTCTGGAATTTAACTAGTAATGTGTATGTTTCCCTGTGTAAATTATCTCATGTTCTCCACCCATTTTTCTTCAAAGGCGACTGAGCACTTTGCATGAATTTTTTGCGTTTAATGCTATTTACCCTTCACATTACCTATTGTGCATCCTTGCTAACTTATTTGTGGGATTTATTTTATTATGTTTTTTGATGGGCTGATATTTTCCATATTCATGTAGATGAACTAATCAAAATGTTCCCCTTTGTGATTTCTGTGATTATCCCCCTCCTTTTATGTTCTTTTTTGGGAATGTCTATTAAACAACTGTCAAACTTCAGAAACTAGCTTCATGTCTCTACATTTTTGTCACAGTGCTCTTCTCTTCACCATCTTGCCTTGCATTCTAGAAGGCTCTTCCAGTTCACTTCATTCAGCTATTCATCCTATCACATTATTTTGGTAATCATATATATAAAATTTCCAATAATTCCGTTTATTTCACGGTACCTTGCTTATTTTTGTGGGTATAATGCCCTGAATTTTACCTGAGGGTGTTGAACTCTTTCACATTGTTTTTTGTTTATTCTAATAACAACATTTCCTGACATATTAATTCTATTCAGCTTTTAGACTCCCCTTCTCTCTTTCTCTCTCCCCACCTCTTTCTCTTTCATATCATTGGTTTTCCTCAACAGTTCAGCTCTTAGTTGTCTGTTCATTTTTGAGCTTGAGACACTATTCTAGACCCTAGAACTAAGTGAATCATGCCCAGTGAACTTGATCCAGCCTGCCTGCCACCTATAGCTTATGTAAGCAATGCTTTATTGCCAAACAGCCATATTTACTCATTTTTGCATGGTCTAAGGCTGCTTTTGTGCTACAATGGTAGAAATGAGTAGTGCTGACAGAGGGCATGTGGACTACAAAGTGAAAAAGAGCTGGTATCTGAACCTTTACAGAAAACACTGCCTGCTCTAAACTGGACGAAACTTCTCCATAGCCAAATATATTCTTTATTTACCTATTGGTAAATATGAGCTCTGAAATATAAATGAGTATAATGGACAAGACAAGGGACAGATGGCACAGGAGATGTTTTGACTTTTGGATGAGAAGGCTCAGCTTCCTCCTAATGGCAGTTATTTGTCTGGGAAATATGACTGTTTCCTTAGCCCCAAGGAAACTCTGGAATCACCCTTGTGGAATGACCACTTCAGAGAGTCATATTGTATAAACATTATCTTGAGGTGAAAATCCTCTTCTTTTTTCCTTCTCTTTCTTCCAGGCTCTGCTCTCTTTCCTTTCCAGCCCCAAGCCTCATTTAGTGCCTTCCCCACACAGCAGAACGTGTATTTTATTTTGCAAGTTATTCCTGGGACTTTTTCCTGAGGCTAAGTGTCCTAGCGAACCCTGTTCGGTGGAGACGACAGTAGAGAGGGAGGGAGTCAACTGGCTCAGCTGCTCTGAATGTAGACCTTTATTTAATTACACTGCTAATTGTTCTGAGCCCTTTCAGCTTCTGAATGGTTTGAGAGCTTGGTGGTTGTCTAGGATAGGAGTTCTCAAACTTTATGGGCATCAAAATCACCCCTGTGCAATAAACAACAAAGTTGGGTTTATTGAAGAAACAACTGGAACGGGTTATTGTATAGAAGGGAAAGGAACTTCTGCAGTAAAGGCAGGGAGACAATGCGAATGGGGGGAATGCTTTGACCATAATATCTGCAACCTTCTCAAACGTTAGGCAAAAAAGGCTTTTCTTCTATAGAAAGGGATAAACAAGGCTAGAAAAAACACAGTGTGGGGAAGTGAGGAAGAGGAGGGGAAAGGGGGCATGATCAAAGAATGTTTTACAGAAACCAGCCTATTCTCTGGGAAGGATCCTTATGGACAGGCCGTATAGAGACCAGACTGAGGGTGGGCTTAAGTTCAGGGAACTGGGGAAGGAGAGACGCTTAACCAGTTTGGCCAACAAGCATTTGTTCTGATTGATCCAAAGGGACAAGCAGCTTAACTAATCATTTGTGAGGCAAAGAATGGGAACTTGGAAGGTTTGTGTCTGGCCATGCATTCGGGAGCATCTGTGAGTCTTATCCAAGACATGGAGAAGGGCAGTTCTTTGCAGTGAGCCATTTTCTGAATCAGAGTTCTTAAGTAAAGTTCAAGATTGTCACATGGAAGACCCGTTAAACTCCAAATTGTTGGATCCCTCCACTAGAATTTCTGATTTAGTAGGTCTGCTCACCTGCAGAGTAGCTTTTCTTTTCTGCTTTGAACTGTGGTTTTCTTCACTTTCTATCTTCCAGAACTTCAAAAATCCCTGGTATACTGATGGCACTTATTCCATTTGTTTGTTTTCTGGCAGACTTTAATCTTTTCGGACTACTCTTTCTATTGCTTCCACGGGCACTGGGATGGGAGTGGAAATAGACATGCATGCTCCATCTTCTATCTTGATCCAGTCTTCCTTTGCAATTTCTTCTCATTCATGTTTTCTTAAAGAGGACTTCTCATTCTATGTTTACCATTGGTTTTTATGGTTTCATGTCGTATACTTAATGGGTCAGTAGTCACCAACTCAATTTATTTTAGAGTACTAATTTTACTTTGTTTTTCCAAAATAGTTAAACTTGTTCCCCCACCATTATTCAATATGGTTCCTTTCCTCACTAAATTGTGATGCCACCTTTAATATATATCAAGCTTGCATCTATACTGTGGTCAATTTCTGGGCTATCCAATCCATTACATTGATCTGTCTTTTGTCTGTAGCACACAGCTTTAATTATTGAAGTTATATTAACTGGTAGGTTAAGTTCTCTTTCATTAGTTTTTACTTTCAATATATTCTTGGCTATGTGTTGCCTTTTTTACTTAAAAAAATCACTTTGTCACATTCCCCTTCCTCCATCTATTTTGGAGTTTTAAGATTTCATAAATCCTTAAACCATTTTGGGGGAGATTGGTATCTCTTTGTCCTTACAAAAACATTATATCAATATATTTAAGCCTTCTCTTATATAACACAGCCTTTTGTAGTGTTTTGCAAATAGGTCACATACTTTCTTAGGTATTTTATCTTTTTTTATTGTTACAATTGTGAAATGGCACTTTATTTCTCATTATAGTTTCTTATTCCCACTTTGTTAGAGATTTGGGGGTGGAGTAGAGGAAACATTTGCAAGAAGACCCTTTTTTGTACAGAGAGAATTCAATGTGATTTGGGAGTTTTGGCTCATGAAAGTGGGTGTTTATTTTAGATTTCAAATGTTAGAATTAATGGCAATGCTTGGTCGTTCTTGACTTAAAACCCATAATAATATGCTTGCATTATGCTGGATTTGTACAATAAAACAAAAAGAATGCTAAAAATCTAATAATAATAGAAATGTAATTCATAGTTAAGTTGCTCTTCAATAGCTGGGGACAATAGAGTGCATCAAGCATACAATTAAGCAGATATCCTCTTTTTCATTTTATCTGAGTCCAGCTCACTCAGTGCTTGGGTATTGCTGGAATATGTCAACTCCTTAACAATCTTCTTTAATTTAGTTGATGTTCCCAAATGATCTTTCTAATTTTGGGTCATGTTTTGCATATTGCTTTTAGTTCACAAAACAGAATGCATTTTTCACGTAATGAAATCTTTTTCTGGTACTAAAATTCAGCCAGGCATGGTCTAAAGATATACTAACATGAAACACTGCTTCATAGTGCTATGGATGTATAAAACTTGGAGAAGAAGCTATCCTATTAAAAAAGCTTCCTTAGAAAGTTGAAAATCCATTAAGTACAAAAACAGTACTGAAACAAAACCCTTTTTTACCAAATCTAAAGTTTTTAATATACCATTAATTATGAGACACCATTATTTTGTGTATCCCAAAGAAGGAAAAGGACTCTATCAGATAAACTATGCTGTAGATTATAAGACATTCCAGTTTCAGAGATCTTAAAATGAAGGGAAAATGTATTTCTTAGAATCAATGATATATGACAGAATGTTTGGAACTGCAAGTCACAGAAACCTGATTCAGATTGGGTTAAAAGTGAAAAATTGATGAACCTTTGTTTTCACAATTAAAAAGAAAGAGAGAGAGACTTCAGAGACAATGACAATTAAATGCAATCCAGGATCCTTGACTGGATCTAATAATTGGGAAGAAAATGCCCAAAAGGACATTACTGGAGCAGTTGAAAAAAATGGACTATAGATTGTGTGCTTTATATCAATGTTACATTTCTTGAACTTGATAATTGTACAATGTGGTTCCATAAGTGAATATCTTTGTTCTTAGGAAGTATACAGGGAGTATTACGTTTTGAAAGAAAGGACATATTCATGCTACACTCAAATGTTTAGAAAATAGATCAGTTGTCAATTGATAGATTAGTTAGATAGTTGATAGAAAGAAAGATATTACAAATGTGACAAAATATTATAAGTGGGTAAATCTGGGTATCTGAGTAGGGGGTGTAATGGAGTTCTCTGTTGCTTTTATTATTATTTTTACAACTGTCCTGTGGGTTTGGAATTATTTCAAAGCAAATTGTCTGAAAGGAAAAAAAAGTGGAGGAAATGTGTTGACTCACATAACTAGAAGCCCATGAAGGATGACATTGCCCAGCAAAGGATCAAGTTCATCCCAAGACTGGTTCTCCTTGTGGTTAAACCATTAATGCCAAACGGGCTACAGTGTTCTGTGTTCACACTGAGTCAAAGGCAGATGATTTCCAAAACATTGAAAAGAAATTTCCCAAAAGTCCTTAGCAGACTTTTCTTTGTATTCTCAACAGTCCAATCTGCGTTCCCTGCCCATCCCTGAACCAACTATTATCTAGAGCTGTATTATACAATGTGGTACTGACTCAACACATGTGGTTATTTACATTTCAATATGTTAAAATTAAATAAAATTAAATTTCTCAGGCATTCTAGACAGATTTCAAGTGCTCAACAACCAAAAGCAGTCAATGACTCCCATTTTGGAAATGCAAAAACGTTTCCATCATCTCAGAAAATTCTATTGGATAACGCTAGTCTGGAGCTGGGGTCAGCAAACTATGGCTCATAGACCAAATTCAACCCAGTGTCTGTGTTTGCACAGCCTGCTAGCTCATTTTTTTGCTTTGTTTTGTTTTTGCATGGGCAGGCATCAGGAATCGAGCCCAGGTCTCTGGCATGGCAGGCAAGAACTCTGCCACTGAGCCACTGTTGCACTACCTTAGCTCACTTTTTTTTAAATATATATTTTTAAATGGTTTGGGAAAAAATTTAAAATGAATGATATTTCATGACATGTAAATTATATGAAATTCTAATCTCATGTCCACAAATTATTGAAACAGCCCCCCTCATGTCTTTCTGTATTGTCTGTACTGCTTTCACACTACAATAGCATGAATAGTTGTGACAGAGATTGTCTGACCCACAAAGCCTAAAATACTTACTGTCTGGTACTTTACAGAAGAAGTTTGCTGATCCATGGTATGTAGGAACAGGATGATCTTTATATCAGTTAGGCTCATACTTCTGGGAACTGTGGTGGGTCAAATTCCCCTGAGGTTCATTGGGTGTACAGAAGCCTGGAAGATAGCAGAACAGAATCAAAGGAAAAAGTCAGAATTGGATGCTGGGCAGGCCACCAACAATGCCCACTGTACCTCATAGGAAATACAGGCTAGCATTTAACCTGCATAATCCCCAAAGTGAACCACTCTACTCACTAAGCAAATACCGTTTCTTGCTATGACATTATGATCTTTCTATACCAAGACAACACCTTCATTTCAGGTTCACAATTTCAGCCAAGATCTCTGCTTTCTCAATCCTGACACACGTGTTTTATACTCACTGTTACTATTGGTATTCATAATATACAAACTTTCAAGCCAATTCCTTTATGCTGCAAACTTTATCCTCACTTCTTCCCTCTCCCTTTCCCTCTTCCACTTGCTTCCTATTTTCTGTCAATCACTTAAATTTCTTACTTTGAAAAGCCTCTGCCTAATTAACTTTGATCAGATAATTGAAATAAGTAATACCCACATGAAAATGTGTTTTTTTTTCTTTTTTTGAAGCTGTGCTTTATAACATAAGAAAATATTGCTCTTTTAATCTGTAGGAACTTAATCCCTTCTCATTCATGAATTTACTAACTGGGTTCTCCCCAGAACAGGGCACGCATTCTAGAATATGAACCAGAGCATATTTACTTCATGTTATGAAAACAAATTATTAAAACTCTTTTTGTCTGTTTAGGATACCGTGGTTGTGGATATATAGTGTATAATGTAAATAAACTAAAATTAGGGAAGTTATTTTCAAAATAGAGCTATTATTTAGAGAATTTGAAGATGTTAGATTCTAAAATGTCTTAGCTTTTTAAAAAATTTCATTCCGGTGGGTTTGTAAGGGAATTTCACTGTCAATTCCAATAGATGTGCATTCTTTTGAGTGGGCAAGAATGAACTTTGAATAAAAAATCTGCACCTGACTTCATAAATGCTGTAATTTCAAAGTTCTTCCCACTGTTTGCCAAGAATAATATTTGTGGATTTTAAGAAAAGTGAACAAAAAAAGTAGAAGAGTTGTGTTAACTAAAAATAGGTGAGAATATTCCAACTTGACTAGTCTTGGCAAAGCTGTTGTGATATTGATATGGCAGCCTGGACAAAGTCCATGTGTTGCCCTGATTGCTAGTTCATTTTGAATTGAAAAAAATTGTGGATTTAAACTTTTGTGTCACCCTCAAAGCTATTCTCTTCCTAAAAACAAAGGAGAAAATTGTCTACGTTGAAAGCATTAATGGCTTTTGACAGAGATAGAGTTTTTGAAAAATGCACTTTGTCCTATTGAAACAGCTCTCCACCTCACCCCTTGCTAAAGAGGATGAAAGGATTAGCAGGTGCTTCTATTTAAAAATGCTGATGTGCTTTATTGGTGGAAAGGAGACTGCTGAGTCTATGGGGAATGGGCCATAGGAACCAAATAGGACTGAATTTCAGGAGAAAGAGAAAATGCAGAGGAAAGGCAGTTACGTGCTTATGTCTATTTGACTTTCTTTCCTGCTCCTCAGAGCATATGTGGTTGAATCCTCAGGTGGGTAATATGACAGTAAAAGGCATTACAAAGGAGCTGTTTCCGCTTTGCATTTCAGTCAAAGTGAATGTTGACAACCCACGGCTGCATCTGCCCACTCAATGCCCTCTGCGGGCGGGCTAGGGAGATAGTGAGCAGTGGCTATCCATTGTAAAAACCCACCACTGCATCCCCAGTCACTAGCTTCAACCTCTACTTGTGCAACACCAGTAGAAGGAATTAGGGTGGGCCCTGATCTCACTCTCTTTACCTGAACAGATATTTTGGAGGGAAGGAGCAGGGGAAAAGGGGCTTAGGATACTAGATGCCATCTGAACAAAAGGTGGGAATACTTTTCTTACCTCACATACCTGATCCTCAAGTTTGCTCATGCTTTTTACTTTTTGCATATCCTTTGAATCTCTTTGAAAACAAGGAAGCCCTCCATCCTTTGTCTGAGAAAGTTCCACATGCAAAGAACCCCCTTCAAGTAAGCTATTAATCATGCAAGAAACAAGTCAGTCCTGTGGTTTTCTATGTGTGGCTGGAACACTTCAGGCCTTGTTATTCTCAAATTGAAGATGTTATTTTCCAATACCTGAAGATTATGTGTCTAGATATCTTAGAATAGAAGGTATGTGCTGAAAACCACATTAATATCATAAAAATACTATTATGTTTCTCAAGGTAGAGTCAGGTTTAGTTAATCAGAATTGGTTTCTAAGATTCCATTTGTTTCTATGTTTAAAATAGTGTCAGGTTGACAAGTCTTTTGTCCTGATACTATCACATCAGCTTCTATTCTAAATTGTATGATATCTGGACAATACAGATAAGCTAAATATGGTTTAATCAAGTCTGACTCTTCTGATCTAACTGATTTTTTTGCATGGGCTTTGATTAATCAGAAATGTATAGAATATTCGTGCTTCATCTCATAGTTATGACAGGTGCAGACTTTACTTTTCATATATACATACTGATACCACAATTCAGTGTCCCTTTCATCTGACATACTACTAATTGAATGATTTCTTTTCTTTTTTGAAATAATGGAATAGCCTGTTGTCTTTATGCTTTTGAAATGGGAAATGTGGTTTAGAAAATCTTCTGTGAAGTGTTGTCAGGGTAAATAAATTTGTAATGATGTAATTCACACACTGTATCAAAATATGAAAATTTCTGAAAATTTCACTGAATTGATAAGTGAGCAGGATGGGAAAATATCCAAAATGGTCTCTTTAGCAAAAATCAAAAGATTCAAATCCCATGGAAGATGGCTATCATTTTACCTACAAGGGGAATATACTTTTCTGTCCTCCATTAGGTTAATTTCAAATCCTTGGAAATGCTGTCAAAGAAAAAACAGAATGGGATGGTCTCAAACAGATTACATTTATGGTTGCTTCATCAAAAGCAAATACTGTGACCTCCTGTTCCATTTTGGGATGCAGAAAATTAGAAACAGTATCATCTCAACACTCATAACAACAATAACAACAAAAGCTGAATAAACCACAAATCCACAAATCTCACTGACCCCCATCAGAAAGCTAAGGAATGATAAGTGTCTGCAAAAAGAAATGAGATGAAAATGTTTTCTTGCTTGGGACACGTGCAAGTGGCAGGAAGAACTTAGGTAAAATGGTTAATAAATTGATAAAGTCTCAGTGTAGGTTATCAAGAGAATATAGAAACCCTGAAAGCTACATATATAAGGGGAATTTTTTCCCACGTGCAAGCTCTTTTCCATTAAACTCACCATATGCACACACATACACACACATGCACATATACAGAGTGAGAGCCTTAAGAAAGCATCCTTTGAATTGTGTGTTTTCAGAAGGCAGACAGTAAGATCGTGGCAAATGAAAGATCCCTACTCTCTTATATCCTTTCTCCCTATCTGCTCTATGGAACAAAGCCTTATACTGTGGGGAGAAGGGGAACAAATACTGTCATCCTTGGGCATTGGTGAAAATCCATTGTAGCTGGGGAAGGGAATAGGAAAAATAAGCAGTCTAAGCTTGGGGGAGAGGCAGGAGCCTTGTGAAAACCTGTGAGAACCAGGGACACAGTGCCTCGGTTCTGAACAACAGAGAATATCCCCCACCCCATAACCAGGATATAAAATTATCAAGTAACAACTAACCATAACAGTGGAATACTGCTGGGAGAATTACAAACATGTAGAAAGAACATCCTCTCTGAGGTGTAGTAAAAAGGAAAGACCTAAACCTAAGTGTGATGCAGACACTGGGAAAAATCTTGTGTAGAACTAGCCCCCATTCTAAACCTAAGAGGAATTTAAAACCTGTGGCGCACTGCAGGTAACAAGAAAAACAATACACCCTAAACTCAGTTCACCTTTTTACTAGATTGAGTCAGACCTACAAACTAAAGACCTAGCAAGGAAAGGCATGCACATTTCTAGAAATGAAAGTATTTACCTCAGCTTCTACTATGCTACACACTATGTCCAGCTTTCAACCCAAAATTATGAGGCATGTGAAAAGGCAAGAAAAAACAACACAGTACAAAGAGAAAAAGCACACAGCAGAACCACACTCGGCAATGTCACAGATGTTGGAACTGTCAGACAGAGAATTTAAAATAACTATGACAAATATGCTAAAGGATCTAATAGGAATATGAGTACAATATGCCAAGTCATATGGATAATTTCAGCAAAGAGATGGAAACTATAAGCAAGAATCAAATGGAAATGCTTACACTGAAAAAAAACACTGTAATAAAGAATGATTTTAATGGGATCAGCAGTAGACTCAATATAGGCAAGAAGGAATTGGTGAACTTGCAGGTATGTTAATAGAAATTTCCAAAACTGAAATTCAAAAAGAAAAATCTAGGAGATAAAGCAATCAGACACAGCATCTAAAATCTGTTGGACAATGTCAACTAGTCTAGCAGATGCTTACTTAAATCCATGAAAGAGAAGAAAGAATGGGAAAGAAGAAATATTTGGAGAAATAATGGCTCCAAATTTTCCAAAATGAGTAAGAGATGCCAAGTCACAGCTCTAAGAAGTTCAGAGAAGACCAAACAAGATAAACATCAAATTCATAAACACACACTAAGGCATATCATATACAAACTGCTTAAAGGGGGGTGGGGGTGGGGTTGGAAGAGTAAATCTTAAAGGCAGATAGAAGAAACAAAAGCACTCCTTAATTATACAGTGCATTAGTCAGGGTTTCCTAGAGAGACAGAACCAACAGGAGAAATATGTTAATATGGGATTTATAAGGGTGTCTCACACAACCGTGGGAATGAAAGACTTCAAAATCCATTGGGCAGGATGTGAAGCTGGCAGCTCCAATAAAGGGTCTTGACGAATTCCATAGGAGAGGCTTCCTGGCTGAAGAAGCAGTGAAACAGTCTCTCTTCCTTAATAGCCTTCAACTGATTGGATTATCTCACTGGTGGGAAACATGCCTTAGTTGATCACAGATGTAATCAGCTGCAGATGCGATCAACTGACTGATGATTTAATAAACCAGCCTTCTGATTTATAAACCAGCCATCACATACAGAAGCAAAGCTAAGATTTACAGCAGCCTTCATGTCAAAAACTAGGCAAACCCAAAGGACAATGGAGTGACAAAAGCACTGAACAAGAAAGAAAAAATATATAAACTTTTAACACAGAATTCTATACCCATAAAAATCCTAGTGCAGATAATTGGTCTCAGTTCTTAACGGAGCAGAATAACTCTCACACACATATTAGGAGTATGTATGTCAGGCCCAATCTGTCTGGTAGTAGCCTGAGGGACTCTCTGTCCCAGAACTTGCCCTGTGTGTAGGGCAAGCTCTACTGTCACACCATGTGGGAGAATAGTTAAGTGGTTGCTTGGGATAAGGGATTGCTGGCTACAGAACATGCAATGCAGTGCCTGGGACCATGAGTAAAGCATTTCTTAGTGTAAATGGGGTATTTGGTACCATGCAAGCAGGGGTACTCCCAAGGTCACACATGCATGCTCAAGATAAGATGCATGGGCAGAAAGGATCAAAGAGGCCCCTATACTTTGGCCTGGAGCTGTTTTCTAAACTCATTGTATGGGTAAGCCCTGAAGGAGAGCACTTGCACAGGTCAATTTACAAAGACTGGGAAAAGTGCTCTTTTTTTTAAATGCAATTTTATTGAGATATGTTATATATTTGCATACCATATAACCATCCAAATTGCATAATCAGTGGTTCACAGTGTCATCACACTGTGATGCTGGGAGAATTACAAGCATGTTACAGTTCAACAATTTCAGGTATTTCCCTCTTGCTACCCCAATACACCAAAAACTGAAAGGGGATGTCTAAATACTTCATAAGAATAACCTCCAGAATGATCTCTTAGCCCTATTTGAACTCTTTCAGCCACTGAATCTTCATTTTGTTTTAATTCTCTTTCTCCTTTTGGTCAACAATTCTTTCCCAATGCCATGATACCAGGGCCAGGCTCATATCTGAGGGTCATGTCCTGCATTGCCAGGGAGATTTACACCCCTGGGAGTCATGTCCTACATAGAGGGGAGAACAGTGAGTTTGCCTGCCAAGCTGGCTTAAAGAGAAAGGCCACATCTGAGCAACAAAAGAGTTTGTCTGGAGGAGACTCTTAGGCATAATTATAAGCAGGCATAGCTTCTCCTTTGCAGGAATAAGTTTCATAATGACAAGCCCCAAGAGCAAGGAATTAGGACCCATCATTTGGCAATCCCCAAAGCTTGCAAGAATATCAAGTCTTCCCTAGGAGGGGAAGTTTAATATTTCCACCTTTTCCCCCAGTCCCTCAAAAGGACTTTGCAAGTACTTTTTTTTTAATTCAACATAACAACATATAAATACAAACATTCTTACCATATGATCATTCCACTCTTGATATACAATCAATAACTCACAATATCACATAGTTGTATGTTCATCATTATGATCATTTCCTAGAATGTTTGCATCAATTCAGAAAAAGAAATAAAAAGAAAACAGAAAAAAATTCATACATACTGTACTAGTCAGCGTTCTCTAGAGAAACAGAATCAACAGGGAATATTCATAAATATAAAATTTATAAGTGTCTCACATAACTGTGGGAATGTAGGGCAGGCTGTGAAGCTGACGATTCTGATGGAGGGTGTGGACAAACTTCACAGGACAGGCTTGCCGGATGAAGCAGGAAGAGAGCCTGTCTCTTCTGAATCCTCCTTAAAAGATGTCCAGTGATTAGATTAAGTACCACCCATTAAAGAAGACACTGGCCTTGGCTGATTACAAATGGAATCAGCTGTGGATGTAGCCGACGTGATCATGATTTAATTCTATGAAATATCTTCATGGTAAAAGACAGGCCAGCACTTGCCCAACCAGACAAACAGGGCCACCCCCTGGCCTAGTTGACACATGAACCTGACCATAACACACACCATACCCCTTACCCTTCCCTTTCATTGATTGCTAGCATCTCAATCTACTTCTTTTTAGTTTTCTGTCCAAATTACTCTGGGACGTATCAGGGCATCACACTAACCTATTCAAACAACAGGTTCTCACTTCCTATTCAAAGTTCCATGTAATTATGCTATTTGAATAAACTGACCATACAAGTTAAATTAGTGTGCAACCAAAAATATAATTTTTGCATCAAATAACCATCTCTTCCTTTGGCTTCATACTGAAGTTGAAGTATTAAAATACATTTACTATCATCCTTTAACTTTTAGTCTGCTTTACCTTAGTCCTACCTGGATCAGTGCCATTCATATCTCTAATTGAAGTCTGATCACTTTCTCAGTGTTTTTACAGTTGCTGTATGGAATAATGTGGACTTTTATAGCTGTAGAACTCTACTCTGAGTCTCAGGTGTCACACAATACCCAAAGTTCCAGGGAATGACCAGGTTATACCCAAACAGCTAATCCTGAGAATTTAGAAATAACAGTTACAACTCCAGAATACATGTGACTGTTAGAGTTTACAATCCAGGAAACTTTACAATAGACCTCCACATGATAATCTGTGCTCTTGAATTCAATTCTCAGAGTTTGTACATTATGGTAGAGCATATTAGTGAAGCATAATATTTGTCTTTTTGTTTCTAGCTTATTTCAATCAACATAATGTGCTCAAGTTTCATTCACCTAGTTGCATGCCTCATGACTTTCATTCCTTCTTGTAGCTGCTCGGTAGTGCATTGTATGTATACTCCATAGTTCACCCTTCCATTCTTCAGTTGATGTGCCCTTAGGTCACCTCCATCCATTGCAAATCACAAACACTGCCACCATAAACACCAGTGTACTAATGTCCATTTGTGTCCCTACTCTCTGTTCCTCCAAGTATACACCTAACTATGGGGTTGCAGGACCATATGGTAACCCCACCCCCAGCCTCCTGTGGAGCCACCACACTGCCCTCCAAAGGGGTTGCACCTCTCTACTTCCCTACCAACAATGAATAGGTACATTTCTCCACATTCTCTCCAGCATCTGTATCTCTCTGCTCATTTTAAACAGTTTTATTCACACATCAATACAATCCAACCTAAGTAAATAGAACAATCATTCCCAGTATAATCATAGCCATGTCTTCACCACCACAATCTATATATGAACATTACAACTTCTTCCACAAAGAATCCAATGTCCCTTTCCTATATCCCCTGCTTACTGACATTTAGCTTTGGCATACTGCCTTTGTTACATTCTGTGGAAGCATATTACAAGGTTATTGTTAATTATAGACCTTAGTATGCATTGATTATATTTTTCCCATACACCATCCCATTTTCAACACCTTGCAGTGTTGACATTCATGTATTCTCCCTCATGCAGAAACATTCTTATATTTGTACATTTAATCACCATCATTGTTCAGTCATCACTAAGTCTTTCCTTCCTTCCTTCCTCCCTCCCTCCCTCCCTCCCTCCCTCCCTCCCTCCCTTCCTTATTTCATTATTTCCTGGCACACAAGGAAAGTTCTGTCACAACTCTACCTGGATGCAAACTTAAAGAACAGACATCATAGAGTCTGAATTGCAGCAATATCACATTAAAATATCAAAGTGTCCAGGTTTCAACAAAAGGTCACAAAACATATAAATAAATAGGAAGTGATGGCTCAGGAAAAGGAGAAAGCTGAAGCATTTGAAACCATCAATTAAGAGAACCAGACATGGAACATACTGAGACAAAGACTTTTTAAAAATGGTCCTGAATATGCTCAAAGAACTAAAGGAAAACCTGGACCAAGAGCTAAAGGAAATCAGGAAAATGATAGATGAACACAAAGAGAATATCAATGTAGAGATGGAAATTATGAAAAAAGCACCAAACAGAGCTTAAGAGCGCAGTAATAGAAATTTAAAATGTCCTAGAGAGGTTCAACAGCAAATTGGAACTGACTGAAGAAACAATCAGTGAACTGGAAGATAAGAAAATTGAAATTATCCACCCCAGTCCACCCTAACTTCTCTGTCCCTTCTCCTTAGGTATGCACTAATAAAATGAAACAATGATCTTCTTGCCCACCAACAGAGGTGTTTTATTTGATCAGCACAGTGCTTCTCAGTTTCAAATGCCCTTAATTGGTGTGACAATTCTCCAGTTCCCACAAAACCCACAACCACCTATGGAAACTTCATATGTTTACATCACTCTGAAGGAATTTTAGCTTGTGAATCCTGAATTGGCTCTACTTTCTCATTTTACAGATGAAATAATCAATGCCCAGGTTGGAAGTTTACTCTCCTGAATTGGAGCTGGAGCAAATCCCCAGGCCACTACTCTTTCTGACTCTTCACTACCCCAAACAAACATGCTTCAAAAAAAAAAAAAAAGCAGGAAATCACCAAACATACTCTCCTACCTTCAAAGACTTATCATGTGCCAGGTATTCTTCTAGCTCTCATTTAGTCCACACCTCAAGCCTGAGTATATATTTTATCCCCATTTTACAGATGATGTTTTATAGGATGTGGTTATGTGATTCACAGACTCTCTCAACTAGATGTAACCACAGGTAGTGCCCCAAGTAACCAGAAGAATATCTTCTAGCATTTATCCCTTAAGCTGCCTGCCAGAGTTCACTGAAAACTTCCCTTCCTTCCCCATCATATTGATTACCAAGGCTGAAAGCAGTTATTTTGCTCTGTAGACATATCTGTATATGAATGAGAATTTGCTGTGGAATTGTTGCACTATTACAGGATTCAAGTTCCTAGAACTCAAGGGACTATATCTCTGACAAATCGTACTTAGTGAGCAGTGATTGGATTATGCAAGATTTTAAGTTCCTTTCTTACTCTTGGATTCTTAATATTTCCTGGCATCTTCTGGGCACCTTTTCACAGTGTGACGTCCACGTGTAGAACTTGGCACGTGGTGGCCCCCAGCAAGTACTTGTCGCTGCCAGCGTATGTCTAACGTATTCTTTCTAATATTTACCTTCCCCTCCAAATCTAGGGAGCACTACTTTGCTGTCAATTTTCACTCTGTTCACTATGAGAAAAGATAAACAACTGTAACCAAGAAATCAGGACTTAAGGGAAGACTTCGATTACTGAATCATTATATAGCTATTCCTTTTTGCTTTCTGGTATATTGGAGTAGACAGAGGGAAATTCCTGAAATCTCTAAATTGTAACCCAGCTGCCTTGATCTCTAATAATGATTATATATTCCTTATCATCTGCCCCTTTGATTGTAAAGAACTCGTGTTCATTTGTACCCAGTTATCCAATTTTTCAGCTTTAGAGTCTTGCGATCACTGAAGACAGCCTCTAGTGTTCATTAATGAAGGGTCTTGGGTCCGCTCAGAACTAACCCACCCCAAGTCTAAAGTAATTATGATAACCAAGATTGTATCTAACCAAAATGGGTCCACCTGACGTGCAGTAGCTTAGACTTTAACCTACAAGTTGCATGTACCTCCTTCTGCCTTTTTCTTACACATGTTCTGTGACCATGCATGTAATTAATATGTACATGATCAATAATTAAATCATCTCTAATTACATCATCTGGGGCCACTGTGCTCATTATCCTAAAACTGCCCATCTTTTCTCTAATAAAACTATCTGAATTACAGCAGCTCCGGAGACAGATTTTAGGCCATTAGGCCATCTGCTCTCTTACTACATACCTAGTAATAAACTCTTTCTCTCTTTGAAACCCCAGTGTCTCAGGAGTTGGTTATTGAGTGTGCTAGGCAAAAGAATCCACGGCCTTTCTCCAGGAACACAACAACAAAACCCATCACATTTCTCAGTTGGCTCTTGCTTCTAATTTTCTCCTCTCTTTTAGGAACCCTTTGTATCGGCCTTTGGTTTCTCAGTGCTCACACCGTATCCTATACCATATAACTCACAATTTTCCTGAACACACAGAAAGATTCACTCCCTCCTCCAAATTAATGAAGAAGTGTTAAATAAGACCATTCCCAACAGCCATCTCTACTTCTCCCTCAACCAGAGACTTAGCAATTTATCAATAATCTTTCTTAGTGATCTTGTAGCTAATTTTGCAAATAAAATTTCCTGAGACAGATCAAATCTTTACGACGTGATATATTACATCTCTTGCATTTCTCCTTCATCTATTCATAACTCTGTCAAAAAAAACTATCGTCTTGGCATGGTTGTTTCCTTGAAGTTTAAGCCGCTTATTGTTCCTGAGATCATCACCCTCTTACTACTTAAAGAAATGTATATATTTATTATTGTTGTTATCATTATTATTATTATGCCTGGAAGTGATGATTACAGGGTGATAATTGCCAGGATCTTTCTTTTCTATTTCCTCACTTGGAAGATCAGGCTGATTTCATATTCGCATTGGCCCATTCGTTCATCTGGTAATTTTCCTGATTCCATACCAAGTGCTGAGCCTGATTTTCCATGACTATTACGTACATCTTAAACTCAAGGTTGCCCATCCTTCGAATCTTGAGCTATAATCCTGAGTGATGCAAGCCAATGTCAAAAAGGTCCCTGACCCCCTCACAACGTCAGGGAAAAGCACTTTCCAAGCTCCAAAAAGTAAGCCCAGGAGTCCAAAGTTTTGCCACTGATGGACATAACATTTTTTTTCAGAGGTTTCCTGCAAAGAGACTGGATTTTAAGAAAAATTATAGGAATTACAGAAATTGGTTATGAATAGAAATCTTGCTTCATGAATGTGTGGTCTAAAATAAATTGGAAACTTTGGTCATCTTACGTTCCTAGATATTTTACCAGTTTTGATGTCTTCTCTTTAGAGAAGGAAAATTGACATGTATTGGAAACCTATCATGGGCTAAGGCATTTTTCTAGCTCTCATTTAGTCCACAAGCAATCCCGAATATATACATTTATCCCCAGATGATGCAGACCACACAGTTATGCTTGAGGCCACAAGGGCAAGAGGCAGAACTGGGACTTAACTCCCTGGTGTGTTCACCTTCGGGGACCTGTCGTCTTCCTCAATCCCAGCGGAAGACCATTCTGTGACCACAGAGAAGTCCCATTACTACTCTGACCCCAGTTTCCTCATTGTGAAATGGAGGGATTTGACAGCTCCTTGCTAAGACCTCTGCCTGTTCTAACATTCTGAGAAACTTGACGAATTTGAATTCAGGGTAAGGGAAAACAGATTGTATTTCCTACAGGGAGTTGTTAACAAAAAGATAAAAATAAATAGAGAGAGAGAGCAATAAGAAATGGAAAGCACTGGCCTAAGTAAATGGTGGGCAAGATTCATGCAGATTCAGGAAGTTAAATGATTAGAGGCAATTTTGCAAACGGTTTTCAAGATGCACAAGGAGCTGCATTTCCTATGTTAATGGCCTTTGACATTCCGAGAAAGAAAGGGGAAATGTCTAGATTTAAAAGTGTATAACTTCCAAATGACTAACTCCAACCCCTGAGATACATTACCTCACCAGGTAATCCAAAATAGAATTCCAAATAGGGTGTTTGAATGGAGTTTCCAGCTTTGTGAAAGCATGAGTGGGATAACTGACATTTCCAGAAATTCTCAACACTTAAAGAATTTAAATTACTAATGTGCCCTTCTCTTCTGTTTCTCAGCCTTTTCCCTTTTCTTTGTACATAGTAAACAAGATGCTGTTTCATATAATTTATTATGAAACTTTCAATAAAAGAGAAAAGTGATCTAAAGTAACGGAAAGTGCCATTAATGCATAATTGGCTATATTCTCAAAGTTCTAGTTTCTTCCTTCTTTCCTTCCTTCCTCCATCCCTCCCTCTCTGCATCCCCTCCCCACCCCCCCTTTCTTTCCTTCTGCAAGGGGTTTGCTTGCAGGAGCTGCTATGTTCCAATTTGTAGCTTCTACAAACTGTGTCATATTTTAAATAATTCAGTGGGCACAATCTTCCATAAAAATATCTTTCCATGGAGTGAAGTCAGTCTAATGCTTATGAAACCCTCTGAAGGGCCAAGTACCTTAAGCGAGTGCTCCTTTCTTGGCAGCTAAATACAATTAAATCTTGTAGAATAGATCTCTGTGTATTTTGGGATGCTAGGTGAGGAATGGAGAAATGTGGGCTAGCTAGCTGGTAAAAACTCAAGACCAAAAATACCCCTTCAATCATATTGTAAAAATATATGAATTTTAAAAATAGAGATTCATATAATTTTCTGACTTGATTGAAGTAGAAACTTTCAGCAAGAGCTTGATTTCCAGTCAATTATCCAGACCAAAGAGGTTTGGATGAGCTTCTGTTAAGTATGCAATTCTTAAGCACTCTAAATTCTGCTCATCAACAGTAAAGGCATGTTGCAAAGGACAAGTGGAGGAGTTTTTGTGCCCTTTAATTTCCATTGTCTGGGCCGGCTGTGGGCAATGGTACAGCATTCTAATACACAGAGCTAGCACTGCACCCTTTCTTAGCATGGTTAATTTCCTATTTCCCTTTGGTTACTCTTCTGGGCAAACCTGGGGTAACAAATACCACTGCATAATATCATCAGGGATGCAGAATATTGACTGAGGGTCCTTGGCCACTTGGAGCCTCAGTTTTCCTGCCTTTAAAATGGGGGTGATAGCTATTGCTCAGGCATGTTAAAAAAAATAGAGATGATATATATGTACATGGAGGGCCTGCTTCATGTCTGTTCCTTACCAGGCTCTAAGAAGACTGATATGAGGGTCCCTGTCTAGGCAGAGCCTGCTGAGACCTCTGTCCCCACTCCTTACTCTGCTCAGGAAACATGCCCAGAGCCCACTCTCATTTCCCATGCTTGTTAAAGGCTTCTATCATGTGCCAAGCGGGCTAGACTGTTAGCTTACCTTATCCAGCTAACCAGGTCCTTTAGTCACACAATTTCAGACATAGAAAGAAACTTTGCCAACGAAATGAAAGAGAAGTTCTTATTTCTTTCTCCAATTCCTGAACGTAAATGGCCATGAGAACTTAGATATAAGCATTTTTTTTCTAGGGCCTCATAATGCCTGTACCCATAGCTGAGGCCTAAAGATGACTTGTTATTTATGAACATAATATTCAAGATGTCTGTGCACAATTTGAACAGATCTTTAAGCTGTAGAAAGATGCCTTTTTTATGAAAAGATGTTGGGAAGCTGCAGCTGTCTGACATGTGCCCGTAGTTTAAATATATGCATGTGTGTGTTTAAATATATATGTATAAATTTAAATTTATATAAGATGCATGCTATGCATGTTCTTTCAGAAAAATCATAAATTGAGATATGCCAAAAATAATAAAAATATACATTTATAAATGTAACTCCACTATCCAGTTCATTTAATTGTTAATCCTTCCAGCTTTTTAAGTTATCCTCATATGTGCATATAAATTACAAATATAGATATGCAGTATATAAAACAATGTCATATTTTACATACTGATTTTATTCCACTCAATATTATTGTGACTCTCTTTGCATGTCAATATGTATATATCTACTTCTTCATTCTAAACGACTATAAATAATATAATTTATTTAGTCAATTTACTATTACCAGTTTGTTTTCATTTTTCATTCTTATAAATGTGACCTGTCTCAGGCTTTACTAGCCAATGAGAAAAAATGTAGTCCCAGCAATTAATTCCTCAAATTTAATAACTCTAAGGTGCCAATTCCCATCATTTTCAGGGTCCTCCTCCTTAAATATGTTGAGAACCCCAGAAATGCTTTCACGTGTCTGTGGATCATTCCTGGCTATTGGTTGCTTCCATGGCCAGCCGAGCCCAGGCCACACATCCCCAAGCCTGATAGCTCCAGGGGAATGCAGTTTGGGCTGGAAATTTTTTATCATTGTAGCAATCATCACCAAGTCCTGAAAATATGTTCTCCCAAATGTCAGTACAACCAAAGTGCCATTAATGTTCATCAAAATTGATGATTTTTAGGGAGTGCAAGGGTAGTTCAGTGGTAGAATTCTCTTCTGCCATGGGGAAGACCCAGATTCAATTCCCAGTCCATGTACTTCCAAAACAAACAAACAAAAGCAAACAGACAAAAAAGATTCAACAAATGGGGCTGCAATAACGGGATACTCACATGGAAAAAAGAATGAAATGTGACCCCAGTCGTTAGCAAAAAAAAATGTGATGATCTTTATTGCCAACCTCAGACCTGTGAGGTGAGAAGGTATGTCACTATGCTCAGCTAAGGTCTCATAGCAAGGCCCAGTGTGCCCAGTGTTGAGTTGCACTGCTGTATGAATTCTTACGTAGCTTCCTTCTCCGAGTGCCTCCTCTACCTCCATAGCAGAGGTTAGGATGTTCAACCGTCCTCATCTATTAGGACTTTCCTGGCTTTAGCCCTAAAAGTCCAATGTCCGAGAAAACCCTTGGTCCTGGACAAACTGGTTCAGTTGGTCCCTCTAATAGAGGGGTTGGTTCACGTGCTGGTGTCCAACGTACTGTATTTAGAACCACTGCTTCCTTCTGATGACTGCAGACCCTTTTGCTGAGCCTGGCTTGCCAATTGGGGTACTTTCTCCTTTGTGTTAATTCCCTCTCGGGAATCTGGTTTCCACTGGACCACATTCTTCAGACCATGTCTATAGATGTTTTAACCTCAAAAACTGACAAAATCTCACGTCTTTTATGTTCAAAGGGCTCTTTAGCCCTGCAAGAGTCTTATATCAGTGGATGTAAATGCATGCATGGTAGGACAGATGTGTTTGATCCCCCTCATCAGAAACTCTGGAATCCTTTTACATAAACAGCATAATGATGAACAGCCTTACTTACACCTTTATGTGTGAGTCTGATTCTTTCCTTAGGATAAATCCCCCAACAAAATGTAATTGCTTTTTGATTGGTAATATATTTGTCAAATCGCCCTCCAGAAAACCTATCCACTTAGTCTTTGGGTCTATGCAAATTAATGTCCAGAATGAAAAGAAGCTCTGATCTGTTTATAGGAGCACAGAGTGTATTCTGTATCAGAAAATCCTTTCCAGAAGGGGAAGGGAAAGGATAGGAGAGCAGGATTAAGAACAGTTTAATAGCTTCCTGCAAGTATGTGAGGCTTCAATTAACTTCTTACACTCATGTTTTGTGGTTATTATACAACACATTTTCTGTACAATCCATCTGAGTACAATGTTTCCTCTTTCACACAGGTCCAAATTCTTGCAGGCTGTTTCAGACAGACCCCAGCCAGGGAAACTGCATTTGGAATTAAAATAGAGAGGAGAAAATTCCACTCTGACTAGTCCTCTTATCTTGTTTACTTCCCTCAGGATTTGTGGCTGCTGGTCCCCAGGAAATAAAAATGACGAGAAGCCCAGACACAAGTCACAGTTAGGAAAATGAAGCAGCTGTCAATTTAGTTGGAGAGGAGCCCTAGGTAGTGTGAGGGGCGGAGGTTTCTGCCTTGGACACTGTTCCAGAAGCAACACGGAAGACTGATCAGGATAACTGACGAAGCTTTGCACGTCGTACAGTTCCTCGTTACCCGGTATCTGGGCTGCCTGAGCCCAGCTCCCTGATGGAGGGGTGACCTAGTAACACCCAGAGTCAGGCAGGGAAGGCAAAGCATGGGGTCATAGAATATATCAAGTGATTTTACCCCAAGGATACATTCAACTCTCATTCTGGGATGAAAAACATGGGTGATGTCTGCAAAGGGTGTGTCTACCTCTATCTTATTTCAAATCTAAACAAAGCACAAAATAAGAGAATGCCACATTCGTGTGAAAAATTTGTAATTCTCCTTATACAAAAGTTATTGGCAATGATCTTCTCCTCACCCTGCAGGATGAGAAGCAAACCAGTGCTACCATTAATGCTGATTTAAAAGCTGAGAGCACTGAAATAGACACACATTTATGTAATTAACCATCCAAATTAAGACAAATAAACGGCCCAATTCCCTCAATATTCCTGTGGAGTCCTGGGCAGCAGATAGTACTGACCTAAGTCTTGAGGGCCAACGGGCCAAGGTTCTCCAACCAAAAGTATGCTCCCAGGATGGCCTCATTTTGCTCACTCACTTCCCTGAGCTGCCTAGACTGGAGCGAAAGCAAGGGACAGGATGTCACTGCATTGACGAACATGGTCGAGACCCTGCTTTTATGTGTCTTAACCCTGTGCTTCGTAGGAGGGAACCTTTCAGCAGGATAGACAGGAAACTTGGTTTAAGAGTCCCAGTACTTCAATTATGTGGTTGTATAACCTTAATCACAATGCTCGCTCTCCCTGGGCGTCAGTTTTCTGTTATTTAAAATTAGGACTTTTAACTTGATTGTTCCCCTTTCCACCTCTAATATTATCAGCGAAATAGTTCTCACCAAATAAATACCCTGGATTTCTTTTGAGTTTCGGAAAAGTTCACTTCAAAACCACCTATGAACTTCTGTAGCTGACACCTGCAAAATCACATGCTGAAATTCAGACCCACTCCTTCACCTTTCACTGCTTCACTATCATTGGCCAGATTGGCCAAGAGCAAAGACACCCCCCCCCCCCAGACATGTACAAAGTCATCCTCTGTCATGTCATGGCAAAAGAAGGTACAGTCTTGATTTTCTTATGGCATTCTTGGGATTTACTTGGCTTCTTGTAAGGCAAATTGAAATGACCCTTTATCGTGTCCACTGTTACACTCCTATACTTATTTGCTTTTCTGAAGTTGCTGCTATGCTTTCATGTAGAGGCTAGATTCTAGATAAACTGCTATTTACTCCTTCCTTTGGAAGGAAGTAATTGAACATCTGAAATAAACACTGTCACATTTGTTGTAACATTGTTGCCTGGTTTCCAATGTTGACATTGGGAAGTCAGCTGTCAGGTTAATTGTGGTTCTTCTGGGGATAAATTGTCTTTCCTCTATTGCAGCTTTTAAGATTTCCCCTTTACATGTAACATTCTGCAGTTTCATTATTTCGTGTCTAGGTATGGATTTTTTTTTAAATTTATTTTGCTTGGAATTTCTTTAGCTTCCTGAATCTACGAAATCATTTCTTTAAACAATTATAAAAAGCTCAGCCATTATCTCTTTGAATATTGCCTCTTTTCCATTCTCTCTAATCTCTCTTGGAAATCTAATCTTTCTCACTCTGTTCTCCATAACTCTTGTTTCTTTATTATACTTTTTTTTCCATTTCTTTGTCTCTCTGGGCTATATTTTGGGTAATTTTTTCACATATGCCTTTTAGTTCATTAATTATCATTTCAACTGTATTTAACCAGCTGTTTAAAATTTCCATGAAATTTTTATTTCATTTAGTAACCTTTTCATTTCTATAAGTTTTTGGGGGTTGGAGGGGTTCATTTTCAAGACTGCCTGATTGTGTTACTTTGTCCTATTTCCGATTTATTCTTATATTTCTTTAAGCATAGAAATATATTTGTTTTATAAATTTATTTTTACTTTTTATATTCAGTATCTGAAAATTTGCTATCTTCATGTTTTATGGGACTTAGTCACTATCCTTTTTCTATTGTCTCTTGTTCATAGTGGTTTGTTTCCTCATCTTTTAATGATTTTTTATTATATCACATATTCCTTGAAACATTATTTGTAATAATTATCTCAGGCTTGTGTTCTTCAGAGAAGGACATTATCAGCTTGGGATGACTTTTTTTTTTTGCATGGGCAGGCACTGGGAATTGAACCCAGGTCCCCGGCATGGCAGGCAAGAATTCTGCCATTGAGCCACTATCGCACCACCATTGGGATGACTTTTAACCACACTTTTCATTTGGGAGTTTTAGGCCACTAAGATAGCATAAACTTGAGTCCAAATTCCCAAACCTGAGGCTAAGGCAGAGAAAATTCTCTTTGTGGGATAGGTGCTTCCAATGAGGGCACAGTCCTTTAAGGTGCTGGTTTATTCAGACTCTCAGGATTCGTCTCCAGTCCACATGGATATGGCTCATGATTTAGACCTCTAAGGTCATCATGTACTAGGAAAAAATGGTGGCTGTAGATTTTTAAATATGTCCACAAATTCTGCAATACTTCTCTCTTTGAAAAGTTGAAACTAATTCCCCTTCCCTTGAGTATGGCTTGGACATAAGGAATTAATATGGTGAAAATGATGGTATGTGACTTTTAGGATGAGGTCATAAAGACATCGTCATCCTCCTTGTTCTCCTTGAATCATTCACTGTAAGGGAAGCCAGCTGCCATGTTGTGAGGACACTCAAGCAGCCCTATGGGGGGCAAACATGACATGGACCAAAGACTTGCTGCCAAAAAGCTATGTGAGTGGATCATCTTAGAGGCCAATCTTTCAACCCTAGTCAAGCCTTCAAAAGCCTAGCCTTGGCCAATATTATGGCTATAATCTCTGAGCCAAAGCAACTCTGCTAAATAGTGCCCAAATTCCTAATCCACAGAAACTATGAGGTAATATATGTATACCACTTTAGTCATCTTAATTTTAGGGTAATTTGTTTCTGGACACTAGCTTATCTCTTAATTCTGTTTTCTCATTGTTTCTGACCTCCAGTTATTTCCTTTACTTCCTGTATAGCCACACTTTTAAAAAGATGCTTATTACATCTTATCCAACGTTTCAGAGAGTTCTTTATTGGGAGAAGTTTCTGTACATATTGCTGAAAGCAGAAGTCTTCATATATGTTACCAAATCCTCTTATACAATCTAAGCCTATTGAAGTAGGTTCATTAAGCTCATTATGTAGGTTAAGAAGACTAAGTATTCTTCTCAAGTTCACACTGCCTGATACACAAGTTCACACTGCCTGGAGCTGGAATCTAAACCCAAGTATGACAAACTCTAAAGCCCATACTCTTTTTAAAATCATAAGCTGTTTTTCATGGAGAGAACTGAAAGCAGTGTTGCCAACTCTTAGTTTCCCAGCCATTCAAATATATAGCAAACAATAGTTGATCTTAAAGACAGGGATATGTTGACTTGGTTTCAGAGGCTTAGAAGGCTTGCTTCATCCAGGTTGGTATCTTCTAGCTGGCTGGCTGGCAGTCTTTGGGGTTTTGGTTTTTTATCACATGCATATCCTCTCTCTTCTGGGTTCCACTGACTTCCACTTTTTGACTCATAACTTTTTCTCCCTATGTCTAAATTTCATTCAGTTTATAAAGGACTCCGGTAATCTGAATTAAAGTCCAAACTGATTCAATTAGCCATAATTAACTAAAAATAACATCTCAAAAAGTCCTATTTACAATGGGATCACATCCACAGGAATCAATTAAGACTAAGAACAAGTTTTCCTGGGTTACATAATTCCATCCCCAGCACCATCTATCTAGTGCATCCTTGGGAATGAGTGGTTAGGAAAGGAATAAAGTGGGAAGAAATAGTGACAGAACCCGAGGGCCCTGTTTTCAGTGTGTTAAGTCTTTAGAAGGGCTACTGTGAGTGTTTAGCTGATGGACCACCAGCCGGGTCCTTGGAAAAGTCATCTGGCTCTGTAACTGTTTCCTCTTCTACTTTCCAAAGTGGTCCCCAGGGAACTACTCTCATATTTTAGTCTTGAGTGCTGTCTCCTTCCACACAGATTTTCTAGGCGAACTGGGCTGCTTAGATGACTTCTACTCGTGCAGACAACTCCTTGTTCGCTTTGCAGCCCCACCTCCTTGTCTTTTCTAGACCTGTCTTTCTTGTCATCAGCTGGAAGGATGCATAACCAAATGATGAGCTCATGGTATCACATACCTGGAAGCGAGTGATCTAACTGACCTACGCTTAGATTCAGAATGGGGCCATAGGAGCAATATCTGTCATGTATGCTCGTGATGATTAAATGCTATAATGTGTGTAAAACCCAGTGCTGAAGTCGAATAAATGGCAGTTCTCTAGAAAGTTTATTCAGTTGCTGTTGTTTGGTGACACTGTAGGAAAAGGTTCATTTGTATGCATTTTTCAGGTTTCATATTTCATTGTAACACAAATGTAATTTCAGTGAAAGCAACAGGATGAGAATATACAAAGCCTACCCTATGGCCTCTCCCAATCCTGGGATTTAACATCATTAAGAAGGCTATTCAGACAGTTTAAGGCTACATATTTGCAGATGGGATTTTAAGGGTGAGAGCTCATTTGTAACCCTAAGGTGTTTAAACAACTTGGCAACTTGATCTCACATCCCCCCAGCACTATTTTAACTCCTCCAGCCTCCTATCTGCCAATCCAAGCCCTACTTTCAGGACCACCTGTCAATTGCTATAATGGCTGGGGCTTTGTGAGACTCCCAGCTGTAACCTGAACTCCACAACTGTTCAGGGGATGCTACAGCTGCTGCAAATTTTGTAAGTTTTCCAGTGTTATATAGTAGCTGAGGTTCAGTGGCATGCCTTTGGAAAGTTTCCATGTATTCATGTACTCATTCACCAAAATGTGTCAAATACTTAGTAAAGGACAGGCCCTGTGCTAACTAAGCCTCAGGAATATGAAGGGTGAAAATAGGACCACTGTCTTGAAGGGGCTCACAGATCAGGAGGTGGCATAGACAGCCAAACGCATATTATCACACAGCATTGTGGCACAAGAATAGAAAACAACACACACTATGACATGGGAGAAAATAATTAATCATCCAAGATGAGAGGATAGGTCGGGAGAAGGATGGTTCCCACAAGGGTGACATTTGAGTGGACTTCTAAATATTCCTCTCAGCTTTCCAACCAATACTTATATTTACTCAGGCCTTGCCTCCCTCCCTTCCTTCTGAAATCACCACCCAAATCTTTTTCTAGCCCCCGTGTTATTGTCAAACAAGTCCCCCACTTCCTAATCAATCCCTTCTTTGTGCCCACATCTCCCACCCCCAGTGCATACCCAGAGGCACCTGTAGTTGGAAACTAAATTCTCCTGTTTCTCCCTCTGCCTTTTCCTTCCCACACCTGGGCTTTTCCCTCCCAATTAGCTCCTCTTCCTCCAGCATATGCTGGTCCCCTCTCATTCATTGGACACATATTATCAGAATCATCTTCCTTACTGTCACTTAGCTCAGATCACTCTTCTTTTCATACACCTATATAGGCTCCCAGTTGCCTCCCAAATCTGTTTTAACTCCTACAATCTAGGGCTTCAAGGCCCACCACCAATTAGCCTTGCTTTAGCCAACTGCTGTCTACTCCTGCAAAGCTCTGCTTGACATGCTTTGCTCTGACCAGGCAAAGCTGCTTCCATGACTCCTTTCCACCTGCATGGCCACCTCTGAGCATGTGCCATCCCAAAATCACCATATATGCACATACATGTGTGTGCATGTGGCTGTGCTGAGGAGGGAGGGAAAGAGAGGGCAAGGCAGCCACTCTCCTCCAACATTCTATTACAGGTGGAAACTACAATATGTGAGCACCACAAGTATAGATGGGAGAAAGACACAGACTGTGCGGATGGATATCAAGAAGGGAGGAGCTGCTGACCAGTCCTCAGGGGCTAGTAATGGGCTAAAGTAGGGATGCAAGGGCCGCTCTTGCTTCTGTGTTGCTCTGCCTTACCTGTTCTTCAGGTGAGCTCTCAGGGTCCCTTAGAGCTGTCAGTTGGATCATATCATTCCCCTGCTTAAAGCCCTTCCACAGCTTCCTCTCAGGGTGGAACAAAGCTCTGACTTCTTACCCAGAAAGCCTTGTGTGGTCTGAACTCGCCTCTTTCTCCAGCATCATCTCATACAACTCTCCCTTTTACTCACTGTGCTAGAACCACTCTGCTGTTTTTCCAGTTTCTGGACTATGTCTGGTTCCCCCAGGGCAGGCCCTTTCCACTTGCTGTTCCCCCATCCTGATGCACTCTTGACCACATTCCTTTCCATCGTTTGGCTCTCAGCTTACCTGTCCCTGACCACCTTCACTAAAGTAGGACCTCCTTACAATTTCCTATGACAGCGACACTGTCTGCTTCTTTCACAGCATTAGTGAGAGTTTGCAAACCTACAAGTTGTCATATGTTTTCTTGCTGCCTAATAGGTTGTAAGTTCTGTGAGAAAGGAAAGCATTTGCCTTGTTCACCGACATGCTCCAGCAAAATGCCTGGCACAAAGTAGAAGGTTAGTAAATATTTGTTGAATGACTAAGTCCTGTTCATTCAACATTATGTGGATTTTCCCAAAGCACAGGCACTCTATGAATGATGAAGAAAAAATACTCTGGTATCAGAAGGTTCAATCTAAAATGCCTTGAATTATCTAATCCACTAAGCTACTATTCCTTGCCTTTCAATAGACTCCTACTTTCCAGGCATTTTTTTCAAATTAACCCTTCCTGTACCTAGTCAAGGACTTGATTCAAATGCCTACAGAGGCCAGGTAGGTAAGTGAGTGGGGTGGGCCACAGATGGGACTATAGGGGTTGCTGGGGACCACGGCAAGCTGCTGAGCTTACGTCCCATATGAAGGAGACATTCCCTGCTCGGCCCTGGTTTATGATTACCATGCAAGAAAATCAGGCCTTATATGTTAGATTTTTCCAATTTTTCTAAAAAAGCTAAAAATCTGAATTTCTATATGAAACATCCAGATTTTTACAACATGGTAGGGGCCAGAAAAAAATAGTTCTGCAGTCTTTGTCACCCTGTGTGCTGAGTTGAAATTGCTATGTACCCCAGAAAAGCCATGCTCTTCTATTCCAATCCTGCAGTGCAGACCTACTGTGGGAGGGACCATTTGATTACATTGTTTCCATGGAGCTGTGACCCACCCAATTCAAGGTGGGTCGTAATTCTTCACTGGAGTCCTTTAAGAGAGCTTATGGAGGGAGAGAGCTTAGGAAGAAAATGCCTCTGGAGAAGCTGAGAGAGAAAGAAACACCAAAGTCATTTTGGAGACAGCCGTTGAAACAAGAACCAGGAGAGAAGTCCAGCAGACATCGCCGTGTGCCTGCCTGTATGACAGAGGAACTCAGGATGCCAGCAGCCTTTCCTCTAAGAAGGTATCTTTCTTTGGATGCCTTAAATTGGACATTTTCTTGTCCTTAGAATTTAAATTTGTATCCTACTAAATCCCCTTTGTAAAAGTCAGTCCATTTCTGGTATGTTGCGTTCCAGTCTTAGCTAACCAAAACAATTGATAGGCAACTTCTGGTCTATCCTTTCAAGGAAGTTGCTTGGCACCTATGTTCCCGTGTGGTTGGTGAGCTGTCACTCCTGTAGCTGATGCCAGGCTTCAAGCTCCCAATGGCAGAAATGACGCCCTTCCCTTTCTTACAAATCCCTTCTCCGTGCCCCACCCTCCACCCCCCACCCGCCCTGCAGACACACACACACTAAATACCTAGTGGGCTCTGCGCGCAGTTCTTCCTGTCAATGCTGGTGTTGGACAGAGCGTTTCTTATGAAACCAGCAGCCAGTCTGGCTGTTTCATTAGCAGAAGCCTTGCCTGTTACTGCAGAGGCACAGCTCCTGGTGCAAGGCTCATCTATTTGGTCCATCCTTCCATCAGTGTAAGAGTTATAGATGCTTTCCACCGTAATTACTCTCCTTCTGCCATAACGTCTTTTTTGAACAGTATCTACATCCTTTGTTCTAAACTCCAGTCTCTTTTGTACTATGATGATAATGTTAACTTTGTAATTGTGCTGAAGTCAGCCAACTAAAGCAAAGCCTTATTCAGCCAGCATCGTCAGGAAACAAGGTGTTCCACATGATTAAATTGTCCAGATCAACAATGAAGGAAGAATAAATGGAAACATCCCAAAATACATTGTACTTCTTATTGCTTTCTTTGTTTGCAAATTATCATATATAAATATATTTATTTCAGTATCGAAGCAATAGGATAAACAGTAATAATTAAGTCTTTGTCCACCCCACTTCCCCCTTTTAATGGATATGACCATTATCATCACTAGCAGGTTACCAGATATATCGTTCCCAAGGTAGTCTATATATACATAAGAATGTGTGTATGAGTTTTTTTTCTCACAAATGGTGGCATGCTGTGACACTGTTCTGCATCTTGCTTTTCTAAAACTTGTATCTTGCTCATTCCTTATTATTGCATAAAGAGTGCCTCGTTCTAAGTATTGGCAGCCCCTGTACCCTTGTAGGGGCGCAGCACTATCTATTTAAGCAGCCCTCTATTGATGAACCTATAGCTGTTTCCAGTCTTTTGCTATTGTAAAAAATACTGCAGGGTGCATGGATGGTTCAGGGATAGAATGCTCACCTTCCATGCAGGAGACCCGGGCTCGAGTCCCAGACCATGCAACATTCCCCTCAAAAAAACTACTGTAGTTATGATCTCTGTACTTACTCCATACTACACTTGTTCAAGTATATCCGAAGGTTGAATTTCCAGGAAAGAATCACTGGGTCTAAGAAAGGATATGTGCACTATCATTTTAATAACTATCATCAAATTACCTTCCATAGTGTTTGCATCAAATGTTTCCTCCTGCCCTCAACATATGAGAGGACTTGTTTCCCCAAGTCTTCCTCAACACACTGTGGATCAAATATTTCTTTTAAAAATCTGTCATTAAGTGAGTAAAGAATGTTAATTAACTTACTCTTAATTTGCAGCTTTCTAATTATGAGTGAGGTCGAGGATCTCTTCATATTTTAAGAGCCATTTGTATTTCTCCTTCTTGTCAGATCCATTGGCCATCGCTTGTTAATGCTAACTTAATAAACTTGACAAAATTTAGCTGTCCCTTGAGGATTGATTCATTATGATTCATTAATGGGAATGCTTTTTTGAGCTCGTGTATTTGTTTTTGTTTTTATAGTTGTCCTCTTTTTTCCTGTAGGTTTCAGCAAATGAACTTTCACTTCCTGTTTCCCTCAATGTGTCTTTTGAAGCCTCTGCTCCCTCTTGCTGCCTCTGAGAATAAGAGTTTCTGATACTAAAATGATGACACCTGAAGAATGTTCTGGAAGCTGATTTGTGAGTTGAGTCCCATACAACACGACACATCTACTTTTTACATCTATTTCAGTAGGTCATTTCGGAGCCTTTATTATTTCCTGGTTTTGGGGCTTTGTTCAGAACATTCAAATTTGTCTGATAAATGAATTCCCAGTTCTGGAACAATTGAGGGTAATCACAGTCTCGGAAGCCCTAGTTTTGGGTAGAGCCACGGGCCTTCGTGTTACTTTAAATATAAACACACTTGCCCTGAAAAGAAGAAAGTTTGCGTGCTCTCTCTCCCCTGAAGTAGCAATATGAACTTATATTTCTGGAAAACTTTAAACAAATGATTTTTCGACGGTATTTCAAGCGGTGGCTCAGTGCAATGCCTGTGCTTGCCACAAATGAACATGTCTGTGTGTCTCAGTCACTGCTGTTTCCCGTGAGTCACCCAGGAAGGGATCCTCTGCCACGGTGGCCCAGCGTCTCCCATAGATGGCAGTAAACACACTTTTTTTTTTTTTTAGCCCTTTTCTTCATCTTTCATTGAAATCAGGCTCCTCCAGGGAAAGAAAATGAATGCTGAAACTGTGGAGTAATAATTAGCAAACAGACTCTAGTCATTTGAAGAATTGGCAAGAAGCTTTATTGAAGGAGGTAATAATAGTCATATTTTACACTTCTAATAGGGTCTTTTATCTCTAGACCTCGAAGAGCCTGTCTGAGTCATATAAAGGAAATTAAAAGAAAAAAAAAAAAAAGAAAAGCTAGGTCAGAAGTCAGGAAACGTGGACTCTGTTTGACATTCAGTCTGGCTGTCTCATTTCAAAGTGAAAGTAGAATGTCTGTTGCATTTAAATACAAGAAATTTATGTAGGTTAGAAAGGAAAAGGCGAGCAAAGCACTGTGAGATAAATGTTCCCAGGTTAATTCAGAAAGTGTGCTTTTCTCCAAGTTGTTTTCCTGTGAAAATAACAATAAAGCTTGAAATACTTTGCCTTCTATAAATGCATGGTCAGCATTGATATTCGCAGTGCACTTGACAAATTGAGAAAGCATTTTTATAACCTCTTTCATACATCAAGGCATAATTATCAGCATATCCTTGTATTTGAGGCTCGAATAAATACAACGACAGATGAATATCAGCCCTATGAACTTGGCATCATTCATTCTTTATCTCTGGCAGGGTGGTAGCAGAAGAAAATGACTCCTAACATGAGTACACAGCAAACACCTCGAATCTACAAGATATGTCTGCCCTTGTTCCACACTAAATCTGCATCTTCAATTTCCCACAGAAACTCCAGATCTATTGAAATCTTGGAACATTAAAATTCTCTTTCATTGTTGCCAAGGTTTAGTAACTTGACAGCCAGAAGACAGATACCCTATTTGAGGGAATGTAGGTTTGGGGGAAAAAAAAAAGAAGAGCAGATTTTCCTGGTGCATTAAAATTCACTTGGAGCTTGGTAGGACATGCATGTTCTTTCATAACACCCATCGGCTGTGTAACTTTGACTTTGGGCAAGTTAATTCACCTCTTTGAGCACTGATTTCCTCATTGTAATCATTCTCACCTCACAAAAGTTGGTGTAAGCCTTAAATGAAATCATGAATCTAAAAGCATTTAGCCTAGCGCCTAACATTCAGTAGGTGTTCAATAACTACTGGTCATTAAAAGTCTACACATGCACACATAAATATACATGCATACTTATAGGAGAGACAGTCCGAGATCCAGACTTCTCTTGGGTTGCCCTGTGCTTCAGAGATTTAGGTAAATTGGTTTAAATCCCCAAATTCAGACCTCATTAGTCCTCCTTAAAACACTTACACCTTCATGAACACACTTTGTTATGATTTCTTCCAATTTTTCTCCTAAATCCAAGAGTCTCAGGTGAATTTGATGCCCAGGCAGTTAAAACATAGACCTCAGCATCTTAGCCATTTTTCCATCCTCTCTCATGAATTTTGTGAATCTGGTAAATTGATGGGAAAACTCACATCTGAAGAGAGATCGGGTCTCGCTGATCTTGAAAATGAAGAGAGTCGTTTTGCTGACCCACCCTCATTCCCTACTCTTTTCTAAAAGTGCAGGCTTACAACAGGGAACTCGCCTACCCGTTTAGCCCCACCCCTGGGAGTTGGTGCCCAGTCCTTTCCCAACCTTTACAACTGCTTCTCTGGTGGGGAATAACCTGGCTCAACTATCTAGATTCTTCCTGCCTCCATGGAATTTTGCAAAATGCAATTTCTTCCCTTTTATAATACATCATTATGATTAACTCACTGTAAAGCTCAACAGTCAATATTCTCATAGATAAAGCTGTTCTTTCAATTTTACGGAACAATCTATTCTATGTGCTTATATATAAGAAAACACTAATGAACAGTAGTATTATCTATCTCATACCCTAAGAGGCATTCCTACATAACTGAAACTGTTCTTTGAAGGACTATTTGTTTTCTAAGATTTTAGACAGTTTGCATATGAAGTGTCTCTCTCCATCTTCATTGCATCTATTCTTGTCTGGGTTTTCTTTTTTGATTTTTGTATTTTTGGGGGTGCATGGTCTTGGAATCGAACCCGGGTCTTCCTCATAGAAGGCTAGCATTCTATCACTGAACGACCCATGCACCTTGCTGATTTTTTTTTAACCTATGGATTTATTACATAGAGTTGCTATAACAAGTTACCACAAACCAGATGCCCTAAAACAACAGAACCTGATTCACACACAGGTTTGGAGGCCGAAAGTCTGAAATCAATGACAGCAGGGACATGTTCCCTCCAAAGGCTCTAGGGGAAGATCCTTCCCTGCCTCTTCCTACCTTGTGGTAGCTGCCAGCAATCCTTGGCGTTCTTTGGCTTGTAGACCCATCGCTGAACCTCTGTCTCCACCATTACATGTCATTTTCCATGAGTGCCCCTGTGTCTTCATATGGCCTTCTTATATGGACACCAGTCATTAGATTTAGGGCCCACTTTGATCTAGTAGGACCTTACCTTAACTTGATTATATGTGCCAAGACCCTACTTCCAAATAAGGTCAAATTCATAGGTATAGGGGTTAAACTTAGGGAAAAACAATTCAACCCAGAGCAGCCATCAGTATGTATAATTCGTCTCTTTTTGGTGGTTCAGAGCCCTCAGTATGTGTAATTGTGATGGTGCTCTTCCCTCCTGAGCACCTATGGGAGTAGACAGGGCACTTGCCCCTGCACTGAATGACCCTCGACTATTGTGTGCTTAGACTTCCTGCATTTGGGGTTACCCTCCCCACTCTTTTGTCTCCTTATCTATTTTTGCTGTTACAAATGTATACTCTCTCTAACAGTAATCCTCTCACCTTTTTAGTTTCCATTTCCAGCTTCCTGTGTACTGATTGATGAAAACAAGGCAATCATTAAAAGTGGCTTTAAATAAAAAATCACTGGCATAAAATAATATCCCATAAGAACCCCACTATGAGCAAAATGTTTGAGCTTAGATACATAGACTTTCTTTTGTGTACTTTTAGCTGCTCACGGTCTTTTAGTTGATATCTCTTAGTTCTTGGCTGTATTTTTATATTATTTAAGTCCTTGGAAAAGTGATATCCCAAAGAGTGACGTGTCACTATTAGTTTCCCACTGCTCTCATTTAAAAACTCCAGACCAATGACATCCCAAGGCTAAGATCATGGCACTGTGGACCAGCCAGCATCTACTCCAAAACTGATTGGAGCTCAAGTCAAAATGCTTGCAATAAAGTTTGAATGTTACCCTTGGACATAACCATAAAAAATGCATTCATACTTAAGGAAAGCCATGTATGACCAAAATCTTAAATAAAAATATTTCATACGAAGGCTAAAGTTCATCACTTAACAAAAGAGTATAGTGTGTGTAATCAGTAAAGCCAGGCAAGTTTAATTATCAATTAACATTCTCATTTCCATGCTGTCATAGTTTACTTTAAGGAGAAAGTAATTAATTGTTCTTTCTCTGTCCCCTCCCTCTGTTGATCCTTCTTTGCTGTCTCTCTTATTTTCTTTCTTTATAAGAATCAGTGATTCTCTTTTTTATTGATGACAAAATATTCAGAAAAATAAAGGAGGGGGCTACCAAAATGCCTTATGTCTAGGCTGAGGCAAACTATTAATATAAATGCCGGTAGCAAAGAACTTTTCCCTTTCTAACTGTGGTATTTTGAATTATGTATCCCAACAAAAGACATGTTCTTAATCTTTACCCACATCCCTCTGGGTGAGAACCCCTTGTAAATATGACCTTTTGAAGATGTTATTTTTTTGAAAAGATGTGGCCCAGCTGAATCAGAGTGGGCTTTAATCCGTGACACTGGGGTCCTTTATAAGCAGAAGAAATTCAGATGCCATCGGTCTGAGAAAGCCACTGAAGCAAAGAATAGGTAGTCTTTTGGAATCAGGAAGAGCAGAAACAAGGAGAGAGAAATCACATGACAGGAGGCGGAGATTCAAGTCTAGGGACCCCAAGGATCACAACAAGCCAGCACCAGAATGTTACAAGCTTTGCAGAGAACTTCTGCTCTTTATTTTGGACTTTCAGCCTTCCAAATTGTGAGCCAATAAATTCTTGCTGTTAAGCCAACGCATTGTCTGGTATTCGCCACAGCAGCTTGGCAAACTAAGACACTTTGAGAGTAACCGTGCTAATTTAAAAAAAAAAAAAAAACACCTTAATATCTTGCTTGATTTTCACAGTATGAACATGTTTCTCCAGAGTTTCACATTATTAACACTTGAAAATTAAACCCTTTTATAGTTCAGGGAATATTTCTGATTCCTCTCGCACAGTGTGTGAAATTCCAGTGACAACGATGACTTCAATGCATGCATGACAGTCATTCAGATGTTCCCTGGCTGTAGAACTCCATTTAGGGGGGTGGCCAGATGAGCTCCCTAAGTTCATGACAGGTGTGTATCTTCCGGAAAAGATCCTTCCTTGCAAGTCTATGTCTATGTGCTTTTCTTTTAGGGAAGATACCATTGCACCAAAGAGCCAAACTGTCTGAGTTAAAATTCTGATGTTGAAGAAGCTACTCAACCTCCCTGTGCCTCAGTTCCTGTATCTCTGAAAAGTAGCCAAATAATATTTATTTCATAGTGCTGTTTTAAAGTTAATCTACTTGATAAATACAAAGTCCGTAGAATAAAGGGCTGAAACATAGTAGCACTGTGTCTGTTTTTTATTGCTGTTTTCATTATGCGTATTGAGGACCTCAAGATCTAAAGCACATAATATGAAGTGTGGATTTTTAAGGGCTTGCGTTTTGGAGTCAATTTCCTTCTGAATTCCAGACTTTGCTGGGTCACATCCTGGTTTTGTGACCTTGGGCAAGTTACTAATCTCTGCAAGCTTCAGTTTCCTTATCTTTGGAAAATCTTCCTCAGAGGGCTGTTAGGAGGATTTAATGCATGTAAAGAGCTCACAAGATGCCTGGCACAGAGAAAGCACTCAATAGATGTTAGCCATGGAGATGCTGAGGAAGAGGAGGATGCCAAAGACAAGATGGCCTTGATGACCACATAACACATTGTCTACAGAGAATTTTTGAAGAAAATTTCCATATCTTTCTCCTGACAGGACACAGGGACACAATAGATGAGATCTCAGAAAAAACTAGGTTTCTTTCAATCTAATTCTAAAACCCAAATGGCCAAGAATAAGACCATTCAAGTAGGAATATTTTTCTCCATAAAAAGTTCTGCAACTTCCAAATTTTCAGAGAGGGTTTGGCCAGGCACATGGGATCTCGTTGTTTATAAGAAGTCATTGGAGGGTGGGCCATGGTGGCTCAGCAGGCAGAGTTTTCGTCTGCCATGCTGGAGACCTGGGTTCATTTCTCGGTGTCTGCCCATGCAAAAAAAAAAAAAGAGTTATTGGAAATGTCCATGAGAAATACCTGCAGGGCCAGGACAGTGGGTGCTGCACTTGCCCTAAAAAAATAGCCTAATCATCAACCAATTTCCTACCAGAACTGCAACCTCCTAGAGGTTTCCATCTGTGTTCTAACCCTCACTGTATAGTGTGAGTCACTCTGGTACCCCGAGCCCACTGTCAGGACTCCATCCCCCCGCTGTGCTGGAAGAGGCTGGGGGCTAAACCTGAGTCTGAAATTCCTCTGGATGGGGCCAGTTTCCTCTAAAACCCCAGATGAATTCATCCCACACAGAGCCTAAAGGGGAACTGATCCTGCTCTCCTTAGCTGAGCTCCACAAGATGCTTGGAAGTTGTGATCCTGCCCATTATCACAACTCCACCCTCAGATTTAGACACTTGAAAGGATGAGGACTTAGCCCATTTTTTTCCTAGAAGATTGGGGCTTGCCTTAGAAAGACAAGAACAGTTTTAATTTGAAAAAGCCTGTCCTGGAGATAGAACTGCTGAGTTCCCAGGATAAGGGATTAGCTTTGGGTAAATGGTATTAGTAAAGACAGCTCTAGAACAGAGGTTCAAACCTGTGTTCATATTGACTGTACTCCCAGCATCTTGGCCACACTTTTTGCCTTTGGCCTGCATCAAAATAAAACCCACCTTGATTGCAACAGCTGCCAGTGACTCCAGATTCCAGATAACCAAGGTTTCCATGCCCTACCTTAGAGGATGGTAGAGTCCAGAAAAGAGGAACATATTTGCTCTTTTACAATGATTGCATTTAAACCTCCCCAGAACTTGCTGGCTCTGTGCGCCCATGAACTTTCAGATCTCCAGCAAATAAAAACAAAAGCCTTCTGAAAGTCTTGATGTAATAAACCTTTTCATTACAAGATGTTTTCTGATTTTGCTTTAATTGTTCCAACTGGCAACCTTGTGCCAAAGATTCTTTATTAAAGGAAGATTTTGAGTGAATTCATTCATTCCTAGATTCATCCGGCAAAAGTGATTGAGCATGTGCCAAATGTGCTAATCACAGTGAGGTTCCATGATGAATGGAACAGACACAACCCTTGTCTTCATGGAGCCTGGCATCTATCTGGAAAGACAGACACTGAACAAGTAATTGCAAATGCGATGAGTAGTGTAAAAGTCTGGAGTACATGGGAGAATATAATAAGCTGCCCAGCATAGGGTGGGTAAGCAAGGGAAGTGAGGACGTGAAGTGTCAGCAGCTATCTGAAGGATGGATAAGAAGTTAGCCATCAGATGCAGTGGGGAGAAGAGGAAAAAGCTTGACAGCCCAAGGACCAGAGAATGCGGGGGACGTTGGAGAGAGGAAAAGGCATCTCATTCAAGGCTTATTTATAGGCCTTATGGAGCAACAGAAAGGCAGTGAGAGGCATTTAGGAAAGGTGCTGGGTCCCAAGTAGCTGTGGCGTGGAGAATGGCCCGGGGGAAGGCCCTTGTGGTAGCTGGGTCAGGATGGGAATTCAGATCGGTTATATTGTGTAATGGCCATCCTGTGGGCTCTGGAGTTATAAGAATTAACTCAAAAGGAAGCCCTGATCAAGGATGTTAGATCTGGGCAAAACTGTCCCAATTGATTGATGTAGCTGCTTTGTCATTAAGGCCCAATTTGAATCTTGGGGACCCAGAACTACCTGTGCCATCCCTAATCTTTTATTTCACTTCAGTGTATAGGACAAGGGTCTTTTTAAATTTTACCAGTGTGCTCTTTAGTGAAGAAAAAAAGTCCTCATCTTTTAAAAACGTGTGGGGATTACTGGGCGTGAGAATGAGCATCAGAGGAAGAGAGGCAGGCCTTATCCCTCACCAGTTATCTAAGAATCTGATGTTGCTCAAGCATGATGCCGTCCCTTGTACAACACAGACATAACTACTACTACTTTGTGGCTCTCTGTTGGCTTGAGGGAAAGGCTACATATCTCAGGAGTCTACAGAATGATGCAAGTTATAAGGGGCACGAGAGAGCCAAAACACCATGGCCTTGTGGCTTCTGGTTGTGTAACTTTCCATAAATGCTTCAGTGGATTCTGGGGACCCTGATATTAACATTAATTCTTAGGGGACCACAAGTAGCTTTGCTGGTGTGGTAGTTAGATTCAGTTGTCAGCTTGGCCAGGTGAGCGTACCTAGTTTCGTTGCCACGGACATGAGCCAATGGTACGTGAACCTCATCTGTTGCTGATTTACATCTGCAGTCGGCTAGGAGGCGTGCCTGCTGCAATGAAGGACATCTGACTTAATTGGCTAATGCTTAAATGAGAGAGCTCAATGTAGTACAGCCCAAGCAGCTCGGCATATCTCATCTCGGCACTTGCAGCTCAGCCCAGGCCTTTGGAGATGCAGAAAGAAGTCACCCCGGGGAAAGTTGTTGGAACCCAGGGGCCTAGAGAGAAGACCAGCAGAGACCATCCTGCACCTTCCACGTAAGAAAGAACCTCAGTGGAAAGTTAGCTGCCTTTCCTCTGAAGAACTAACAAAATAAATCCCCTTTTATTAAAAGCCAATCCGTCTCTGGTGTGTTGATTTCGGCAGCTAGCAAACTAGAACAGCTGGCAAGAAAGAAAAGTCTTCAACAGCACTGGAGGGTTTGTCCCTGAAAGTGACTGCTGGGGTTTGTCCTTCTCCCTCCCTGGGTCCAGTAACATGCATAAGCTTGGACAATGGTTCCTGTGTCCTGGTCCTTTGGACTTGAAGAATCTTGCTAGCATCAGTGGATGGAGTCCAGGGTTCATATTTCAGCAGAAGACAGAATCCCCACCATGAAGATGCTACAGCTCTTGCGTAATGGACTGTCTACTGTAAGTAATGGAAGGACATTTGGGTCATCCTTGTTTGACTGGCTGTAACATTGTGATGACTATTTAAAAGTTATTTTATAGCATTGCTTCAACTGTTACAATCATGCTGTTTATCAAATGTACATCATTTGAGCCAGCGGTTAGTTAGTATGCACACTTAAGATGAGGGGGAATGAATTGTTCTATATGTAGCAACTGAAATGACCCTGATGAGTCTTCTACATAGAATTGCTTTTGCCCAAATTTCCATTTCTCAGAAAGAGGCAGGGGAAGATGATTAAGGTGAATTGTCTTATATTCTGATACTCCATTTGCCTGGTATATCACTGTCCTTCCCCTCATAGAAAACTACTTTTCTATCAAGGTCAAGTTTGAACATCACTCTGAAAGGCCATTCTTGTGCATATGTGTTACAGAGGTAGGTAGGGGAAGGGAAGGGCACTGAAAGTTTGAAAATAGCTGCTTACCTGAGACAGCTGGAATTTATATTTGTCACAAATAAGTCATATAAATTATGTATATGTAGTGATTCCTCCTAAGCACCTGGATGGAATGGGAAAGCACTAAATAGATGGTTATATAAGTTTTATAAGAATTTCAAGTTCTGTATCAATGAAACATTTCTTCCTCTCACCACTGCGTGTAAAGATCCTACAGAAAACCGCTTAAACTTGTGGATGTGCTTCTCCCCTACTGGACGGGGCGTTTCTTGAGAGTAGAGACTGGGCCTTTTTCCTCTTTGACTCTCCCCCAGCAGTTTTCTGGAGAGAAAGTCCATCGTTCTCACCAGAGTCTCCAACCTTCCAATTAACTTGTCCTCCACCTCTAAGCTCTTCCTCTTTAACCCAGATAGAGTAGTATATGATCAGTTGTGCATTTTCAGCTACCTCAGGCTGACGATTATCCAGAAACTACTTAATATAATTCAGTGGCTTCCTATTGGCCGCATAGGAAACTGAATATTTCTTAGAATAGCACAGAGACTGGGCAGGCCACGGTGGCTCAGCAGGCAAGAATGCTTGCCTGCCATGCCAGAGGACCCAGGTTCGATTCCTGGTGCCTGCCCATGTTAAAAAAAAAAAAAAGAACAGCACAGAGAGCTTTTGCCATAGATCCGCCAACTCTATTTCCAGCCTTTTCTCCCACAGACCCCGCCCCCCACCCCCCCATAAATATAGCTGACCCCGGTCTCCCACTCAGGTCATGTTCTGAACACTCATTGCATTCTACCTGCACTTCCTACTCTCTTCTCTTGTATTCCTTTCAAGACCCAACTCAATTGCCTTCTCCGCTGTGAAACCCTCCCCCAGCCCTCTCCTCAATGTAATGGTAGCTTCTGCCTGTAATGTATACATTCCTCTTTTATATTATCACATTTTACTGCTAGTTCATTTACATAGCTTTATCCTCAGTGATATTGTGAAGCACTCAATGTATGAATGAATGAGTACATGACTAAAAGTTCACACAGACCTTCCCTAATCACCTGGACTTCTGACCTCTTGCTTGCTCTTTTCTCTGAATCACATTTGCACCCTGACTTAAAGGAGATCTCAGACATGGGTTGGTCTTAGTCAAGGATTTTTGTGTCTTTCCCCCATGTGGTAATCTCAGCTCCTCTAATTTTGGCATCTCACCCTGTATCAATGGTTCTACCATCCACTGGCCATCCAAATTCAACCACCGGCATGGAAAACTCTATGCCCATACATAGCACAGATTCCATAGGATTAGAGGGGCATAAAGACACTAGGAAATGGATGTGTGTTCAGGAACTGGGTCACCAGGGAAAGCATGACATAAGATTGATTCTAGGGTCTTGTGAAGAAAGTACCAAACCATACTACACAGGTTGCTGTTACTCAGAATGTGATTTTTCTCTAGAAGACTCAGAGTGGAATCAGTAGAATTTATGGTAGGGTGGGCTGAACCATAAAAGTTGGCAGTGGGAGAAGTGATAAGTACTCTGTCAAGCCCTTGCACAAGGAGGGAAAGGAGAGAGCATAAGTTTGAAGCTGTTTTTGTTGATTTGTCCAAGGTGACACCACTGCACCTTTCCAAAGTTGATGCTAACACTTCTAATCTAGAAATCTACTCCTGCATTGTAAGATGGAAAGCAGGTGTTCTGGCTGGAGTCCAGCACTGCAGCACAGGTAGAGAGAGACCTGCATTGTATTACTCCCCCACAGACTGTGGTCAAGTGAAATTGAGCAAGGTTGGAGCGCAAAGGGTGGCTATTCCATTGTGGGTCTATTTTGTTGCAGGTGGGGCTGCAAAGAGATGATTTGCAGGAGGGCTTGAGGATTCTGAGGAAAGGGGTGGGGACATCCTGCCAAGTGCCCAGCTTCCCTGAGGAGTGTCTCCCCAGTAGCCAGGGGCATTTGCTGGGAAGCTCAAAGGCTGCTAAGCTGTCTGCTAATGTCAAGGCTGACCTCAGCTGGCAGCGCACTCCTTCTCCTGTATCTCCGATGGGTTGGCCCCTGTGGGATGTAAACACATCTACTTTCAGAAATGTGGCTGTCCCCAGCCTGTTTCCACCTGACTATCTTCCGTCTCCCCCAGCGGGAACTCGTGGGCCATGGTGAGCAATGTTTCTGTGCAGATTCAATCCCCTGTGCTCCAATCAGAATGCATTACCAGGCAGGGCGCGTCAGCTCAGCGATTTGGCTTCGACAATAAATCTCCTTGCTTTCATGAGTTTAAATCAGACTTTAAAACATCGCCCTTAATGTTCTTTTAATGCAGTTTTCTTCTGAATGAGTTCCCTTTAGGTCCAGTCCTTGTCATTAATACACTCTTGGCAAGCGAAGGACGGTTTCTTCGAGGAAAAACCCTGCCAGTTTAGGAAACCGGTTGAATTGCCTTGGTGATGCCAGGAGCCTCTTTTGCGTTTTACAAGGACACTTGAGAAAACAAAACTCTCTGACTGTAAATTCAATTTTCTCTTGACAGCCTCAGTGTCTCTGCAGTGCCAGAAGTTATCCATTACTTCTTTCTTCTGTAATTAAAAATCAAGGGGGAAAATGTACAGGATTAACAAATTCTAATTTTCATTGATGATCTCTAAGAGCTTATCAATAATGGGATAAGAAAAGCTGCTTCACCAAAGCCCTATTTTTCTAGGATGTTTGATTTTGATGGAGGATTTTGTTCAAAGTGGAAAATGCTGGCTTCCCGAGGCGTCCCAATGCTAAAGTTAGGAAGAAGGGGCTGTGCAGGCCCAGTGAGTCTCCAGCAGGAGTGAGCTGGAGAATGGCCTGGTCCTGCAACTTTTTACAGACTCAGCAGTCAGGCTCAGGGGAGCTGATTACAGGGAAAGATTTAAAAGGTTGTCTTTTACACACATGTTCTTTTTCTATGGATGGCTTCTGCAGGAAAGAAGCCTGCACATATCTCCTTAAAAGGAAGAAAGATATTTCCAATTAAAAGATTATTGGTGGTAATTCCTTTTGAGTTATCCATTTATAGATATAAATACTTTATCAGGGATAGGGGCATCCATCCTGTTTATCACCCACAGGGATAGCGGAGCATGGGTTTCTCTGAGAGAAACTGAGCTGATCGATAACATCTGGGCTGCGTCATTTCAGAAGCTGGGACACACAGGCTCCCAGTGAGTGTGACAGGAATGACCTGTGCATGTTCAATTGACATGCACAGGTTCCACAAAACTCCCCATCAGGTACAGAGATGATTTGAGCTGGGAATTTTTTTTTCTTTTTTAAGATAGGGCAAGCAAAGTGTAGACATGCTGAAGGGGGAGCCCTAGCACCTGACCTTGATGGTCTCCTGTATAGGTGCCTTCGCTGTGTTCAACAGAGGATGAGTTTGTGAGCTTCAAGCAGAAATTGAATTTGGTTCCAAAGCTTTCTTGCTCAGAGATGAAAAGTTCAGGATAACTCTAGAGACCAAAAAAAAAAAAAAAAAAAAAAAGCACAGGATAGCAGAAAAAAGCAGCTAGGAGCTGGAGATTCTGCCAAAAGGATATGAACTTGGCTCCTGCCACAAAAAACTTCCTAAACCAAATCTAGAGAATCACAGACCACTGAGTTACTGACTTCCGAGAGGTCACCTTTTCTGCATATGCCATCAGCCTTCCCACCAGGCACCCCACCTTCCTACACCAAGAATGGGCTGCCTTGTGGCAAAGTCTGGGTGCTGAGGGAAGTCTTGACTATATCATGTAGAGTCTTGACTGTATCATAGAGGTAAAACCCATTAGAACTGATATACAGATAAGTTAAGAGCATGAACTGTAGCCACATAGCCTGGGTTTGAATACTTATTCCACCTCTAATTAGCTGTGTGACCTTGGGCACGTTACTTAACCTCTCTGTACCTTGATTTTTTTCTGTAAGATAAAGATGATTTTAGTCCAACCTCACAGGGTTATTGGGAGATTGAATGACTGAATACATGTAAAGCATATACAGCAGTTTTCAATTCATAGAAAACACTCAATAAGTGTTATCAGCTTGAATAATATGACATTTAAACAATGATCTTGCCAAAAACAGAATGATGTGGAGGTTTGAAGCTGTATGTGTCCCAGAAAAATATGTTCTTAAATTTAATCCATTCCTGTGGATGTGAACCCATTGTAAGACCTTTTGATAAAGTTACTTCAGTTAAGGTGCAGCCTTGCCCAATCAGGATGGGTCTTAATCCTATTACTGGGGTCCTTTAAAGGCAGAATGAAATTCAAACAGAAAGGGAGCAGACAGAAGCTGAACAGCAATGAAACATGGAAGAAAATGGAGAGACCAGGAGATGCTGCCATATGCCTTGTCGCGATAAGTTAAGGACCAATGAATACCAATAACCCTAGAATACCAGTTTGGGGCAAGAAAGCAACACTTTAATAATACCTGGATTTGGACTTTCTCTTACACTCAAAGCCACAAGCAAATAAATTCCCATTGTTTAAGCCAGCCCACTGCATAGTATTTGCTTGAGCAGCTTAGGAAACAAAACAGTTGGCCTCTGAGACTCTTCCCCAGCTCTGTAATTGTATTCAGCCATAAAACCTAGTTCAACTGCTTTGAGAAGGTGGGGTGAATGTGCTGCTGTTGGTACACAAAATGATCTTTGGTGGAAACATGGATTAACACTTCCATAATAAAATAATAAGGGTATTTTATTCTAATAAAAAAAGGTTTTATTCTAATAAAAGTTTTATAATATGCACATATTATGTATAAGGTAAAAAAATGCCAAATCCATTATTCCCTGTACATTATTGGTCAGACTGAAGACAAGGTTCTTAAAAAGTAGAAAATGTAAAAAAAAAAAAAAAAAAAGAGAAGGGGTAATTGGAGCTGAAGGGATACAAACTGTGCAACAGGACTGGATATAAAAACTCAGAAATGGACAGCACAATACTACCTAATTGTAATGCAATTATGTTAAAACATTGAATAAAGCTGCATGTGAGGTATAGGTTTTTTTTTTTCTCTCTATTATCGTTTTAATTCTTATTCTGTTGTCTTTTTATTTCTTTTTCTAAATCGATGCAAATGTACTAAGAAATGATGAATATGCAACTATGTGATGATATTAAGAATTACTGATTGTACATGTAGAATGGAATGATTTCTAAATGTTTTGTTAATTTTTTTAATTAATAAAAAAAAAGTAGAAAATGTATATGTATATCAAAACATGTGTGATGCAATTTTGGCTAAAGATAATGACATCAGGGCTATAAGAGTGGAGGAAGACGCTCTTCCTGTTGGAGCGGAATGTCTGTGCAAAGGCCCAGAGGGTAATGCAATATGCTAGCAGAGAAGGGCAATGAAACTGGACAGATGGCAGTCAGTCCATGTGAGGTCTCATAAACCATGTCAATGAGTTTGGACTCTGTCCCAGAGGCGAAGGAAAACGCTGGAGGGTAAGGTTGGGGAAGACTTGAAAACAGGGAAGCTGGTTAGAATGTAATTGCCAATAGAGAGTCAACAGAAGCTGTGGCCATGTACAGAGTAAGAGACACAGGTGGAGTTAAGAAATCTCTAGAAGGTAAAGTATCAGGATCAGGTAATTGTATAAAGAGAGCAAAAGAGAGAGAGAACTCAAGGAAGATGTCTAGGATTCTGGCTGGGTATCGAATAGATGCTGCGTCAACAGCGTAGCCTGAGAGTACAGAAGGTTGTGGTGAGGAGGATGACCACTGGTTGAGGCTGGTCACCGGTGGGGGAAAATAACCAGTTTTGTTTGGACTATTGAGCTTGATATTCCTGTGGGTAGATCTTTAGCAGATAGATCTGGGCCAGATCTAATTTAGAATGAATGAGAAGTAAGCAAACGGAAATGGAGGATGCATACTACATTTTAAAAGGCTTGAATGAGGTGGGGTGGAGAGAGCCTAAGGACAGCTCTGGGGCAAGGATTAGAGAGACTTGAGCATGTTTTATATGCTGAGGACGTGAGGGGGGAGTTCAAGACTAGTGATGCCTCAGTGTCCCTGGGCAGACCTCACTGGTGCTTAAATATCGTCTTGTGCATATCCGTGCATTGACACATGCTTTCATCTCTCTGCCTGATCCTGTCCTCCAGACCACACTGACCAAACCCTTCCTTCCTTCCTACCATTATTCCGTCCTTCCTTATGCAAACATTTATTGAGCACCTACTTTATGGCTTAGGAGCAAAGAATAGAGCCAACAGACAAATCAAAGCAATCATGGAGCACGGAGCATTTACATTAGTGGAGGGAGGCAGACAAATCAACGAAACAAATAAATAAAATATCAATGTGTAAGATGATGATAAGTGTTATAGATAAAAAAAAATAAGGCAGGGAGTGACTTCACTTCACTTCACTTTATGGGTACATAAAGACATCCCCTGAATCCCTTCCTCTCAGAGAGTCAGTGAATAAAATCCCACTTGCTTACAACTCTGGAAGATGGTAGAGATGAAAAAAGACTCTACAAATGCTGAATTAAAGAGAAAGAAGAAATCAGGTAAGAAATTTCAATCTTGGACCTACTGGTCCACTTCCCTCTCTATTACTCAGTCCCACATAGCTTAGGAGTCAAGCAGAGGCAGCACAGTCTGAGTTCCTCCCACCAGGGAAAAAGACAATAGAGCCACTCACAGCAGTGAATTAGAACTCCACACATATCCAGGAATAGGGACCCAAGTATGCAGCAATCCATGGCAGAACATAAGCCACTGAAGAATGCTGCATACAAAAGGGCCCCTGGGGTGGGGGAGAGTATATGGAGAGAGAGACCATGATAGAAAGGTTGACAAGTGCTTTGCTCATTCAATCTACTTTCTGTTGGCTGGACACCTAAATATAAAATGGACATTTCTGGAGTGACCCACCTTTCTGGATTGACCCCACTGAGCCCCTATTGTGGGAGACCCTAATGGGGAAGAAACCAAAGACAAAAAAGCCTCACAGAGAATTTTAAAAAGAGTTAACTAAACTGCTGTAAGACAGGAGGGTCACAGAACTGAAAAATGTAAGGAAAATGGGGCACTAGATGAGGGAGAGAATTTAAACAAATCGTAAGAGCTGGGAAGAAAATTCTGCACAAAAACAAACAGAGCAGACTAAGATTACTAGAGAAGGAAAAGAGGAAAGGAAGCTTTCTCCTGGATGAGAAATAATTGTACAAAGAGCTCAATGTTAAAAATTATACTCCATATCCAAGTACAATTCATATCCATCATCAAGAAACAGATGAAGAGGGGAGAAAATTTGATCAGATAAACATGGTCTATTCTAGAGATCTAGAATAAATTGGACTAAACATCAAAGAAGAGCCTTAATGCAAAGCCAAACAATGATAAAACCACAAACAAGAAGGAGAAATTGACCGTCAGAGTAAACTCATCAAGACAATCAGATTCCTTATATATCAGCAAAAAATTACAAGTCCTGTTAAGAAACAGGAAGATATGGCCCAGTCAAGGGAACAAATTAAAAATTCAGAGGAGACATAGAATTTGGAACCACTAATCAAAGAAGTTCAAAAAATCTCCTAAATCAATTCAAGGAGATGAAGGAAAATATAGATACAGAAATAAAAGATATTAAGAAGACAATGTGTGAGCATAAAGAAGGATTTGAAAGTTTGAAAAGAAACATAACAAATTGATAAGGATGAAAGGCACAGTAATAGAGATTAATAATACACTAGAGGCATACAACAGCAGCTTTGAACAGGCAGAAGAAAGAATCAGCAAACTAGAAGACAAGATGATCAAAATTACACGTCAGAAGAACAGATAAAAGAAAGAATAGGGAAAATTGAGCTGTGTCTCAGGGATTTGAGTGACAGCACAAAGGACAAAACATACTTGCCTTGGGTGTCTTAGAAGGAGTAAAGAAGGAAAATGGTGCAGAAATAATATCTGAAAGAAATAATATAAAATAATAATATCAGAAAGGAAATAATGACCCAAAATTTCCCAACTCTTATGAAAGACATTGTGCTGATTTGAAACTGTTATGTACCCCGAAAAAGCCTTGTTCTTCTAATCCATTCTTGTATTCTGGGCAGGTCCTTCTGATTAGGTTCTTTCCACGGAGAAGTGACCCCACCCATTCAAGGTGGGTCTTAATCTACTTGCTGGGGTCCTTTAAGAGACCTGAGAGAGTTTAGAGAAACTCGGAAGGAGAATGCCCTGGGAAGAGAGAAGAAGGTCCTGCAAGAGCTGAAAGAGCCATTTGAAACCAGAAGCTCAGAGAGAAGGACAGCAGATGCCACCATGTGCCTTCCCATGTGATAGAGGAACCCAGATGCCAGCTGCTTTTCCTTCAAGCAGATATCCTCTTGTTGGCGCCCTAATTCAGACATTTTCATGGTCTAAGTAACTTGTAACTTAATAAATAACCTTTGTAAGAGGATAGAATGAAGTTGGAAAGCAATGCTGGAATATTGAAAAAATCCTAAAAAAAAATACATCAACAACAAAAAGACAAACAAATTAAAATGAGCAAAAAAACTTGAATAGGCATTTCTCCAAAGAGGCTATACAAATGGCTAAGAAGCATGTGGAAAGATGTTCAATATCACTAGCTATTAGGGAAAGGCAAATCAAAACCACTGTGAGATATCATTTCACACCCAGTAGAATAGCTACTATTAAGAAAACAGAAAACTACAAGTATTGGAGAGGACATGGAGAAATAGAAATACTTATTCATTGCTGATGGGAATGAAAAGTGGTGCAGCTCTTGTGGAAGACAGTTTGGCAGTTCCTCGGGAAGCTGACTATAGAATTACCATAGGACCTGACAATCTCGCTACTAGGTATATACTCAGAAGAATTGAAAGCAGAGAGTAGAACAGATATGTACACACCAATGTTTATAGTGTCATTATTCACAATTGTTAAAAGATGGAAGGGAAGAAACCCTAGTGTCTATCACCCAATAAATGGTTAAATAAAACATTGTGTGTGTGTATATATATATATATATATATATACACACAATGGAATATTATTTAGTTACTAAAAGAAATAAGGTCTTGATGCATGTGATAATATGGATAAAACCTGAGGATATTATGTTGAGTGGAATAAACCAGACAAAAAAGGATAAATGTTGTCTGCTTTCACTGATATAAACTAATTATAATAAGCAAACTCATAGAGTTGGAATCTAGAATGCAGGTTACCAGGGAATAAATCAAGAGCTGATGCTTAATTTGTACAGAATTTCTATTTAGGCTGATTGTAAAGGTTTGGAAATGGATGGTGGTGATGGTAGCTCATTACAGTGAGTGTAAGTAATAGCACTGAATTATATAGATGAATGTGGTAAAAAGGGGAACTTTAGGTCATATATGGTAATAGAATACAAATTAACAGGTAAAACATAGGACTACGTAACACAGTGAACCCTGTTGTAAATGGTGGACTATAGTTAATAGCACAAGTATAAAAAGCTTTATCATGAATTATAACAAATATATAATACTAATACAAGATGGTAATATTAAGGCAGTATAAAGGAAAAAGATACATCTAAAGTAAACTACATTTACTATTAATAGCTAATGTATTATGTACTACTTTAATAGTACAATTTTAGTCATAGTTAATAGTACTATTTTAGTAATTTTTCATCAATTGTAACCAAGGTAATGTCTGCTAAAAAAAATAGTACAGTGCTTGCTCCGGTGGCACATATGCTAAAATTGGAACGATATAGAGAAGATTAGCATGGCCCCTGCGCAAGGATGACAGGCAAATTCGTGAAACATTCCATATTTTTAAAAGAAAAAAAAAATAGTACACTTATAAAAATACCCTGTCATCCATTGTAAACAAATGTTCCACACCAGTGCAAGGGGTTGGTGATGTGGCGAGGTATGGGAATCCTGTACTTTATGCATGGTTTTTCTGTAGGCCCACAACTTCTTTAGAAAAAATAATTTTAAAGCAGGAAAGCAACACTAGTTGTTCAGTGAAGGAAATAAAGCCATAGTAACTTTAAATAGGGAGGTCAGGAAATTTTACTGTGAAGGTGATATCTGAGTAAAGATCTGCAGGAGTGGAGGGAGAGAAGGAGGTGAGTATCAGGGAAACACATGTTCTAGGGAGAGAGAGCAGTGAGGGCAAACTCTTCCTCAGGAGACTGCAATCCCGATTCAATGAAGGCTCTACCTTCACGTCCTCAAGACTATTCCAGCAAGCCAAGGAGGAGTTTGTAGCCCATTGTCTATGTGGTCACAGCATTTGGCACTTAACTTTAATAATAATACATTTTCAATATATGCTATCACCATTTCCCTTTTGGCAGCTCTTTCTTCTTACCCCTAAGCTAATTATCCTAGTGTATCCCAACTCATGAGGCCCACCTTCCTCCAAACTCCGAGTGAGCCCTTAGGGAAAGTAACTTTCTTTTGATTTTTGATATTGACTGCATCATTTTGTTGGCTGGATTTTGAATCTGGGAACCAGGATTTAGGACTAATGAGGGAGGCCAGATAGGAGAAGGCAGGATCAAGTTCAGGCTGACTCTTGGACATGGAAAAATTCCTAAACAGAGAAAAGGGTAGAGGTCCCCAGCCCTGAAACTGGAGATCCTTCTGATACTTATATATCTCTCCTTGGGAAACAGCGAGGCAAAGGACAATTACTAGCTGATTTAACACCAAATATTCACAAGGTCAATTCAGAAAAGGTCAGGCATTAGGGTCACTTAATATTCAAAGAGACAACTCAGAAATATTCTGAAAGGTTGACATGTTGGGGGAAGACCAGAAACAGATCTCTGGGAAATCCAAGTTCAGGGATAGGAAATGCAGTCACCAGAGGGCCTTGGGGTCAGACAGGACTTGTCTCAGTCTAATCGGATCAGGCCCCATTCAGGGATGAGTTAGAGAGTTATCTACTTGAGATCCTTTCATCCCCTGCCTAAGGACTCTGGTTCCAGAGTCTAGACCACGACCAAACCTAATCATGGAATTAAATGGCTCCAACTTTGAAAACTGGGGACTGGCCACACCTCAACCTTTAGATCCATGAATGACTTACTTGTTGGCCCAATGATTCACCCATCCTTGCAACGACACACTTGCCTTGGCCTCTTCACAGCAAGAGAATACCTCCCAGCCTCTTGACTTTGCCCTTGGCCATGTGACTTGCTTTAGTCAACAATTATGGGTAAATGGGTAATATATATAGGTAAAAGTAATGGTGTGTCATTTCCAAGCCGAAGCCTAAAGAGGCCTTGTACATTTCCATCTGCCTTCTTGAGCTTCTGTCATCACCATGGGAAGAACGTACCATGGCGAGACTGTGATTTCAGAAGGAAAATGGAAGCATGAAGAACAGAGCTGCCCCGGGACTGCAGCCTGAAGCAAAGCTGCTCAGCCAAATTCAATCAGACCAGACTGACCCCAGATAACCAGCAGACACATGAGTATGATGAATGATTGCTGTTTTGAAATATAAAGACAAAGACCAAACAACTCTTTACCCTGCCTCAAGGTGCCTGGCCCAGTGCTTTACCCCCCCAACCTCAAAACTGTTTGAGGATGCTCTCTAGAAAATCAGCTGGATATCTGCCTTCACCATGGCAAGAGGAAATCAAGACACTCCCAGGCAGGTAACAGAAAGTTGAAAGCCACAGGGCAATTTCCTTGAATACCAAGGGCAGTGACTGAGCTTCCTGTCTGGTGCCTGACAATTGCATAGCCACAGTATCTGAAGGAGAATACTGAAGGTCTACAGTAGTTTGGGACTCACAAAAAATAATTCGTTATGCATAATGGTGATGTTGGCAGTGCATGCCAAATGGTTAAATCTAATGTAGCATACAGTTTCATTAAGGCACAACAAAATTAATCTATCCCTTCCCACCAGGAGGTTTAAACAAAAGCAATGGGGAAGGAGCTGCATGTAAAAAGCAGCAATTCATTAATGAAATGAAGACATGTAAAATAATTAGGCTTATAACAAGAGATTAGAGAACTAAATTAACCCTTCTGTTTACTTTGCACAGAATGCAACAGAGAACTTTGGCAAATGTTAAGTTATTATGGAAATGTCACCTCAAAAGATTAGCCTGGCAGCCTCCCGTGAAAGGAATGACCTATGTCAGTCCGCAGTTTAATAACTTGCTTTATGATAGTTGAAACCATATCTGTGGAGCATTTGTGTTTTGCTCCTGGAGGCATGAAAGAAAGCAGGTATGCTCATGGAGCTGCAAATGAAACAGTTAATTTTTTAAAAAGTAGGAGTTGGATGTTGACATGCTGTATGCTACCTTGGGTAATTAATAATAATGAAATGAAGGGACTAATCTGAATCAATGGGGGCTGAAGCTTTCCTCTGCCTGGTTAGTAATGATAAGCCAAGAGGGACAATTGAGTTTTTTTCCCTTAATATCTCCCAAGTCCTCATCTGCTTTGAGGGTTGATGGGAACAAGGGACAGTCTACATGGTATGGATAAAATGCAGCTCAGGACCAAGCAGTCTAGGAAATGGGATGCACACAAACTGGCAGTCTCCTTCTGGCCAAGAAACACAAGGCTTTGGGACGGACCCTACGGGCAATGACATAGGTCATTCCTTTCAATAGAATAGAGTCTGGTTTCCTGCATCATGGCTCCCTAATCAAGAGTCACAAGCTTGGATTTCCCTAGCTGATCCAAACTCTTCCATGTGTGGTTGGAAGAAGTCGGGACACTTAACAAATTTAAACTGAAAATCTAGCCTCCACGCATTCTGCCACTGACCCCGGGGAAATGCCGAGGGATGGAAAGTGAGTGGCCATATTAAGAATCTACACCCACCCTTCAATGGGGAGACTCAGCTGGAAGAGGCAGTGCTCTGTCCTCAGAGACTGAGAGGATTGAGAGGGCAGCTGGAAATAGCAACAACCTGCTGACCCCCTGGGATTTTTTTTTTTACTGGAGAAGGGAAACAGTACCACCTTCAAGATTCTCCCACAGGGATAACCTAACCCTGACCAGAGTCTATGGTTCCCTGACATCCTATATACCATGCCCAAAGCCATAGATGCTCTTGTGTCTCACACATACACTTCACCTCCTTCCAGCTTGTCTTTGCTAATGAGTGAGAAAAACAGTGTCCATTAATTCATTCTACATGATGAATTGAAGATCAAAGATTGTGTGAGATGCTGTGGGAATCAAAACATTGCTTTAGCACTTAGTCAGTATTGGATGCTTTTCCTACTTTATTTTCTTTCATTATCCAATTAAAAAAAGGTATTATTGTCCCATTCCACAAATTAATAAACTGGAGCTAAGAGACATTAAGGAATTAGCCTGAAATCATTTTAAGGATGACTGTGGCTTCTGTGCTGGTTTGAAAGGATGTGGGTACCCTAGAAAAGCCATGTTTCAATCCTAATCCCATTTTGTAAAGGCAGACATTTCCTCTAATCCCTATTTAGCACTGTATGTTTGAAACTATAATTAGATCATCTCCCTGGAGATGTGATTTCATCGAGTGGTTGTTAAATTGGATTAGGTGGAGGCATGTCTCCACCCATTTGGGGGGGTCTTGATTAGTTTACTGGAATCCTATAAAAGAGGAAACATTTGGAGTAACAGGAGATTCAGAGAGAGCAGAGCAGAACGACATAGCCACAAGAAGCAGAGTCCACCAGCTGGCGACCTTTGGAGATTAAGAAGGAAAATACCACCCAGGGAGCTTCATGACACAGGAAGCAAGGAGAGGAGGCTAGCAGATGATGCCGTGTTCACCATGTGCCCTCCCAGATGAAAGAGAAACTCTCACTGTGTTCGCCATGTGCCCTTTCACTTGAGAAGAAACCCTGAACTTCATTGGCCTTCTTGAACCAAGGTATCTTTCCCTAGATGCCTTTGATTGGACATTTCTATAGATTTGTTTTAATTGGGACATTTTCTTGGCCTTAGAACTATAAACTAGTGACTTATTAAATTCCCCTTTTTAAAAGTCATTCCATTTCTGGTATATTGGATTCCAGCAGCTAGCAAACTAGAACATCTTCTGATGTGTTAACAGATAAACAAATCTTTTGCAACACCTCCCCCAAATGTTTGGAGAGCAAAACAGGTGAAATCAAAGTGAGGGAGGGAGGAAAGACCTGAGAACAAGTTCCTCAGAGACAGGCATCTCACAAGGGTCTTTGTCAAGGGCTGAACCAAGAACACATTACTTTTTGCCCTTTCCATCCATTGTCACTGCCGAGAGTGGGAATGTAAGCAAGGCAGGAGGAAGAATAAGGTAAAAACAAGATTGGCCACACCCACAGGGTAACTGGAGGAAATCTAAGTGGCCTGATTGCTTGAAGAGACCCAGTAGACAGCAGTGATAATTTCCAAACCAAAATGTGGGGAAATTGTTTCCACGTAAGGACAAGTGTGCTTACATGTGGTATGGAAAGAATATTTAGCTCACAGGTATTAGAAAGAATACTTGAAATACTGGAATTTCTGTAGGCATATGACTATTTTATTTGAGTAGTTCAGAGAGCAGTGCATCCCCTTCCTCACATGTTCCCATTAATACAGAAAATCTGTCTCTAATCATCATGATAAGTTCTGGATCTTTGCAGACATGACCCACTGGACCCATCTATGCCCAAACCAGAGTGAGATAAGAATAAGAAAGATACCCTGTTTTCTCCTTCTTGGAAGTCTTGAATCTCAGTCGTATTCTTCAGCTTCTACATGAGCTAATTTTCTATTCATTCATTTTTTTCATTCGTTCAATGCTTATCTTAGTGCCTATTAGGTGCCAGAAACTGTGCTCAACACTTCTTTCATGGTATTTTATTTAACTGTCACAGTAACCTGCAAGGATGATGCTGTTAACTCTGGTTTATAAATGAGCAAAATGATACATGGAAAAGCTGACTGAGTTTCCCATACACTTCAGTTCATAGATATTGGAAAGCAGCCCGTGAACCCAAATCTCTGCAGCACCCTCCACTATTTCATACTGCTTTCTTTACCCCTACGTTTGCAGCCATGATTTTTGCAAGAAATTTGCCATTATCATCCCCAAGAGAGGAAGTATTTCTCACATTGTCCATGTGTTCAAGTTGAGGCTCAAGAGTCACTCTGAAATAAACAAAAACTTAGAACCCCTTTGCACTGGAGTAATCTTTATTAATGGTTAGAAATCCACTTTCCATGCTGAGCCAAACTGCAATTTCCAATGCTAAATAGAACAGTCCCCCCCTGAGAGGTTTTGTGCCCTTGGTGGTGCTTCAAACAGAGAAAACAATTTGCAAAACTTTGCAGACCTGGAAAGAGATAGAGCCCTGAGCCTAGCATAGTGTCTTGTGAATATTAAATGTTTAATAAAGATTTAATTTGAATGAATTAATGAACAAATGAGGGGTCTGAAAGGTCCCTAAAGCTTCTCTGATCTTCTTGGGCCACCGCTACTGATGCTGATCTGTGTAGGGCAGGACAAACCATGGGGAGGGCATGTCAGCACTGCTCTACTCTATGGGTAGCCTACAGAGGGCGTGTAAAGTAAACAGTTCTTTGTAAAAGCACTTCTTTTTATTCTTGTGGATCATTTGTCTGAGATTCCCCACAAAGGTTGGTGAAATTTGTTTTTAGGATTACCTGACATGCATTAAAAGTAACTGACTTCAGAGCAAATACTGAATCACTTTGTTCATTGTCATTGATTTAAGGGGAAACAAAAAGAAAACTGAGTGTGAATCTGTAGTTGTTTTTTTTAAAAAAAGCATTTATTTAGGAAAAGTAGAAAACCTCTATTCCATGAGCCGCTTCTTGATTAATTAAGTAAAATAAATGGTGGTTTAAATATTAAACATTTAATATTTTGTAGCAGTGTTTTGCAAGTGCTCACATTCTTGGGGAAGCATGATGTATATGGAGCTTTTTTTTCCAAAAAAAGTTTCAAAAAAAAATTGAATCCTCTGTGTCTAAATTACATGGAGGTGGTTAAGACTCTAAGCCATTTGAAGAGTACTCTTTTGCAAATTATTTAGCCATAATCAGCCTCCTCTCATTGTTGTTTAAAGCAAAAGGAATATATAGTCAACCACATCCAAAAGGCAGTTTTCATTTATCTCTTTGTGGGTCTGGAACTCTGAGGGTCATGATGCCTTTTGGCCCACTTTGTTACTCGCTCCCCAGACTCCTCAACCTGACTCATGATGCAGAACTACCCACATTTGAATCTTGCATCACATTGGACCTGTGACGGTACAATGTCATCAGTGCTGGAGAACTCCTGAAATTTGATCACGACACACCTTGTATATTTCATTTCTGTTAGTGGCTCTGGGTTGGCCACTTTGGATTTTGAAGACAGCATATTCCTCATTTGGGTGTGCTACTCCAGCACATTTACCAAATGATCAGAAAAGCTGCTAGTTTTGAGTGGGGACCGAATCAAGAGGAGGCTCTATGACAGGTCCAGGCTGCTGTACAAGCTGTTCTGCCATTTGAGCCATATGATCCAGCAGATCCATTGGTGCTGGAAATGTCAGTGGCAAATAGGGATGCCCTCTGGAGACTTTGGCAGGCCCCTATAGGAGAATCACAATGCCGACCTGTAGGATTTTGGAGCAAATCCTTACCATCCATTGCAAGTAACTACTCTCCTTTTGAGAAAGAGCTTTTAGCTGGCTACTGGGCCTCAGTAGAGACTCAACACTTAACCATGAGCCACCAAGTTACCACGAGACCTGAGTTGCCTATAATAACCTACGTGTTGTCTGACCCACCAAACCATAAAGTTGGGCGTGCACAATAGCACTCTATCATAAACTGGAAATGGTATATTAGAGATAGAGCTTAGCTAGGTCCTGAAGGCACAAGTAAGTTACATGAGGAAGTGGCCCAAAGGCCCATGGCCCCCACTTCTGCCACATTGCCTTCTCTTTCCCAGACCAGAGCCATGACCTCTTGGGGAGTTCCTTATAGTCAGCTGACTGAGGAAGAGAAAACTTGGGCCTGGTTTACAGATGGTTCTGCATGATATGCTGGGACCACCCGGAAGTGGACAGCTGCAGTGCTACAACCCCATTCAGGGGTGTCCTTGAAGGACAGTGGTGAGGGGAAATCCTCCCAGTGGGAGGAACTTTGAGCAGTGCACCTGGTTGTTCATTTTGTTTGGAAGGAGAACTGGACAGAGGTGTGTTTGTATACTGACTCATGGGCTGTTGCTAATGGTTTGGCTGGATGGTCAGGGACTTGGAAGGAGCATGACTGGAAAATTGGTGTCAAAGAGGCCTGGGAAAGAGATATATAGTTAGACCTTTCTGGGCAAAGAACTTGAAAATATTTGTGTTCCATGTGAATGCTCACCAGAGGGTGACTTCAGCAGAGGAAGATTTTAATAATCAAGTGGGTAAGATGACCCATCATGTGGGTACTAGTCATCCTGTTTCCTCAGCCACTTCTGCCATTGCTCAATGGGCTCATGAATAAAGTGACATGATAGTAGAGATGGAAGTTATGTGTATGGGCTAAGCAACATGGACTTCCACTCCCCAAGGCTGACCTGGCTATGACCACTACTCAGTGACCAAGCTGTCAGCAGCAGAGACCCACACTCAGTCCCTGATATGACACCATTCCCCGAGGTGATCAGCCTGCTATGTGGTAGCAGGTTGATTACATTGAACCACTTCCATCGTGGAAGGCCAGTGATTTGTTGTGAATGGAATAGGCACATAATCTGGATATGGGTTTGCATTCTCTACATGCAATGCTTCTGCAAAAACTACCATACATGGACTGACAGAATGCTTTACCCACCATCATGGGAGCCCACACAGTATTTCTTCTGATCAAGGAACCCAATTCACAGCAAATGAAGTACAGGAATGGGCACATGCTCATGGAATTCTCTGGTCTTACAATGTTCCCCATCATCCCTAGGCAGCTGGATTGATAGATGGGTGGAATGGCTTTCTGAAGACCCAATTACAGTGCCAACTAGGTGGCAATACCTTGCAGGGCTGGGGGCAATGTTCTCCAAGAGGCTGTGTATACTCTAAATCAACATCCACTCTATAGTGCTGTTTCTACAAAAGCCAGGATTCACAGATCCAGGAATCAAGGGGTGGAAATGGAAGTGACAGCACTCACTACCACCCCTAGTGTTCCAGTAGGAAAATGTTTGCTCCTAACACCTGAAACCTTAAACTCTGCTGGTCTATAGGTCTTAGTTCCAAAAGGGGGAGTGCTCCTTCCAGGAGACACAACACAGATTCCATTGAACTAGAAATTAAGACAGCCACCTGGCCACTTTGGGCTTCCCATCCACTGAATCAACAGGCATGAAAGTGAATTACTGTTTTGTCTGGTGTGATTGATCCTATCAAGGGGAAATAAGACTGCGACTACACAATGGAGGTAAAGAAGAGGTTTTCTGAAACACAGGAGATCCCCTAGGGTGTCTCTTAGTGCTACCATGCCCTGTGATTAAAGCCAGTGGAAAACTGCAACAACCCAATCCAGGTAGGAGTACCAATGGCCCAGAAACTTCAGGAATGAAGTTCGGGATCATCCCACCTGGCAAAGAACCACATCCAGCTGAAGTGCTTGCTGAGGGTAGATGAAAAAATGGAATGGGTAGTTGAAAAAGGTAGTGATACATATGAACTAATACCACCTTACCTGTTACAGAAATGAGGACTGTGATTGTATGAATATTCCCTCCTTGTTTTGTTATGAGTATGTTTGCATTTGTACATAAGGAGATATCTTACTTTCCTTTTACCATATGACATGAGTTGTATTGTTCATGTTACAGTATTTAAGACATAGAATATGAAGTTTAAGAGTGAACATTACCTAAGGACTTTCACCCTATTCTGAAGAGATACAGTGCATTTTCCAGTTGTACGCAGGACAGTTGAGTGTTGTTAGGTGAAACGTATGTCTGTTATTGTGTTCTATTTGGAAATTAAGCATGCTTCAAAGTGATGTGTATAACTGTCAAATTGACAAAGGGTGGACTGTGATGGTTAGGTTTTGGAGTCAACTTGGCCAAATGATTGTGCCTAGTTGTCTGGTCAGGCAACCACTGGCCTGACTGTTACCGCAAAGATATTTCGTGGGCTGGTTGATCAATTAGAAGGCTGGTGTATTAGGTCATCAGTCAGTTGATTACATCTATGGATGATTATAATTGCAGTCAACTAAGATATATCTCCCACATTGAGATAATCTAATCAATTGAAGGCTTTTAAGAAAGGAAAGAGACCCTTTCATTGCCTCTTCAGCGAGTGAGCCTCTTCTGTGAACTTTATCCAGATCGTTCATCAGAGCTGCCAGCTTCACAGCCTGCCCTGTGGCTTTTGGACTCTTCCATTCCCACAGTTGCATGAGACACCTTTATAAATCTCATATTTACAGCTCTCTCCTATTGGTTCTGTTTCTCTAGAGAACTCTGACTAGCACATTGTCCAATTAAGAACCTTTGGTAATTTGTAGTTTCAGTTGAAGTTCTGGTCTGTGCATGGGTTGAGTTTCAGATGGAAAACATTTCTCCTTAGTCTTCCGGAAGCAAGTAAAATGAATTGCCTAAGATGTATAATTGGAGAGGTGCCAAGGAGTAAGTTCTGAGAAGAAATACTCTTCTATCATATTTGAAGTTCATTCTTTTCAGTTGCCCATGTTAAATTGCAGATACCTTGAGATAATGACATATTAGATTTAGTGTTAAATAATTTTGTTATCCAATTTCTAACTATGATGCCTGAAAAGTTTTGATAGAGGGAAAAAGAATCTAATGTGGCTTGGAAAGTAATTTCAAAAGGTGAGTTTGAAAAGTGTTTTGAGGAGTGAAAGCATCACATAAGTATGGAGTCTCCTAGGTGACTATTTTAAGGGATAATACTTTCTTGGATGTGGAAGTTTCAATGTATTAAAAAAAGATAAAGATTGATATGAGATTTTGGTGTCCTTGGAACAACTTTTTGTGCTCGGAAAAATCATTTGTGGTGTTACTGTTTTGAAAAATTATTTTATTAAGTCTACATTTTCAAAATATTCAACTTTGAATTTTGACTTGCAAAAAAATTATTTTATTGTAAAATCAAGCAAATAAAACTCACTTATCCTCCCCTCAGAGTTCATTGTTTGTATAGTTTAGTGCCATGAGTTTTTTAAATATTCATATTCTGTTAGTAAAGTCTTTTGAACAGTTAAATGGCATAGATAAATGTCATATATTCAATCTTGTAAAAATACACCCATTGTCTGGCTAGGAAATCCATGTTTCTCAGAAAACTTCAACCTGAAATTCAAGGCCATTCATTTAAAATTGGAGTTATAATGCTGACCTGTTATTCTAATAGGTTAAATTCTCTTAATCATTATCAATTTCAAAAAATGTTAAATATGTATATGTTATTTTTAAATACTCGATAATTCATATTATGAGAATCATCTTCTTAAAAATATATACTTAAAGGTGGAAGGGTAATTCAGTGCTAAAATTCTTGCCTGCCATGCCGGAGACATAGGTTCAATTTCCGGTCCATGCACTTCCCCCCAAAAAAACTAAGAAACAAAAATTCAATAAATGGTGCTACAATAACGGGACTCACATGGAAAAATAAAGAAATGTAACCCCACCACACAGCATACAAATATATATATTTAGTTTTAAACATTCCTGGGTTTAAAAGATTCATATCCACTAAGGGAAAATTATGTCATTGAATTGGGTATCTTAGAGGTTAAGGAGTCCATGAACTTGTGCTCACAACAATAATGGTACACGTGCAGCACCCCCCAAGTTTTACAGTTGCTGTGTAAATTCTTGCCAAATTTCTATGTTTGAATCATGTCACTATCTAATTTTTGGATCTAACTTACAGAATCTCTAATCCCTACCCTTTACCATCTCCTGGGTTTCAACTTCTTTCTTAATTGCTTCCGTCTAATGAGTTCCTTTCAAAGTCTGGGTGTCAGAACTTCAACTCAAAGAGATATTTCAGTGTCATCTAATTGAACCTTTTATTGTTTTGTCTACTGCTGTGATCACTGTCCTGCCAATGGCAAAAATCGATTACTACTGTGCCTCATCAATACGGATGAGTACAGACCTTAAAATTGTTACCCTGTCAAACTCCATAAAGGTTATTTACTGACTTATGTCCACTCCCAGTGCTCCCCACACATACCCACATATTCATGTGGTCAAGAAGTGGAAATTTTGCTCCTACACCATTGCTGAAGGGGCCAAGACAGTATTACTGGTATGCCCAAATGGGGCTCAAAAAGCATCTTGCATCTGATTGTTGCTAGACATAGTGCCTTCCTGAGCTGGACACATTCTTATGTCAGGGTCATAGAGTGCCCAGCCCTTTTATAGCCCCCATTTCTTCATGGGCTGTTGGAGGTAGGCATGGCAGCCCTAGGCTGTTCTCTTGATTTATTCAGTCAGGTTCTCTAGAATCTTCTTTTTTTTTTTTTTTTTTTTTTTTTTCCCTGGGGTCTGCTCTCTCTTTCATAGAGAGCTTCCCTCTGTGTTTACCTCAAATCTGCTGGGGCAGAGCCACACTTTAGTTACCTGCACTAGAATTCTGGTTGATAGCCACCAATGAATGATTAGAGAGGGTGAGTGGGGGACAAGAGAAACCTTAAAAGGGTGTTGAGGTACCACCTTGGAGCAGAAGGAAGCTGCTCATAGACAGGGCAGAGGTGGTGGTGGTGGTGGGACTATTAAAAGAAATGGGCAGAAAAGACTAAGTTTTATTCTGGGCAGACTAGAGAAGGGAGAATTCATCTGAGCAGCACACTTCTGTGAGAGCTTCAAAATCACTTCCTGCTTTTCACCATGACTTAGTCTTTGGATCAGTCTGGTGTCCTTCATTCTCTCCTTTTCTTGCAAAGAGCTCCTCTGTGCTTCCTATTAATTATCCCCAGTAGGCCCTACTCGAAGGAATACGCAGACCTATCTAACATGGATAAGTGTGCAGCTTATAAATAGCACCTATTAATCCAAGGCTCTCCTACTGCCCTATCTTGAATCCTTCCCCCAAAACAAGAAGTGAAATGTCTGGAGAGCTGGTGATTTCCCATCATCTTCCCGGAAGTATGTAAACAAAGCCCTGATAATTGCCAGTGGAAATCAAAAGGAGAAAATTCAACTGCAGAAATGGGAGCTTATGACTTTGGTAGGCCCTTATGTATGCATGGAAGCCACCTCCCAAATGCTATCAAATATATTAAAATGTGCCCAGATTGCACACTCCAGATATTATTTTATTGTGAAGTATTTGGAAGTATTTTTATGATTTTACTTTTTGGAATTTGATTTAAAATAAAATGCTTACAATCACTTACAAGCTACAATTTTTCCATATCCAGTTCTCCCATCACCTAGTTGGCCCCTGTCTATAATGATTCATAATGCCACTTCTGCCAGATACCAAGTTCATGCACATTCGCGTCTATTTCTCCTTTGCAATGTTTGTCTGCTTATCAAATTTCATAAGAAAACTACCACCCCATCTGCCACTTATAGACTTTCTTCTTCTATAAAATTGTCTTAGCTATTCTCAGTTCTTTATTCTTCTACATGAATTTTAGGATCAGCTTCCTAAAGCTCCACCAAAAACCCTATTTGGGTTTCAGAATTGCATTTTATTTACAGATTAATTGTGAAAGTATTAACGTCTTCTTTTCTAGCCCTCAGTTAAGTTTTAGAATTGTCTCTGCAATGGTCTCACATATCTTTTGTGAGATTGGCTCCTAACTGCCTGATGACTTTTGTTGTTTTGTGAATTGGTATCTATATAAATTTATATTTTCTAGTTGTTTGTTTCAGGCACATAGGAATTCTATTGATTTGTGTATATTGATCTTTCTGGTCTCTTATTAATTTTTAATGGTTTGCATGGTAAACATCACCAGATATCCTTGAGCATACAAAAAACTATATTACCAGGCACCCTGCCTTTTAGGGGACATGCGACCAGTTGTGGCCAATGAAATGGGAGTGGAAGTCATGTGCGCCTCCTCCAGGCTGATGCAGTGAAAAGTCCCTGCGTGTTTTTTTCAGGCTCTCTCTTCTCCTTCAGAGACAGATGTGAATGCCTAGTGTTGAGATGGAAGAGCCTAAGTTCATGAATCACCACGTGGAGGAGAGTAACTCTGAACCTCAGCAGAGAGCACCAGCAAGAGATAAACTGATATTGTGTTAAGGTACTGACTTTTTGGGGTTATTTGTTATTGCAGCATCACTCAGCCTCTCTTGACTAATACAGTTCCTCTATAGATACGCTTGGATTTTTTTATGTGAACTCTTAGAGCAACTGTGAACAATGACAGTTTTGTTTCTTTCTTTTGAATTCTTAAGTAATTAAATTTTTATGAATACCAACCTTAACAATTAATGATGTTGACACAATGTTATGTTTTGCAGATCTTTAATTAAACATTTATTAATGTTGATTTGCCATTTTCCTTTGTGTTCTTTCAGGTCTCAGACATTTGCATAGGCCCTTAAAAAGCTGGTAAGTCCCAGCCCTATGACAAAGGTGCCTAAGGGTTAATGATGCCCTGCCTGGGCTGATGCCCATTTTGAGAACCTTACCAGTCTCGGAGCTTGCAATCCAGAGAGAAATAACGCAACATGGGTACGGAGAGCCCTGGCCAAGGGAAGTCAGCAGAGCTTAGAAGTAACAATAGCACTAGGGGTACTATGGCAAATTGATGCTGGGACGTCTTCCTTTTTAACAGGTCATCCTTTCTTTTAGGAGAGGATCAGTTACTCTTCAATCTTGCCTTCTCTTACTCCTAGAATTTGGTATGGACTCTGACTATCTTATTATTACCATTTTAATACTGAAAGTATGCTCTAGCTCCCAAAAGTCCATAATAATAAAACCTGACCTTATCAAAAGGATATATGAATTGGAGGATAGTAATTTGCTGTACAAAGGGCTCCCTGCTCCACAAAATAAATTCAACTTTGGTGCCCCTAAAATAGCCAGTTCCCTTGGTACATGTTAAATATAACTCAATTTACAAAAATTCCATTTGCATATAACCTTTTCAGTACCACATCCATTGTGCAAAGCAATGTACACTTGTAATTGGCTGCCAATTGCGAAGAGAGCACCCTCGCACATATTGTATCAAGATCTGCAATTTTAAAAATCTCCACGGGACAGAGAAGTAGAATGGCTAAATTTCCAGCTGTTCATCTGACTCTGCTGGTTATGCTGACGAAGGACATTTGTTCATTGCTTTGGACAACATGTGCCTGGTACAAATTAATATTGTGTATTTAGAGACAGGAGATGAGGAGGTTCCATTAGGTGAACTGGGCGTGAGTTGCCTGAATTGGGTTTGTAATCAGTCTGGACATATTGGCGAGGATCTGTTTATCTTGGTGGCCTGACAGGCACCAGGAAAAGGTGAAATGAAGCAAAGGACGAGTTCAAGATCATGGCTTATAAATCATTTCTTCCCCATGATGTCATCTGCCAAGGGAAAGACTAAGTAAGTATGGTGAGCTGAGCCATGGACAAGTTTTCAGTGCCCGTGGAATAAGGAGTCACGGTTACCCAGCCAGCTACCATGGCCTGACTCCAGGGGTGAGCAGGGGGTATTCTCTAGATAGTGTACATTGCCACAGGCATGCTGCCAAGGGACTTAGAGAAATCATGGGATTTTCTCATGTGTCTATGCAAAAAGCAAAAGTGGCATCTTTGTATGGCAAATTGAATTAAAGGAGATTATTGCCAGTGGTGCCAAGTAGCAACTAAAACCCATCTCAACCTGAATATTAAAGACCCTGCCTGCCACATTACACTCTATTTTCAGAAACGATACCTTCCTCACCCATTCCCACTGCCTGCCTTCCCTCTGTCTGATGCCAGGGCCCTTCCCTGCTGATTAGAAAGCTCCCCTTGGGGGTTCATCCAGGGCGGCTAGCAGCTCTCGCTCCCTAGGCTAGCCTGCGGGATGTGTCAGCCACGTGGCAAGAGTCAGATGCCTCCCTCCCGGAGACCTGCGCTCCCCAGCCACTGAAAGGAGCTATACAGACCTGGATTTTAATTTTTATGCTGGACCGAACAACTCCTTGAGCCCCCACCCCCACCCCCACCCCGCAGACTCTCCCAGGGCAAGTTCAATTCCCAGAAGGCAGGGCTTGGCTTCTGGTTCTGAGGCAGGTGCTATAAATTGACTGCCATAAACTCCCTGGGTGCAGGTGAGTTACATGCATACGCACATCGATTAATAAGTAACAATGACTTGAAAACAGGAGTTTCGGTTACACCAGATTAAAAAAATAAAAATACTGTGATACTTCTTAGAAGTCCATATATGGGGTAGCTGATTAAACACTTGATCTCAGCCCACCTTCACAGGGAATTTATGATGTGGCCAAAACTGATTTTTGCCGCAGTGGGAGGCAGGGCTGCGTGTGCATTGCGCTCTGCACAACTTAGGGGTGCCGTTAGCATGGACTGCAGAGAGGACGTGCCCCTCAGGGGTAGGCAACCTTGGCTTGCATGCCTGTGCCCTGTAGCTGGGCCCTGGGCAGAGTGGAGGTGATCTGTTTGTATTTAGGCAACTTTACTTCAGGGAAAGAGGAGAGTCTAATGTGCAGACCTACCTCGGTTCGTGTATTTGCTTATCCATTTACCACCCTGGGCATCCTCTGTACCCTCTCTCCCACCACCCAGCCACGGTCAGACAGATAGTGCCGTGAATGTGGGCTTCCCTTCTTGTCATGTAATTTATTTCAAATTTTTATTTTACTCTGGCAAAATATATATAACACAAAACTTGCCATTCTATTTTTTAAGTTTACAATTCAGTGGAATTAATTGCATTTACAATGCTGTGCTTCCATCACCACCATTACCAAAACATTTTCATCACCCCAAACAGAAACCCTGTACCTCTTACGCAGAAACTCCCCATTCGCCACCGACCCCAGCCCCCCGTAACCTTGAATCTACTTCTGGTCTCTACAGATTTTCTTATTCTACATATTTTATGTAAGTGAAATCAAACAATCAGTGTTCTTTTGTATCTGGCTTATTTCGCTCAGTATAATGTTTTCAAGGTTCATCCATATCGAAGCATGTTTCAGCACTGCATCCCTTTTTATGGCTGAATAGTATTTCTTTGTTTTCACGTTCTGTTTATCCATTCACCTGCGGATGGACACTTGGGTTGTTCCCATCTTTTGGCTATTGTGAATAACGCTGCTATGGACACTGGCCTCCTTGTTTTCAATTCCTTGGGGCATACACCTAGGACTGGAATTGCAGGATCATATAGTAACTCTTATGTTTAACTTTTTGAGGAAATGAACAGCTTGTTTTCCACAGGAGCTGCACCATTTTACACTCCCACCAGCCGTGCACAAGTATTCCAATTTCCCCACATAACCATCGACACTTCTTTGCTTTTTTTTTTTTATTAATAGCCGTCCTAGTGGGGGTGTGATGCGGTGGCTCCGTCCTGAGAGTGCTGCCCTGGGGAGCCAAGGGATGGGAAGGGGAACACAGGGTCCTCTGAGCACCCCCCCCCCCCACTGCCTGGCAGAGGGAGAGGAGCCCAATGCAGATTCCTCTCTTCTCCCCAAGTTCCCTTTGGAAACTGAGGTCCTAGCTTTTCGGATTCAAGTATCACACTGCAAAAAGGAGGAACATCCTCCATGGCTGAGAGCATCTTCTGTGGCTCAGGTCTCAGCCAAGATTGTAGATAGCAGCATTCATCTCTTTTTCCCAGGGAAAGGCATGGCTCAGGTCTCAGCCTTGACCATAAACCAAAACCAAGGGACTTCAGACGGTCCCCAAAGCAGCATCTCACCTTGTTCCACCTCCTCCTCCTTACCCCTAAGTTGTCAAGAATTGCTTCTTCTACCCTAGTTCCAATACATTTTCAGGACTTCACTTGCTCCACACCACTGTCCCATGCACACACTTTGCCCAGACAGTAGAAGTGATACAAGCTGTGGACTGAGAAGCAGGAATCTGCATTGGACTCCTCTCCCTCTGCCAGGCAGTGGAGGGGGGGTGCTCAGAGGACCCTGTGTTCCCCTTCCTATCCCTTGGCTCCCCAGGGCAGCACTCTCAGGACGGAGCCACCACATCACACCCCCACTAGGACGGCTATTAATAAAAAAAAAAAAAAAGCAAAGAAGTGTCGATGGTTATGTGGGGAAATTGGAATACTTGTGCACGGCTGGTGGGAGTGTAAAATGGTGCAGCCATAGCCGTGTCCACTCAGGCTGGTCATGTAACCTCCCTGAGCCAGGTTGTTTTGTTTTGTTTTGTTTTGTTTAACTCAAGGATTAAGAAAGGCAGCCTGCCCTATCTATTTCCCCTTGCTGAGAAGTTCGAGTCAAATGTGGATATGAAAACACTTTTGTAAACTGTCATACACTGGCACAGATGTGGAGTATTGTTTTTCTCCTCGGGAGGACAGAAAGGATGGTTCTGAAATGGGGACAGCCTGGTCTTTATTCCACAGCCTGAGGCACCGGCGGCAAACTAGCAGCTGTGGGACCCTCCAGGTATGTCGTGTTTGCTCTACACGGTATTTTAAAATATTTTAAATTACTCGTCAATGTTTGAAAACCAGGAGAATTTTACATTTAAAAACAGATTTCTAGCTTCACTTAAAAAGTCAGAAGGCCTGGTGGCAGTGGCCACGGTGGACATCGTGGGTTGTAGCAGCTGCCCCTGGCCAGAGCAGGTGCTCCCTTGGTCTACACAGTCTCTCCCGCTCCCTAGTATCCCATACCTGATGATGCTATCACCTTGCCTGCCAAGGCCTTAGTGGACATTTGAGTTTGCAACCTCCAGGATGAGCCCTGCTAGGGATTTACCTGAGGAAGTGGTTACCTCTTCTTTCCCACTTGATTTTCACTGCTCTGGCAGCACTGTTGTCCCTATCACCACCACGCTTCCATCCCATGGGGAAGAGGTGTGCTTTCTTCTGAAGCAGGAGATGGGGAAAGCCCATAGGCTAAGAGGACCTCTCCATCGTCACCAAGGAAAGCCTGTTAGGGGATGCCCAGTCTTCAACAGCTATGCCAGGAGGACTGGATTATGCTTTCACGAGGCAACATCTACTCCAAGGGTGAGGGCAGTATTCTAGTTAGTGATGCTCATGGCTTAAAATAATTGATTAATCTGTCTCCCACATGCTTGGGTTATCAAGGCTCAGTTGGGCAGTGTTCACTTAGGCTCCCTCAGATGGCAGCTGGGGCTACAGCCAGCTAAAAGCTCAATCGAAAAGCTGGAAGTCCAAGATGGCTCATTCTCCTGGTTGGGTGTTGATGCTGGCTGACAGGTTGGAAGCTCAGCTGTGCTGTCAACAAATCACCAGGTAGAATACTAGGGAGTGGGAGAGACTGTGTAGACCAAGGAAACTCCTGCCCTGTCTTCTCCCTGCAGCCTTGGCTTCTCACTGTGTGGTGGCTGGGTTCAGAGAGGGAGCATTCCAAAAGCAAAAGTTCTTAGAGACCCGTCACTTCTGCCATGTTTGGGCGGGTCAAGAGCAAGTCACAGAACCTTCCAGAATGAAGAAAGAGAGAGAGTACGCAAGTGCCTGGTCCATGGGGAGCATGAGTCATCGGAGGCACCTTTGGAAACCAACCCCCACAGGCAGCATTGGTGAGGGCTGGGCCTTATTTCACTGCTGTGTGCACATGTGTCTTTTTAGAACAGCTCATCTCCTCTCCCTTCAGCTTTCCCCAAGGTAAGATATTAATGAGATCATATTTGAACTCCCTGACAAAGTAATGCCTCCTTATAAAGCATACTATTATTATTAAGCTGTCGGAACACTCCCACCTGGAGTCCACAAAAGACAGGATAAGGAACGACTTTGTACACATCTCAATAACAAACAGAAACTTCATTAAACCCATTGAAATAACACAGGCATTCAGATTTAGTACAGATCAAATCCTATTACCAACAAATTGCATCCGATTGCCTCCAAAAATCTGTATAACCAGATGTTTTCCAAGCTCTGCTTCCTTCAAGCTCATAACGAATGTAAGCAAAGTGAAGGACTACCTGAGAACCGGAACATCCCCTGAGATTTATTATGATGGGATATGACCCATTTTCTTTTAGTCACAGGTTGAGGCATTTTTAAAATCAGAATGAAGAAACTTGTAGAACTCAGGAGTATGAGCTGGCTGTGAAATGGGTCTCATTTAAATGGTAGAAAAGGCAACCTTATTCTGTTATCAGGCTTCCCTTCCAGTCCCTGAGGAATTTCCACTCGATTCTCCGGTCAGCATCTGGTAAGCTTACAGCGCAAGAGATGTCTGGCAGCTTGGACCCCCACCCCCACCCCCGCATCTGAGACCCAGAATCTTCCCCAGAAAAAGAAGTAAAGGAGAAATAAAGCAAAGGGCTTTGGACTATATAAAATTGTGGAGTAACAGCAGAGGCCTCCTGCTGCATTTAGACATTTCCCCAAGTTAAGCCTCCGCTTTTGCTTTTTCTGAATGCATGCATTTCTTAATACTTCCCTGTTTGTCTCTGCTTGAAGGCCTTATGAACTTGAGTTCTGGGTGGGCCAGGTACTCCAAAGCCCCCAGGAATTTGATTGCTCCTGCAGGTAGCAGTCACTGTCCTCTTGGTCCCCTCTAACAGCCATTTCTCCAAGGCCACTCCAGGCCTTCCCTCCATCCATGGAATCCCTACTAACTACTCTTGGTTCTCATTTCAGGCCCCAACTTGCCTTCCCTATGACAGGCCTCAACATCGCACACATGCAGCTATGCCTCACGAAGACCTCTTCTTCTCTTCCAGCCCTTTGGCTGAGATATACATGGGCAAAGGCATAGCGTGTACACAGTCAGAACCCAGCAGAAAGGTGACCTGCCTTCTGATGCGGTTTCCAGAAGTTTGTTGCATCTAGAATCGGATGCATCTAGAATCGGTTGCAACCTCTGTACTTTTAGACAGGACTAATTTGTTCAGACCATCTTAGTGTTGTCCTCCCTTCCATCCTTTTGCATCTCTATGTCTTTTTTCGGTTAAAGAATGTCATCTCCTAACCTCCTTACCCACTGCCAAATGAACCTTTACACAAGCTATCGTCAGTCCCCTAATTATTTTGCCTCATACTAGTTGAAACTTACATGCACTACATTTTATTTTTAATTTTTTAATTCAACAATCATAGGTAGAGTATCTGCTGATGTTCTGGAAATTCTGCTTAAGTTCTGGGGCTACAGAAGTAGGCAGTGCTGTAGAAGATAAGGCCAAGTTGGGAGCAGCCCTTATCCAAGCTGGGTGAAATCTTTTGTGCATGTTTGCCATTCTCATCCCAATAGATTATCAGCACTTTAAAGACAAAGATTGGGCTTTTTGTTGTCATTTGTAACTCTCTCTCCATATCATCCAGCCTAAGTCTCTACCTAGAGTAGACCCCCAGCCTTATTGACTGGAGGGCTGAAATCCTGCTCCACCTTCAAGCCAAAGTGTCACTTTACTTTCACGGATAACCCTAAAAAAAGCCCCAAAGAGCTACCTGAGAAAACAGACCCTTAACTTTCCCCAGTGCATCACACAGGTGGATTCCAATTGTGAAGCCCACAGCAAGAAATTTGTTCTGGGGAGCTTAAGTGCATTATTAAAGGATACACTTCATTTTTACAAGTTAAACAAATTTATGATTGCTCCAATGTAACAGCCCTTCTCTGACTTGCATTGAAATATTCTTTTGTGGAGTAAGAGTCAGCATCCTGGGTGCATGGGTGGTTCAGTGGTAGAATGCTCGCCTTCCATGTGGGAGACTGGGGTTCAATTCCTGAACCATGCACCCCCACCTCCCCCCCCAAAAAAGGGTCAGCATCCTTAGGTCTGATGAAGAGCCTGCAGCCTGCATACAGCAACCATTAGTGATGTGCCATTCATCTTGGACAATTACGAATTATCATAGAGCTTAACTTTACCTAAATGCTTTATTCAATTTCACATCAAGATCTGCATATTTCCTGGTATGTGTATCAGGCTTTTGAATCCCTTGTTCATATGTGTTTGGGGAAAAAAGGGTTGAGAATCATGCCTTTAAGATAACTTCTTATCCAAAATATCCATACAATAGTTGAGAACAATTGTAATGCCTTGTTGACAGTTTCCAAATTCCTTCTGTGAGGAGGTGGAAGCCTGGCAGGTTTTTGTGGCACTTGTCTAAGGAAACTTTTGCTTGCCCCAAATAAAAGAGATTCTGTGTCCTAGCCTTCAGGGTACAGTGGGAAGCTTGTCTTATAAATTGTCATTTTATCAATCACAATGTACACTGCTAATTGCCTTTTCTGCTTTATGCATTTTAATTACTTGCCTTTTTTCCCCCTGTGTTTGAGTCTCTGGGTGATTGGATTGCCAAGGGTGCAACTTCAAATAATTCCCATAAAGAAATGTCTGTTACAATGTTGGTGAGTTGACCCTCTTTGTGAGACCAGCTCTTAAGTGAAAATTATTCTTAAAAGATGCTTCCTATGGAGGGAGAGCTCATGTCTTCGCTGTGCTCCAGGAGCATGAGAGGGAAGAGTGCAGGGTGCCCATGCTCAGCTAATGTAGGAAAGAATGTGGGAATGTTGGGCTCCGCGTGGGGGGTGGGGGGCACATCTAGGCACCTCTGAGCCAGAGAGAGAAACAGGGCTGTCTGCCTTTATCTGGGGCAATAAGGGCACATTTCATGATGAGGAGCATAATTCAAAACAAAGATCATCTGCTCTCCATGTTCAAAGGAGCTGCTGTGTTTCCAGAAAATTTTCTTCCCTCCCCCTCACCTTCCTTGTCTCTTCCCCCCTGACTGTAGAGGTGCCCAATCCCTACTGTATCTTAGGGCAGGTGCAAGTAGATGTGTATGGTCTCAGGAGCAACTCCAGAAGTTGCCACTAAAATTGAACTACCCTCCACCATCTGCCACTGCACACTTCTAGGGCTGAGTCTCATGTGCGAGACAACTACAAGTCAGGTTCAATCAGATAGAGATACCACATGAAGCACACGTCACTCAAGGGGAAGATGCAGGGCTTAGAGAAAGCTAAGCTAAGTGTCAGACCGCATAACCTGAAGATGCATTACTTTTTATTTCCCACCTTATTATCTGATATTAAAAAAAAAAAACTGGAACCTGACCAGTTTGGAAAAACTGTTTATGTGATACCTGGTTATATAACAATTAATAAACATACACATTTTAATTCCTCAATTCCAGACATTTCTGAACATTATCTCAGTAACCTCCTAAGGTATATACTTTTATCTTCATTTAATAGCTGGGGAAACTGACACAAAGGCACATACGGCAATTAGAGCAGATCCAGGACTTGAATCTCCTCCTTCTCACTTCATGATCAGTTCATTCGAAAACATTTTCTCTGGTCCCAGGCTTATTTCCCTCCTTTTATTACATCAGGAATCCGTTTGTCACTCCAGTGTTATTATACTGCCTTTTTGTCCTCTGGATGTCACTTCTGAGACTGATTTTCTTGGGTGGTTTTAGGGAAGTCATCTCATTACATTGTGGTTCCAATACATATGTCCATACACAAGTGCCCTCAGCCTGAGCATTTTAATTGCTTGGGCTGAGAGAGTGGTGAGGGACCCTGGCATGGCAGAACCCCTCTCTGTGCTGTGAATATGTGAATATCCTCGGGCATTTTAAAGAATCAATTTTTCCTGCCAGAAGAGCTTCCACTGAGCATCCAGTGCTTCACATATATTATCTTTCATCTTTAAAGCAACCCTATAAGACTTGGATTCTTATTGTTATTACACCATTATTATCATTCCTAGTTTACAGATTAGAACGCTGAGGCTCAGAGAAGTTTAGCCACTGTCTGCAGAGGTACCGTTTATTCTGACTCCCAAGCCGATGCTCTTTTTTATATTCTTTCTTCCTCTATGTTTTGATATTAATTGCTTGGTCTAAGTAAGCAAAAGAATTTTGATCATTTATTGACTAAAAATATAGGAAGCACCAGTGGGACCATGCTTGAAGCACAGGATAAAGTTTGAGTCTCCAGAGCAAGGAGTTGGCCAAACAGGTATGAGAATCAGGAGTCCCAGATTCTAATTCCAATACTTGAGCTAAGCACTGACCACTTCTCTGGACCTAAGCAGGTTGCTTTGCCTTTCTGGACCTCCATTTCCTCCCCTGTGTAATGAAGAGTTTATAGGAGGGGCTCTCTGAAGTCCCATCCTGTTCACAGATTCCCGTTGCACACCAACTGGGACGTGTTCTTTTTCAGAACAATTCTGCATCCCAGAATCTCATGAAGCAGTAAGACTCAATTCCCCATAACCACAACATTCAGCATTCCCACTTGCCCAGAGCATACGGCATTGTGGATGCCTGCCAGGAAGCCCTGTGAACGGAAGTGAGGAATGAATGAACATCAGCAGCCAACAGGCTGGGTTTGGCCTTCTTGTTTTTCTTATTTCTGAGCATCTACAGTGCGTGTAGGAGATGGTCGCTTCTACAGTTCTTCAAGGACAGGGTCTCGCCCCACAGCGTTTATTATTTCAACTTCTCTCATTTATCTTCCCCTCCCATCAACAGTGAAACTGGACATTAGTCTTCTTTCTGGCATTTTTAATTTCTCAGTGTGTCTCTGTTTAGTATTTTAATAAAACATGGAATCTTCAAATAGAGGAGAAAGTCCCGTGTCTCATAGTAGCACAGCTTGTGAAAGAAAAAAGCCAGGCAAAGACCTAGTTCATCTATGCAGGAGAAGTATAAAGGAAACGAGGAGGAAAGGAGGATGGGGAGACAGTTTAATTTTGATTTTAATTGGCATCTCTGTTCTTTCTCAGTCCTCACCGCTATGTCCCAATCTCGTCTTTTATTGTACTTTTTATTATGAAACTCAGAAACATGATGGAGAAAAGGGAAGAACATGGGGGAGACAGGGGATTAAGAATCGAGCTAATATTAAATATGCTCCATGAGTTACCAGTTGATACCGAATCCTAATATCCAAGACTGAAGTCAGACTTTCATTTTTAAAGAGCCAAGGTTGGTTGGTTTGTTGCCATTTGCAAGATTGATTTTTTTCTGTTAGGCACAAAGCCCTACCGTCTCCCCACCCCCACCCCATCAACAATGGCTCACAAAAAGAGCTCCGCTGCCAGGCTGCAGGGACCCCAGGCTGGACGGGAAGCCAAGGGCAGCTATCTTTAGCCGAGTTGGCATAAGCACAGGAATGTCGCTCAGTGGTGCCCAGCCAGCCGCATTCTCTATCTTTTCTGCCCAGGTTATGAAAGGGGCTGGGGAGAGAAAGGGAAGGGTGTGCTCCAGGGTTTGCCAACGTTTCACAAGGACTTACCGTGGAAGCATGTCCTGCAGAAATTCCCTTCCCAGTGCTTCAGTGAGCTGCAGGACAAAGGGAGCAAAGGAATGTGAATGGACAAAAAGTTGATCTCTGATGACAACCTGAAGAGGCATGAAAAAGTTTTTGATAAATGATGTAATTTGCAGACAGTCCTGCCAGCTACCAAGAGCGATCAGGCAGGGCTCTTGCCATAAGACATTGGGGGCTGGCTTGGTGGGGAGGACTGCAGATCTGGCTTAGAGACTCACTTGATTCTCTAAGTCACGTGAGATAGATGCCAGCACCAACAGTGGTTATATTAGGGGTGGGTGCAGATTTGTTCCAAATCCAGGTAACAAGAAGCTTCTTTATGATCATGAAAGATAGGGGGCAAGGGCTGTATTTCCACGTCTCTAATAGTGAATAGCCATGAAGGTATGTGCCAGCCTATTAGCCATTAAAGCAATCAGTGTGAGATCCAACAGAAACCCTCAATGCACTGTGGCTGGCTGTCCATAACCCCCAAAGTACTGGAGTGGAAAAGATCTAATCCACTGATTACTTTGTTTTGATGGGTTAAAAACTGGTCTGCTTTCTTTTATTTCCTTAACTGATATGTTTGAATTCTGAATTAAGGAATCTGTTCTCTGTTCCCTTTTGGTTTGACTCGGCTATAAATGTTTGGAGAAGAATCCAGGGGTGAGTGTCTGTTCTAGGCAGTTGTTTGTGTTGGGGCAGCTGGGATATGTGGGGAAAGAAAAACGAAAAAGAAACAGAGGTGACAAGAAATGAGACAAGGTAAGAAAGGGCAAGGGGCAGTAGCATAAGGGATCCGGTGGAAATTGAGAGTGAAGCAAAGAGATGTTTGAGATTAATGACTTATACCAGAATCCCAGGTACCCTACAAAAATACTTGAAAGTTCTTGTGATTTACATAGAAGATTTAATACATGAGCCATTTAATGTTACCGTGCAACATTTTAAGTTGAAAGAGGTTCATGGGGCTTCTTTAGTAGGATCTTCACTTTGAGTGGGTGGAACAGGAGAACGTGATAAAGCTAAGGATTTACCTGAGATCTGAGGAAGCTGCCTGGGAAAGGTACTTGCTACTGTGTAAGATTGATCCTCCTTTAAAATCTCAAGTTCATTTATGTACAGTCTGGAAGACACTGGACCACATTCTTCCCTCCAAGTCCCTATCTGCTCAGTTTGCTGACACTAGACTATAAAGATGTTGTCCTGATTACTTGAAGCCCTTTCTGGTTGGACAGAACATCCTTTGAAATGTTCTCACACCTCTTTTTCTCAGAGTGTGTACATTGAGAAAAACGCATTTCCTTCCTGTTGAGAAAAGTTAATGATCATTTTCCATTATATTAAAATATTTCCCATTGCTATGACTTAAGTTAAATGTACCTGTAGAAGTCACCATGCACTGCAGACTTTAGCTATGCCAAGGCTGAGGCACCCGCGTGTTACTTCAGAATTTGTCTTTTAGAAAGTGGTTTATTTCCAGTGAGTTATGACAAAAAAAAAAAAGCAAATCACACCATTTGGGGGGAATTAGTAGGTAATAACTAGTTCTTTAAAAAAAATCGCTCAGCATGAAAACCCAAATTTTTAACAATGTTGTCTCCAGAACATAATTACAAACACCACACTGAATCTCTGAACAAGAGCCTTCCTTTAAACTATAATAAATACTGTAAGTATTGGGACAAATGTTACTCTTCTGGGATAGATCAGATAGAATTACTACTGTATTATAATTCCTTGGGTAATTACTTTTTCAATTTCCATCCCTCCGCAGGAGGTTCCTAATTTGAGTCCAGAGGACAAGGAAAGATCAGGAAGTAGACAGATTGAAAAGCCCAGAGTGGCCTCAGGTGACTCACAACCTCCATGAGGGCAGAGGTATTGCTTTTCCCCACATTTTGGCAGATATGAGGTCACCAGGACCAGAATTTTAGCAATATGAAGGTGACCATAGCATGAGTGAAGAAAGGAAGAGGAGAAAGAAGGTAGGCTCTTAAGGTGGAGTGAGATGTTTGTTGTGAAAAGCAATACCCTGAAATGCATTTAGGCAGTTCAACTGAGACCAGCCCCCCCATCAGTTTTATCCCCTTCCAATGGCGTTTTAGTCTGCAAGCTGCTGAATGCAATATCCCAGAAATGAAACAGATTTTTAAAAGGGAATGTATTAAATTGCAAGTTTACAGTTCTAAGGCCATGAAAATGTCCAAAGTAAGGAACCAACAAGAGATGACCTTCACACAAGAAAGACTGATGCCATCTGGAACACCTCTGTCACTGGGAAGGCACCTGGCTGGCATCTGCTGGGGTCTCTGGCTTCTGGACACCTCTCTCAGCTGGGAGGGCACATGGGGATGTCTGCTGGCTTTCTCTCCTCATTTCATAAGTCTTCCCTGGGGGGTTGGGGTTCGGGGGGGGGTAGAGATGTATCTCCATGGAAACCATCTAATCAAACGTTACCACCCACAATTGGGTAGGTCACATCTCCATGGAAGCGATCAAAAAGATCCCACCCAGCAATATTGAATGAGGACGGAAGAACTTGGCTTTCTGGGGTACATGATGGTTTCCAACCGGCCCAAATGGTTATTTGCAAAAGTGAGAGGACAGGTCACGTGTCTGCAGTGGACAGATATTGACTGTCTCCTAAGCCTGGGATATGAGGAGGAGTAGAAGGAGGTGAACATTAGCATTGAATATTTTAACAGCCAAATTCATTTTGGTTGAACTTTGTTTTTAATTTTATATTCAAAATTTCAGATATGCATAAAAGTAGACAGACCAGTAAAATAAGCTCCCACATGCCCAGCCATTGGATTCAATAATTGTCATGATTTGGATAATTTGCTTCTTCTATCTTCCCTATCATTTCTTTTTACTTTTTTCACTTTGCTGCAGTAGTTTAAAGCAAATTTGGGGTATTATGTCATTTCACCCTTCTACATACTTCAATATGCATCTCAAAATATACACAGTTTCCTACATAACTGTAATAACATTGTTAAACCTAACAAAATTAACAATAATTTCTTGTTATCATTTGATTCTCAATTCAAATTTCCCTGACTGTCACCCCACTCCACCCCCCACCCCCAGTTTCAATGGATTATGTGAAACAGAATCCAAACAAGATCATTATTATACCTGACTGTTACTGGACTATTTATTTTGGAAAAAAAAATCTTTCTTTCTAGAGATTGCATCATTTAGGAAATCCTACAAGGTTATTTACTATCATTTGAAAGTGGCCTTAAATACCAGAAATAAATTTCATCTCTGATGGAGTAGGCTTGGTTGGAACTGCATACCCAGTAACGCCTGGTGGATGCCTTATGCATACCTGGATAGTGGCCCCCCTTCCTAAATGGAAAATTACATTTGCTTTTTTTGTTCAAATAATATCTTGGTTTCTGTGAGTGGACATATTGGATTCTATAATATGTCAGCTTATTTTTAAATAACATTTCTCATTCAAAACACACTAGTAATTGGCATCTTTAGATATTCCAATTGCTTTATGGTTATCTATTTATCACTTGGATTTCAGCTGGGAACCCCCGTCTCCAAGAGAACAAGAGAAACTTGGTTCAAACTTCCCAGTTCCACCTCCTATTAAAACGTGAAGTCCTTGCCATGATTCCTGCAAATGCCCAGGGCTGATGACTTCATGGGCTCTCCACTGATGCTTACATGCATGGTGCTGCCTCTATCTCATGCATATCAACCAGACATAAAACTCAGCTTCTTCAGGAGTTCCACAAACCTCCTCCCATACTCAGCATTGTGTGAGCTTCCTCATTTTAAGATTTGGTGGGCAGGGCCATGGAGAAGGGATCTCCTCACACAGGGCACAATTTTCACCTCTTATTGGTCTCCCTCTCACCACCACCTACCCATTTCTCCTCACTTTCTGTTTTCTTTTCTTTTCTTTCCTCTTCTTCTTATGAATGTGACAGACCCCTCTCCTTATCTCACACAGAAGAGATGAATAATAACTTTCCAGCTTGAATATATACTTGGGTCTCACCTTCTACCCCAAGTGGCCTGCCAAAATATTTCTTCCGAATATATTTAGGGTTCTCTTTAAGAGAAATTCTGGTGAATACATTTTCTCTACCTCATAAATATCTAACAATCAGGCCCTAATTTTAGTCCATTCCCTCTGTTCATCCTACTTATCCATGGACGTGTGCTGGGCATTTCTCCGAATTCCTTCATCTGAAAACACAGGACACTCTGGCCCACCGAGGGCTGGGACAGTAGCAACAGGATTGTGCAAAACTATGCCACCAGCACCAGAAGGCCTTTTTCTCCCTCTCATTGACATAAAACACTCCCTGGGTGCAAAAGCTCAGCAATTTTCTGATATACAACTCTCATCACCCATAAGGCAAAACTTTCGCGAAAGACAGAAGAACTTGTTTAAACCTGCCTCTTCTCACTTCAGGTGTTCTCAATTCACAGTCGGTATTCCCACAGCCAAGGCATTCTCACTTACCAAAGAGGAAAAATTCTCAGAATGTTTGTGTCTTACCCAATTGAGCAGATCACAAAGGCTAAATGGGCACACTGTCTTTGAATTTGGCTTCAGGAGATATGCCCAATCAATCCAAGCAATCTCAGCTGCCAGAAGCTGCAGAATCCATCAACCTGGGCTCCAATTCCAGTCTAGGAACCTAAATCTGCTCACAGTTTTCTTTTCCACTTGATGAGGGCAAGTCATAGTCCTTTAGGATTTCCTTCCTTCACTTCCCTCAGCCCCCTCTTCTCGTACACTTGCCTGCTCCTCCCAAGGATTCAGGTGGGATTCCATTATTTGATGAAAATTCTCCAAATGAGAGTGAGGAGATTGCCTCTGAATGCGAAGGTACTGAAGCTATGCAATATTTTCATCTCATTCAAGCTGCCCAGTATGCAGAAACATACCTTGTGGAACAAATTCATACACATACTCATTCCTGCAAGATGCTGGCGGCTCTCCTCAGAAGCCATGAGGTTGTGAACCCCTGACGTTCAGTCCTGGAAATAAAAGAATCATAATGTCTTAATTTTCCTTCTGAGCCACTGAGCAGGCCATTTTTGTTAGTTTTCAGAACTTCTTATCAAGAAAATACGTCTGCTAAATGACCAAGCATTCCCCTGGGTCTATTTGCAAAAACATTCTAATGGACACCATATTTGTATACCGCAGCATTTCCATTATACCTGCCTCATTATCTTACGAGGATCTATCTGTCTTTTGTTTGAAAATGTGCTTAGTGTGAAGCCTGGTAAATCTCAGGTGAAAACAGTGGATTTATGGGGTGTCCTCTAGTTCCTGTCTGCTCCCTCCTAAGGCCACAACCCCAAAAGATCAGTCATTGAAACGTGTTTTGGTGTCAACTCTGAAATTCTGCTCTTTAAGAACATTTCATAATGAAACCTTGGAAATAGCACCCAGAGGTTTTACTCCTGCTTTACCCCAGAAGGTCACATGCTCTAATGCAGCTTAAAGGGACACTAATCATATTCAGCATGTGAGGAGAGAAGCTTATAGTAGAAGATGACACCATCATTTGCATAGGATGTAAAAATGAAGGGCCATTAATTTTATAGCATTAATTGAAGAGCAGAAGTGTTAGACCTCTATAATTATCTTCAGTGAATACATTTCAAAGGCATCTTCACAAATGAAGCTTGTGCGTGCGAATGTGTGAGGATATAGACACCACTTTGTCCCCCTTCAAGATACACAGATGAACTTATCATTAAGTTAAAAGCTTAACTTAAATCTGAATTGCTTCCTCCATGTGGAAACAAGACCTGTGCGGATTCTGAGCTCCAGAGAGAGTACTTTGCCCAGAAGAGGGGTTTTCAGAGCTGCCCGGTGCATCTCAGAACCAGTGAGCTGGAGAACAGGAGAGGAATCCCCTCAGCTCTAGGAGGTACGCACTGTCCCCAAACGTCCTCCCTTCATCCTGAAACACCATATACAGCACCCCCACTGGGGTCTTACACCTCTTCTTGCTTCTGATTTTCTCCTCATGTCCTCCCTACATTCTAAACGTACCAGTCCTATGTATTGTGGTCATGCGGCCAAACTCTCAGCTAAATGACTAGATCCAAATAGGTACATCGCACTAAATAATTACTCTGCAATTTAGCCACCTTCGTTGCCTGCAGCCTAAGGTCAGCATGGAAAGTAACATGGCTAAGGGTTTAAACAAAAGATCATTTGAATGCCTCATTAGTCTTGCAACCAAAAAGGAAAAGAAAAGTCAAATAGGGAACATGGGGCTTTTTGTTTCTGTTTTCCATCAGTAAGAGACAATTAGAAGGTGACACCAGCTCTATGAACACAAGCAACGTGGCACACCAGGGTCGAAAGCAGCAGTCACAGTACCAATGGTCCTTTTTTTCTTTTTTTTTTTTTGCTTCAGGGCGGTGAGGGGACAGAGTGGGGTAGTAAGAATAGGACTGAAGGCAAAGACTTCGTGCAATCCAAGGCTTAAAAGTTCTTTGGGGGTTATGGTGATTATCCTGACATATGAGACTCATCACCTTAAAAAACACTAGCTACCTCTGACCCTTAGAACCACAGAATCTCCCTGGTATATAATTTAGGGTTCCTGAGGGACAAGGTTGGGAGCCAGCGGTGTAAATAAAGTAACCCATTAGCTAATGAGGTAACATGATGCATACGCTCAGTTGAAAGCACCTGTCTCTGGGGGCCCTACAGGAGTGACAATTCCGGTGGGAATTTCAGGTGCGGCTGTGGATAGTAGGAGGAGAACTTGAGGACCGTAGGACTTTTAAGATTTCTCAGGCAAGGGAACATTGCAACTTTGTGGTAAGCTTCTCTAGATAGAAAGGGCTCACTCAGGAGGCGAAGACGTCTCCCACATTCCTATATGCCACACAGCTCATTTTTCCCTTCGTTTCATGCTTCATTTACTTAGTTTGGAACGATATTCTTTTTTTAAATTATTTTCTTAAGGTAGACTTTACATACAATATACTTCACATCTTTAAAGCACACGATTTGATGTGTTTTGACAACAATATGCACTCATGAAACATCAGAACAATCAAGATAACATTTGATTACTTCTCAAAGTTTGCTCACACTACTTTTCAATTCCTTCGCTCTTCACCCTTGTCCTCAGCAACCACTGATCTGTGTTCTGTCACTGTAATGTTAGTGAACATTTTTCAGAATGTTATGTAAATAGAATCCTTTGGTATATACTCCCCTTTGTCAGGCTTCTTTCATTCAGCCGTGCTGTATTCTTTGGCATTCACTAGAGATATTCCACACACATGCACCACAGGAAATAGCCTCATCAGCCAAGATGATCAGTGACGTGGCAAGATAAATAGTTTGCAGACAAAGTAAGCATTCGATGAACATTAGGTTTTGCAACCTTATGCTGAGTTCAAGGTACATCTATAGAAAAGAGATCCCAATGTATTTGTAAACAAGGAATGTCAGTTTCTTTTTGGAGGATGCACTGATTCTCACAGTTTGTTCTTGTTCTGCAATTGAAATTCCAGGACCTAAAGCAGCCTTCTTCAAAACAGCCCATCCACCTGCATGTGGAGCATCTGACTTTATTTCCTCAATAAAATGGCATGTCATCTTTTTGTGTAGAATATAAACTGAGTTGATGCACCTGTGAGGGAGAATGATTTGCTTTGTACCTGTTTATCTCATAGCACTTTGGAGGAAATGGAAATGCCAAGTGGAGAGGAGTGGACCAAGTGACCAGCTAAGGCCCTCCATCATCCTTGACTCTGGGGGGTTGAATGACTCACAGAAAGGTCACTGCAGAAGCTATATACAATGTTGAAGTTTGCTTAGATGTTTCAGTTGAAAGTGTCAGAAACTTAGCAAGAAGTGATGTAAGTCATAAATAAGAACAAATAGAAGAAATGCATTGGCTCAAAGAGCTGAAATTCCTGGGATGGGCTGGATTGAATTTGGGAGCTTAAACATGTCATCAGAACCCAGGCTCTCTCTGTTGCTGAGTTCTGACTTTTTCTGTGTTGATTCTCTTTTCTGGCAGCTCTGTCGGCATGGTGACACCAGCAGCACCAGGCATATATCCTGCCACTTCAAGCCTTGAAGAAAAAGAGTTTCTCAACCCAGTATCCCAGTCAGAAATTGAGTTTCAGGGTTATGTGGTCAATTCCTAATAGGGGTAGAATATGCTGATTGGTCAGTGCTGTATTGTGTATTCACCCATTGCTGGTTAGTGGGAAGGGACCCACCCACCACATGGACTGAAATTTGGGAGAGACAAATTCCCCCAATAAAATAGAAATATTAGCAAAATAAGGAGGAATGGAAATTTGAACCCTCAGTACCTCAGAATATGAACTTTCTTGGAAATAGGATTGTTGCAGATTAGCCAAGTTAAGATGAGGTCATACTTGGGTGAGGTGGACCCTTAATCCAATATGACTGGTGTCCATATAAGAAGAGAAGAGGTATAGAGACAGACACACAGGGAAGAAAATATGTGAAGATGGGGCAGAGGCTGGAGTGATGCACCTACAAGCCATGGACCACCAAGAATTGCTGGCCACTGGCAGAAACTGGGACGCAAGGAAGGATTCTTTCCTAGAGCCATCAGAGAGAGCATGGCCCTACTGACACTGTGATTTTGGACTTTTGGCCTTCGGAACTGTGAAAGAATGGGTTTATGTCACTTTAAGCCACTGTGTTTGTGGTAATTTGTTAAAGCAGCCCTAGGAAACCAATGCAGGTGCTGAGCACATAACAATAGATGCCCACTACAATTGTCATTTACTAACTGCACTATATAAAATCCCATGGCTCTTTTGTAAAAATGTAGAGGGTTCTTGAACGTAATTTTTGGTCTACCTACTTTTTCAGCCTTCTTCTGTATATGGTGATATACTCATAAAATAAAATACTGTAAGATTATACCTCCAAGATGGGAAAACCATTATCTCTCACTTAAGGATATCAACCATCCTAACAAAAGTGAAATAACATCCCAGTGGGAATTTGGTCCTCGGTGTCAAGGACACTTGGCTTCCTTAGGACTTCCTTGCCTCACAAATGTAATGAGAATAAATAATTCTATGCCTTTCAGATTTGGGAGGTGGGGGCTCAACCAGATAATTTCTGGAAGTGGCTTCCTTCTCTGATTCAGTGCATGATTTCATATGTAGTGGCAGGTTAATGTAACAGATTACTCAAAATCAAATAATCTTACTCTAATTAAAAATGGGAGCTAGTCACACAGCGTAGTGAACATTTGTGCCAGTTCAAAGCTATTATGTACCCCAGTAAAGCCATATTTTAACCTTGATCCTATTCTAGGTGGAAAGTTTTTATTAGATTATCTCCATGGAGACATAGTTCATCCAACTGTGGATGTGACCTTTTGATTAGCTAGAGATGTGACTCCACCCATTCCATGTGGGTCTCAATTACTTTACTGGAGTCCTTTAAAACAGGAAGCATTTTGGAGAGCACAGAGCTGACAGAAAGAGCAGATATAGATGCTTGGAGAACAGTTGCTTCAGAGACCAGAGACACAGATGTGTGGAGATGCTTAGAGTCATCAGACGTTTCCATGTGACTTCCCATGAGATGTTAAGCAGGTTAGAACATGGAGAGAGCCAAGGGAAGCCAAGAGGTGAAAGCCAGTCCCAGAGAAGCAAAATGAGGGACCCTCACAGCAACAGAGGCTGAAAGCAATGGAGCCCATGAGCAGGGAACCAGCAGATGCCAGCCACATGCCTTCCCAGCTGACAGGTGTTCCAGACCCATTGGCCTTTCTTGAATTAAGATATTTTTCCTTGGATGCCTTAGTTTGGATGTTTTCATATGCTTAAAACTGTAAACTTGCAACTTATTAAATTCCCTTTATAAAGGCCATTCCATTTCTGGTATAGTGCATTCTGGTAACTTAACAAACTCATACAACATTACTCATGCTTTGAACATCTTTCATATATAAGGGCAATTGCCCAATTTGTGATTTCCGCCATCCTATGAGTAGAAGTCAGAAATTCTGTTTCCTGGCTTCTTCTGCAAGTTAGGGAATAATCAAATGACCAAGACCTACCGTCAAACTACTTCTGTGAAATTTAAGTTTATAAGACTGACATGAAGAAAGAAATGTTGCATAGAAGCCCCTTTTGGGAGAATGGCAGAGAGAGTCATTTTTGAGAAGAAGCAGTGTCAGAAGACCTAGTGGAGGCAACCTGTACGGCATCACCAAATGAACTGCAGTGTTGCACCTCCCGGCAGTAGCAGGGGGGTCTCCACTGGAGCTGGCGTGTGGTATCGTTATTGCTTCTGGTTTCATGCCTTCTATACCTGATCTTCTGGGCCCTCTGTGAATTAACCCTAGCATGTTTTAACAAATTACATTTCTGCATATATTCACTAAGGTGGCTCCTATTATTTGTAACTAAGAACCTCTTGAGCAATACAGAAATTGTTATTAGTAGTAGTATCAGTCCATAAACATGAAGAAATAGGTATCTAGTTTTTGTGCATTCAATTATGTCCCCCAAAGAGATATGACCCTGTACTAGAATAATTTCCTATTTAGAAATATGATATTTAAAGACATTATCAGTTAAGATGAGACCAAACGGATTAGGGTAACCCCTAATCCAATATGACTGCTGTCCTTATAAGGAAAGGAAATTTGGACACAATTAGTAGGAGACAGAGAAGACAACCACGTGATGAAGGCAGAGATTGAGTTATATCACAGATTGCAGGCAAGCCACTGATGGAGTCCTACAGGCCTCAGAGGAAGCAAGGCCCTGCCAACTCCTTGATTTTGGACTTCTAGCCTCCAAAATGGTGAAACAATAGATTGCTGTTGTTTTAAGCTATCTAGTTTGTGGTACTTTGTTACAGAAGTCCCAACAAACAAAGACACTGGTAATGTTTTCTTGCTTTTTGGGTAAGAAAGCAGTGAAAACCCCACCTAGTTTTAGAGAATGGGATGCTGGTAGAATTTTTAAATATTCACCTGTAGTTACCTGGAATTAGTGTCTTGCCAAAGCAGGACTTCAGAAAACAAAGTGGCATGAGGAATTCAAACAATATGAATCACACAAATAATTCAGGAACTACTTCTAATTTCACTGAAAAACTTAAATTCCCTCCTTAGGGCACAGTCAAGGAAACAGGGACTTCCTAGTACTGTGCTAAACTATTATTTTCAGGTTCTGAGTATGATCCAGATGGGGTTGTCAAATTGCAACATCAATTGAGTCTTACCGAGTCTTTTGGGTCAGAGTTAGGGTCTTAATAGGGAAGAATGGGGCCTCAAGATTTCAAATTGAGGACATATAGGAGGTTTTCAGTGTCTCAGAGAATCCTGAATACCCATTGGTCCTAGTAGCTGGTCCATCACCAAGACAACAGGGCTTGCAGAATAGTCGAAAGGTCTATTGAATTCTCAGTTGTGTTGCCTGCTGGGAGCCAACACCTTATGATATAGGAGTGGTATGTATGGGTTGTGATATATACTCTGAGCCATAACAAATCTATTGCGTAATTGCCTTCCTTTAACCAGAGTGTATGGGATTAGGAGTCAAAGGGTAAAAGTAGGAGGGGCATGCCTCAATATTGTATCTAATGATCTTAAAAAATGTTTACTTTCAATCTCTGCAATTCTGGGCCCTACCAATATAAAGACATTAGTATCCAAAGAAAGAATAATTCCACCCAGAACATGGCATGTTTCCATTGAATTGGAAAATAAGTCTCCTTCTTGGCCATTTTGAGCTCTTCTTGTCACTAGAAAAATTGGCAATGAAGGGGTTTTCAATACTGATCGGAGTGATTTATTTTGATTAACAAGAGAAAATAGGTTGCTTCTGCTAAACAAGGAGTATTTCTGTAACCCAGAAAAACCTTTTGGGTATCTCAATGTATTGCCATGTTCAGTGGTAAAACTCAGTGGAAGACTACAACAGTCACACATGAGAAGGACCACCAAGAGGTTCAATCTGCCTGGCATGAAGGTTAGAGTAAATGTCATCAGGTAAAGAACCCTAACCAAGAGGTTCAATCTGCCTGACTCTGAAGGCAAAAAGAAGACATGCCTGTGGTAGAAGGATGTCATAAAAACCATCCACATCTACATAACCACTTGCCAAAGCAAGGACAATGGTAGTCATTTTTCTTTTTTCTGTCTATATACACTGACTATTCTTCCTTTTTCCCCTTCTTCTGTGCCCTTTCCATTTGTATAGGGTATGGAGATGTTAATTAACTTTATATTATATTCTTTTTGTCACAGAATGTCAAGAAGGGATTGCAACTGAACTGGAAAAGTGGGCCTTACCTGGTGATCTCAACCTGGAGCTGGGTGAGGAAATTGAGGCTCTATCTTGTTCCCCTTTTGTGGAGAGGGTGAGCACATTTTTCAGTTGTACAAGGAGGAATCATGTTATGCTAAGCAGAAGCATTTTGCTCTGGAGGTTGTGGTTATTTAGAACTTAAGTATGGAAAGTTTATAGTACTGTGCAGAAAGCAAAGGGTAGACATAGTTTACATTGTGGAGTCACCACTTACCTTTTGAACATCCTTTCAGTATTTTGGAAATCTTCCATCTTCCCAAGGTAGAGGCCAGAAACTTGCTTTCCCAGCCTCCTTTGCAGCTAGCAGCAAGGCATATGACCTAATTTCCACTAATTGGTGGTACCACGTGAGATTTCAGTTTGACAAGGGTGGCAGGAACATCCAGCTTTGAGAAGCAGCAGGGCCAGGGGTCCTGGTAAGAGTATCCCAGGAAGTGTTGGCTATGTGAGCTATGGCATCTGTTTCCCTGGAGTATCTGACAGTGTATCTGTGTATGAGTCCTATCTCCAAACCCTCCTCACTTGATTCTGTGGCCTTCCTAGAAATTCCTTGAGCCACCAAACCTTTACTAAACTCCACTTCCTGCTTTAACCAGCTTTGTTTGCAACAAATATCCAGAGAGGCTTTTCTGCCTGTTACAGTCAATCCTAAAGAGCACAGAATGGGGTTCTTCCTTTTATGCAGATGTTGGCCTACCCCAGTAGTCAGTCCCTGGTTGAAAACTCTGAATACACATCAGGTAAAGGAAAGTGGTTCAACTTAAACAATTCTGTACACAAAGGGACATTAGCACAGCTGTGGTTTGCCTAGAAAACTTAAGAGTAGCCCATAAAGGGAAAGCCCATCTGTTTGGGGACACTAAATCTGCTTGCAGTCCACAGGATATCACACACCCAAAGCAGGGACTCTAACCGCGAAACCTAATTCTATAGACAAATTGTATTTGCCCCTTATGGCAGCCTGGTGGGATGCATCACTGGGACTGCTCATTTGATGAGTTGGTCGCTCTTCTACGTTAACAGGTTTGCAACTTAGCTTTACTAAAGCCAAGTTTCATGCTGGCATTGAAGAAAACCCTGAAACAGCTTATCCCAAAAGAACACAAAAAGTGTATTCATTTCAAAGCTCAAGGAAAGTCCTTTACAGGGACCTCAAAATTTCAAGTCAGGAAAAATATTTATTAAGCTACAATCCTAAGCATGCATACGTCATTACCTATTCGGCACACAAAAATTATTTGTTATAATTTTGTGTTAAAAATAAAGACATAAGTAAAAGTAAAGGCATAAACAAAGTCATCCAATTCTTCAAAACTCCTGTCATCCTGGGTTATGGAACTATAAAATGATGAGAATTATCAAAAAGATAGTTTCCTTCCTGACTATTCACATGTACAAGCTATCTTTCCTTTATGGCTCATTTTAATATGAGTACCCAACATCTCCCTGCTTTGCTTATACCATATGGTGTTGATTTAAGTTTATTTAGGTTTTGTGTTATCTGGGGAACTGCGAATTGACTGGGGAGTTAGGGAAGCTTTTATCTCCTGCTGGCTCCTTTGCTTGCTTATACTGCACTTTAAATAAATCACTCAACCTCTGAGCCTCCATTTTCCCATTTAGAGAATGGGATCAGTGAGGTCTACTTTGCAGGCTCCTGGGAAGCTGGAAGAATGACAAGATTCTGTTGTTCCCTAGGAGGCTAGGAGACATTGAATGCAAATGCAATAGCATTATTTGAGAGAAGGTAGCAGCAGTGTGCAAAAGAAAGATATTGGTTTTTCCTAGTCTCATTATTCAGAGAGATCAAAAGCAAGTGCCTCCCTTTTCCACATTTCCCTCCAGAGAATTTCCTGTTATGTCCTCAGTATTAATTTGATGGTGGGCACCCAAATTCTGAATTCTTGAAGGAGGACCTGCTTCTGACTCCTGAAAATTATATATTTTCTTTTTTATTTGTTTTATCCATTTGTTTCCTTAGGGAAGGTAAGAAGGAGAGAATGTGACTCTTTTGGTTAATTGCATGGATTACTAGGCACATGCACGATATAGTCAAGCTGAGATCCACTTGCTTGCTTTCTCCAGAGAGCTTTCCTTGCAGGAAAATTATCTTGGGGCAGGAGATAGGGGACTTCTTTCTGAGTCAGGCTCTTCATCATGGCAATGTTGCGTAGGAGACATGATGCCATCAGTATTAGTTAAGGTGAAGGTTAAATTTTAGAACAAAGAGACCCAGCCATACAAAGACTTATTGAGAATGTTCTTTCACATATAACAGTCTCTTTGGGGAAAAAAAATAACAGGAAGGCAGGTGGCTCCAGTCATTCAGAGATCTGAGATCTTTCTGTCTTGGTGTTCCACCATCATGAGTACGATTCTACTCAACTCATAGAGTGAGATATCACTTAGGTTCAATGTAGAATGAGGACCATCTTAGTATGTTCCATATGTTTGGTTGGACCCTCCAAATTTAGAGCACCTGGGGCATAGTAGGGTCTCAAACAGCCCAGCACTACTGCAAACAGCCCTAGGCTACTTGTTCAGTGCAGTGATGGTTGGCTCCCCTTGTAGATTGGCTGCCCTTCAGGCCCACCTCTCCCCACCATGGCCCTCATCCCTTAATCCAGCTCCCTGAAGACCCAAAGATGAGTAAGGCATATTCTCTGCCATGCAGAGCCCTGCTCAGGTAAGAGAGAGTAAAGTGAAGGGTTAGCACAGAACATGGAGTTAGGTGCTCTTGGGATGGGCATGCAGAGAGCAACAGTGCATATGGGAGGGGCATTTCCCTAGTCAGAAAAGAGCTAGAAAGGATTCCCAGGGGAGAGGATGTCTGGTCTGACTACAAGTTAGCTGAATAGAAACTGCAGGTAGGGAGAGGCACCAGCATTCACAAAGCAACAAAACTACAGATCCTAAAATTCTAGGATAAAATATCCTAAAAATAACTAAGAATGACTGAAATGAAAAAGACAGGGAGGAAGGAGGTGAGAACCGAGGCTGGAAAAATAAGAAAGGGCAGTTCTTAAAGATCCCTGATTTGGACCTAGCCTGATGGCAAAGGAAACCACTAGAGATTTTTCAAAAGGGCACACTATGAACCTATTTGTGTTTTAGAAAGATCACTCACAACAAAGAAGGTATGTTTCAATAAATGTGTGGTCTCAGATTCACCTGGGATGCTAGCTAAAAAATTGGAGAATCTTAAGCCCCCACTTAAATATACTGAATCGCCAACAGAAGAGTGGACTGCAAGAGCCTCCTGTCATTTATAAGATATTCTCCAAGTGATTCTGATGTCTAATATAAGGCAGATACTGATGGGAAAGAAAAGGAAGCCTAATCCCTGGCATGAGGAATTAGAGGTCTCTGACTCTCTGAGAAAACTCTGATCCCAGAAACAATTGCTGTGATTCCTTCCCCACAGATGCAAACATGGAAAAGCTGGTAGAAGAAGATAAGAAATAACTATCCTTGTCTGGATGGGTAACAGACACTCAAGGATCCTCTTCCCAGGACGTGGATGTGATGAGGACAAGCTCCATCAAAATAGATTCTACTCCAGGCCAGGGAAATTTGCAGCTTGGGAACATTGATTGGTGGGTTCCTGCAATAGCACTAAGCCTTCTGGCATTTTTTATTTGTCTTTTAACTAAATAAATTCAATGTTCATCCTAAGGCTTAGAGGTTGACACTGACAAGGACAGAGAAATTTTGATTGGTGCATCTGCAGTCAGCCTGCACCAAAGAAAGGTCAAAATGCTCCTCTGGGCTGGCCAGGCCTAGAATCAGTAAACAGCATCTGTAGGGTTTTGAAGGCATCATGCGTCAATAAAGGTGAAGCCTGAAAGAGGCGAGTCCTGAGAGCATTATTCTCTCCTGTGGCAGAAATCACCATCACCTGCATTTCTGCTGGGGTGATCGTTTTTGTTATTATGTATTCTCCTTTTGGGTGGATTGTTGTAGCATCCATGCTGTGATTTTCATTGGCTGAGAACCTACAGCCTGTGGGGGCAGATCCAGGAATAGAACCTAACCTTCTCATCTCCAGCCTACTACTCCAAAACTGTGCCCAGCTGACTCAGACCAGAAGTGATGTTTTTCTAAAGTATAGGAAGAAAGAGTCAACTGGAAAGCTTTCCAGAATATAGCTCTTTTCTGTATATAATTTTCAACACTCACAACCTGGTTTGAACCAAGAAAATTCTATCAAGCATTGTGTTAGTTGTGGCAATTTTGGCTCTAAAAAATAAACCCCCAAATTGCAGTGGTTTGACACCCTCCTGTATTAGTTTAGTGTTGATGTTCTTCGTTAGCATTTGGGGCTAGGGTGGGAGGTGGATCTGCAGCATAGAGTCATTTAAGTGTTTGTACTGACAGATGCTGGGCTGCCTCAGCCCTTGACTTCCAAAGTCACTTGATGCATTCTCTAGACAACAGAATGAAGAATGTGGAAGATGGAACACAGAAGTTTTGAAGTCCAGACATGTAAGTGGCACACATCCATCCTTCTTTATATTCCACTGACATGAAATCAATTCCATGGCCACACCTAATAAAAGGAGACATTTGAAAATGTAGAAGAAATTAGTTATGGTGGGCTAATAAGGGGCTTCTAGAAATCCGTGGGTCAAGATGGGAAAGTTTCTAGGAATAGTTCTGGCAAGAGCCAAGGGGTACTGGTAATGGTCTCCATTCATTTACTACCTGCTATTTCTAATTTATACATGCACTAAGCATCAATTAGGCTCTTACTGTGTATCAGACACTGTGTTAAATGCTTTGAGGGGATATGAGACATATAAGGTTTAGTCTCTCCCAACTTCACAGAACAATGGAAGAGACACATTTATAGACGAAAAGAATACCAAACAATGAGGTAATTGCTATAATAGAGAGAAATATAAAGAATTACACAAGCACACAGGGAAAAGGAGCAAATATTTGCTTCAAGAGAGGAGGAACAGGAAAGGATTCACCACAATGGACCTTATTGGATGAATAGAAATTTCAGGAAGAAGAAAAGAAAGGGAATTTCAGATGGGGAGCAGCATTGACTAAGGGATAAAGCTATGAAAGAGCAAGGGATATTCAGACAATGGAATTTGGTGTACCTAAAGGGTAAAGTACAGCGTGAGAAGAAAGAGGCAAAGTGGAATGATAGGTTAGTACTAGATAACAAAGGGCCTTGTCAGCCTGCAAAGCCAATGATTCTCCTTCTCTGTATTTATACACTTTTGCTCTCACTCTTCTCAGCTACCTCACTCCTATTTGCTTTTTCATTCATATATGTTTTGTCTCTGAGTATTCTGGTATAAATTACAGATGTGGCTGGACCCAGGATGCAAATGATGTCCTCAAGACTCAATTTCTCTTCGTCTCTAGACTCTTCCTTTGATATGTTTGTTTTAGCCTCGAACGTTGCATGGTAGCAAGATGACAACAGCAGACCTGTTTCCTTTATTCTCTTGGGTTCATATTCAACAAAAAGTTCTAGCAAGGGTCTGCCTTGGTATGCCATTGGCTTAAGGTGGAAAGTAGCAGTCATGAATCCATCCCTAAACCAAAATTTTAGCCCAGGGAATATAATCTTTGGTTTGGCCCAATCCTCAGACACATGTCTCACTTTTGAACTTGGAGTAGTTCCCAACCCAAAGAATGTGGGCTAGGAATTGGGGATGATGGTTGCCCCAGAAGGGCAGGAAAGAGAAATGGCATGAAGAGGAAACCAAAGTAAAGTTATCAGATGATGGGTGAATGTATATTCAGGCAGGAGAAAAAATTCTACTGCGCAGACTGTCTAGTCAAACTGGCTTACTGCCAGGCCCCAAAATATGCCTTAGAATTTTCTATATGTTTATCTTTCATAAACCACCACACTTTTTGGACAGTTCTCAATTGTTTCAGCTGTTCCAAATCCTATGTATCCTTAAACTTTAAAGAAAAGAGCTCAAATCCACTTCCTTTATAAAGCCCAAAGTGTTCAGTGCCTCCTATGAACAATTATAGCACTTCTTGTCTACACAATCCTTTAGGAAACAGGTGTTCTCTACCTTCCACTGCTTGCTAACATTTAATGACTGCAATTTTTCTGCCCAACCTTACTCTAAATTCCTCAAGGGAAACCATTTTGTACATTTTTATCTCCCTTCAGTGCTTAATTTATATTTTGCTTGATTTATATATTTATATCGCCTTGTTCAAAAATGATTATAAGACAGGTTATGAAAAATATAGACATGTCAAGTAGAATAGAATTTAAAATAAGTGAGGCTCTTAGGGGAATGTAGTTACCATGTAAGGAGTTTGATTACCTGAGACAACCATGCTGTGAGGATCATCCAACTGGTCATAGAACCACTAGCTTCAACATCCTAACTCAGGCACTAGACTTACAAGTGAAGAAGCTATTTCAGATATTCCGGCCCCAAAATTTGGCACATGGAGGAGAACAGAGGAATCCAAATAGCCAGAATTTAAGATGCAAATATATGATCACACTCAAACTGTCCCAGATATTTCTCACGATTTGAGCCGCTCCTGTTGGCGCCAAACATTGTAGAGCAGAGACAAGCTCTCATTGTGCTCAGAACAAATACCTGACTAACAAAATCTCACTTTAGGCATGATGCTAGGTTCAGAGGGGGCTGCAAAGAAGATAAGCCTTGCTTCTAACTTTCAAAGTGCAGAAACGAGAAACCTGAAAAAAAAAAAAAAGGCAAGAGTAAAAATTACGCCAAGCTGTTCTGGTTCTAGATAAAATGGAGTAATCACACCCCACTGTCTCTTTTAAGCTATAAAACCTGGGCAGAATATATTAAGGACTCAGAAAAGTAAAAATAGAAAGTATCTTGGGGAAGGACACCAGAATTTGAAGTGCCATTTTTTTTCCCTCTGATGTTCCCCAGACTGGATTCAGTGCAGCCTGGAACCTGCAAGTGAACATTGGTGTGGCCAGACAGAGCTCTAGAAGAACCCATCTAGTTCTTGCTCAAAAAAAAGGAAAAGGCTCTCTTAACACTTAAACAGAAAGATACAACACATTTTTCCCCATGTTTTCATTCTCTCATACCAAGCAATGCCATAGTGGCAGTGGCCCAGGGATTCACAGGAACCTAAAAGTATAAGTAAGGGACACCTTCCTCTCTGCAGTGGATTTGTGACACCAAGAAGATATATAAGCCACAGCTGTGTTTCTTTCTTTCTGTCCACTCACCACTTGGTCATAGACTACAGTCACAGGAAGTGTATAGCAGAGTGAAGTAAATAAAGTCCCATGTTTTGGGTTAGAGAACTGAAAAAGGGAGCCTCAGGAAAATGGAAAGTATGAGGAAGATTGAAGAGAGGGGGGAGAAGTGAAGATATTCTTTGCAAATGAACCTGAAGCAAAGGTGTTCTCAGATGAAGTAAATGATGGGAATTTGTTGCCAGGAAGCTGGCTATAAGAAAATAGCTAAAGAAAGGCAGGCAGAAATGATACCAGAAGAAAACTTGACATCAGAAGTTAATGGAGGGGTGCACGGATGGTTCAGTGGTAGAATGCTCACCTTCCATGCAGGAGACCCAGGTTCGATTCCCAGACCATGCAGCAACCCCCGCCCCAAAAGAAATGAATGGAGAGCCACAGATATAGTCAATATCTATGTAAATATAGACCATTCTCCTCTTGTTTTCTTTGAAATTTGTTGACAGTTGAAACCAAAAATTATGGTGGAGTTTTTCAACATTTGTAGATGTACTACATAAGACAACTACAACACAAAAGGGAGGAGGGTTAAAGGGACCTATATGTGGTAAGAATGCTAGATTCCACTGAAAGTGGTAAAATATTTATTTTTAAGTAGGCGATGAAAAGTTGAGTACATATATTTTAATTCCTAGAGCAACCACTAAAAAACTACACAAAGATACAACCAAAAAAATAGAATGGATAACTTAACATGAAATACTAAGGCACGTTCAAATAGCACAAATAAAGAAGGAAGAAGATACATTAAAAACAAATAATAAAAAAACATTCTAAAATTTTAATGATTATATTAAATATAAATGACCTAAAATTTTAAAAAGGCAGAGAGAGTCAGAATGGATAAAAATCATGACCCAACTAAATGCTGTCTACAAGAAATTCATTTCAAATATAATGATATAGATTAAAAAAGGAAGGATGACAAATGAAATACCACAAAAACACTAATCAAAGGAAAGCTAGAAGGGCTACATTAATATCAGGCAAAGTAGATTTCAGAGCAAAAAAATTACTAGGAACACAGAAGGAAATTACATAATCATAAAGGGTCAATTTTCCAAGAAGATATGACAATCATAAATGTGTATGCATCTAATAATATTTCACAATACATAAAGCAAAAACAGACCGAAAAGAGAAATAGACAAATCCAAAATTCTCATTGGTGATTTCAATACTTCTTTCTCAGTAATCAATAGAATTCAAAGATAAATAATCAGCAAGGATATGGAAGACTGACCACACCATCAACCAGATCTAATTTACATTTATAAAACATTTTACAAAACCACAGAAAATGCATACTGTTTCCATGTGTACATAGAATGCTCACAAGGGTAAATCATATCCTAAAGCATAAAACAAACCTTAGCAAAATTAAAAGAATCAAAACTATGCACTGTATGGTTTCTGACCATAATGGAATTAGACTAAAAATAAAATAATATAATGATAACAGGAAATTGTCCAAACACTTGGAAATTAAACACATTTCAAAACAATCCATGACATAAAGATGTCTCAAAGATAAATTAGATAATATCTTTAACTGAATGAAAATGAAAATGCAAAATATCAGAATTTGTGGGATTAAGCAAAATAATACTTAAAGGCAATTGATATCAATATAAAGGCTATTAATGTCCACTCACACCACTCCTACTAAAAATTGTACTACAAATCCCAGCCAGTTCAATATGGAAAGTAAAAGAAAGAGGGATACAGATTAGAATGGAAGAAAAAAAGAGATGTCTTGATTGCTTATGTAAACTATCCCAAGGCATCCAGAAAAATACTCTTGTACTAACTGAATTAGTTCAACAAGATCATAAGATACATGGTCAAACATGCAAAAGTCAATAATATTTCTGCATACTAGCACTGAACAATTGGAAAGCAAAATTTCAAAAACAATACCATTTACAAAATCTCTGAAATAAATACTTAGGAATAAATCTAATAAACCATTTATAAGCTCTGTATGCTGAGAACTACAAAATGCTCAAGGAAGAAAGCAAAGGAGACCTAAATAATTGGAAAGAAATTCTATGTTCATGTATTAGAAGATGTATAATAGTAAAGATGTCAAATATCCCCCAGTTGATCTATGTATGTGTGATGGTTTGAAGCTAGAATGGTTCCCAGATAAACATGTTCTGAATTTTAATCCATTCCTGTGGTTGCAGACCCATTGTAAGTAGGGCATTTGATGAGGATACTTCAGTTAAAGTGTGACCCACCTCAATGAAAATGGGTATTGTCTTACTGGAAGGCTTTCTGAAAGAATGAAGTTCAGACAAAGAGAGAGAAGGACACAGAAGAAAGAAGCTAAAAGCAATTGATCCAGAAGAGAAAGGAGAGACCAGCAGATGCCACCATGGACCTTGCCATCTGGCAGAGGAGCCTAAGATCACCAGTGCCTAGACTTTGGGAAAAAAGCATCACCTTGATGATGCCTTGATTTGGACATTTTCCTAAACTCTAACCATAAGCAATTAAATTCCCAGATGAACCATATCATGGCAATTTGCTTTAACAACCTAGGAAACTAAAATGAGATATGTTAAAATTCCGATCAAAATCCCAACTAGTTTTTTGTAGATAGAGCCACATAAACATTTTATGGAGAGGCAATGAGAGTAAAAGAGACAAAATATTTTTGAAAATATTTTGAAAAAGAAGAATTAAAATGGAGGAAACCTACAGCCTGATTTTGAGACTTACTGTAAAGCTACAGTAATCAAGAACAGACTGAAATCAGTGAAAGGATATAGGTATAAATCAGTATAATAGAATACAGAGTCCAGAAGTAGATCCGTATAAATATGACTAATTAATTTTTGACAGACAAAGGTAATTCAACAGAGAAAATTTCAAAAAATGATGTTGGGACACTTAGAGGAACATATACCAAAAAAAAAGAACCTCAGCTAATCTATCACTTTTTTCAAAAACTAATTCAAAATAATCATAGCTCTAAATTTAAAATGTAAAAGTATAATAGTTTGAGAAGAAAGTATTTGATGAAATATTTGTGACCTGTGGTTAGGCAGGGATTTCTCCATCATCTGATAAATTGGATGCCATCAAAATTATAAACTTTTTCTCTGAAGAAAACTCTGTTATAAGGAGGAAAAGATAAGCTATGGGCTGGATGAAAATATTTACAAATCAATACAGGACATTTTTTAAGGGTGGAAAAAATTAGACATATAAGAAAAAATTTTGAAAACTGCAACACATAGAGAAAGGGGGCACCTGAGAATTCTACTAGAGAAACAAACTTTACCTCTGAACTTTGACATCTCTAGAGGGTGACTGTGATGGAGAATGGCTCCCTAGGCTCAGCAGTTCTCTTTGCTCAAGCCCCCTCCCAGTCATAAATGATTATTTGCTGAAGGTACTTGTTGGAATGAGTGCCATCTGTATGTGACAGCTTGATGTAGGTAGTAATTACTTCTTGAGGAGGAAGTCAGAACTGCTAACTAACCTCCTTCTCATGACAACACCATGCATCTCAGCCATCACTGGTGAGCCAGATAACTAGTCTCACCTTTCCCTTGTTCTTCATACTCCTGAACATACTTTCATGTGTGTTACCTCTTTTAAATCTCAATGCACCCCAAGGAGAGGTAGGGTAGATATTATTTCATTTTATGAATGACAGAACTGTAACAGAGAAGTAAAGTGATTTGGCTAAGGTCAAGCACCAAGGAAACAAATTCACAGGTAGAGACCCAAAGCTTCTGGCTGCATCTTTCATTCACTCATTCATTCATTCACCTAAAAACCATATTGAGTGCCTACTATTTGACAAGGTATGTAGTCTCTAGTTAAGTTTCATTTGAAAAAAACTCACATATATATAAAATTTCAAAACAAGGTGAAAAATCATAAAGGTCACATGTGTGTTAAGAACAATAAGAGCTACAATAGGAGTGCTAGTTGTTGAGGGGTGAGGCAAGCCTTCATGAACAGTTGGACTTTGATCTGAACTTTGAAAGTAGAAGAGAATTTTGATAAGTTATGTGTGGTGGCCAGGCTCCCAAATAGTTCCCAATGATTTCTACCTCCTGGGGTTCATGCCTTATGGAGTCTCTTTCCACTGAACAAGGGCTGTTCTGTGTGAACAAGAGAGTATGGCAGAGGTGACAGCGTGTGACTTCTAGTCTAGGTCATAAAGTACATTGTGGCATCTAACTTACCTCTTGAATCACTCACTCTGGGAGAAGACAGATACCAGACCATGAGATCACTTAACCAGAGTGAAAAGCCCACATAAAAAGGAACTGAGTCACTTTTCCAATAGTCCCAACATACTATCCATGTAAATAAGCCACTTAGAAATGGACCCTCCAGCCTCAATCAAGCTTTCAGATGACTGCAGACCCCAGCAGACATATCAGTGAGACTTCAGAGAGACCCTAAGCCAAAACCACCAGCTGAGCTGCTCCTGAATTCCCAACCCACAGAAATTGTGAGAGATAAAAATAGATTATTATTGCTGAGTTTTCAGGCATTTTTTTAAATAGTCATGAGATAATTAATCAAGTATGTGAGCCAACTTGCAAAAGAAAAGCACAAGAAATGTTTAGAAGATAGCTCCTTCCCAGAGAACAGGAAGGTAGAATTTCCAGCAGACTGGGCATAAAATAGAAAAGACTGAATGAAGGCACTGGTAGAAAAAAAAATTGAAAAGAAGGGACAGAAGGGAAAGGTGTCCTGAAGCAATAATTCCCTGGTGAACTTGGGGTTTCTATACCTGAACAACTAATGGTTAGACTAGTAGCAGAAATATCTTAGGGAACCGAGTGTGTTGTTTCCTTTATACTTTACTTTTCATGTTGTGTGGCAATATTGGTTAGTCATTTGCCATATACATTTCCCTTTCTTCCAAGGCTCAATCCTAGATCACAGTTCCCAACTTCTCTAATAATGTGGTGTGGTCATAGGACTGCATTCTATAACGTAAGCAGTAGCGACGTAGAGCACTTCCAGGTCCAGGCCATAAACGTCCTCCGTAATCTTACTGACTGCACACAGAAGATCAGAGACCCTCGAAGACTGTGGATCAATAAGCTAAAAGGGTCCTGGGTCCCCAAATTACCTCATGCATGATCACCCACCAAATACCTGCATTCAATGAGTATGTGAGCGAGAAGTAAATTTCTATGTGTTTAAGTGAAGCCATTGAAAAAGTATAAAGTAGGGAAAGTCAGGATGGGGCAAAGATGAATCCGAAAGATACACTTCTTAAGGTCCTAGATAAATGCTTGTGAGAGAAGCCAAAACATTAGGATCTGAGTTTTCTAGTAGCCAATATTAAAAGGGAAACTTGGTCAGTGGCATGATTCACAGAGACCAGGAAATTAAAAGAAAGAAGAAAGGAAACTTGCTCAGGAACAAGTATGACTACTTCTGTCCTGAAATCAAAGAAAGAACATTTTTCCCGCTAAGACTTCATTAAAAAAGATACTTCAAAATGCAATGAACAATGTCCTCACAGCCGGTAGAAACACAGGTTTCATAACTTCATTTCTAACAATGCCTTTCAATGAAGGATAAGTGAAGTGATAAAATGCCACAGGAAAATCAATCCCACAGAGTATAGGGGGTAAAACACAAAACTTTGTGGTCCAGTTAGTGGTGTTCTGTTAGTCTGATTGTACTGAATGTGAGAGCATCTAGAGAAATTAATGTATTGTGAATCGCTTAGATAATCCCCTCTCAACCAGTAGTAGATATTTGGTAATTATATTTTGATTCATTGATTCCTTAGCAATCATATGTGTGGTTTTGAGGGTGAGGGAGAAAAGGAAAGCAGAAGGAGGAGGCCCAAAACCTCCAGTGTTACTGCCCTGTGACACTGTATTATCCCCCAAATCCTATCTGGCTGTGTGAGGTGGCCAGAGTGTCTCACCTCCTCGTGTATTTGGCTGTGTTTTCTCTCAGTGTATCTTCCCAGGGCAGTGTAAATAGGAACACTGATTAGAAAATAAGAACAGAAGAATAATAGAGTGTAAGTACAACAGTAAGAAGTTATTATGATATGCTTTCAGAGCCCTGTAATTACATTCTTGCTTATCATTAAATCACTATTAGTATTTTATTTGAACTGCAACTGGATGCTTGTTATTTGACAAAAAATGCTTTTGAAAAAGACTTAAAATCTGCCCACTATTGGATTCCTTTCCAAGCATTCCTTCCAGGAGGAAGAAAAGGATATGTCAGCAGGGTAATTTAATGCATGCAGTTAAAATCTTGAAAAGAACCCATTGTAAGGGGGTAAAGCTGGAGGGCTGAATTAATAAACATGGAAAGTAACTTTTGGTTGACCTTGTAAAGCAAATTCAGAGATTTATCTTAAAGTAAGCAGCTTCAAAAGTGGTCTTTTGTAAAATAATATAGTAGTAATGGCTATCTACTATATTGGGAAATAAGGACTTTTGAAGAACAGGCCTAAATTAAGAGAGGTTGGCTGAGGAAGGAAGGGTAGGGGGCATACAGAATCACAGAGAGCTCTGGACCCTGAGGCAGAGGAGACAGCTTCAGTAACTCTGGTCAGTGAATATTGCCAGTCATTTTAGTACTTAAAAAAAATCAACTAGAGTATAACTGATTTTGGGGGGTAGGATGAGGTGGGGATGGAGGTTTCCATGGCAGGGGGAAATGGTATGCAACATTAGTTTGGTATGACTTTGGACAAGGGGTGTGGCAGTAGAAGGATAACTGAAATTAAATGCATTTAAAGCTAGAGTTGTGCACCATGTGTGGTGATAGTCATTTGGAGTCCCCTAGAGTCAGTCAAACTAGCTGAGAATCTGACAACAAGATGGATAAATTATTATCCTGACAACTCAAAATCTGGCAAGAGCTGTAGAACTATTCCAGCGGTAATGACAGAAACAGGTCAGGCTCAGATTGAGCCAGAGCTAAGTAACAAATATTTCTAGTATTTTATGCAAAACACTATTCAACTACTCTTCTTTCAGTTCAGTGAAGCTTAGAAACAATAAGAAACAGTATTTATATTACTTTGGAGGAATTCAGGAAAGCTGCGAGGATGCCTGCCTGCAATCAGGAGAATCAATTGGTGAAGATGGATTTATGTTATTATTCTTTTAAGAGCTGCTCTAATCTCAGACCTCAGTTTCTGTCTTCAGAGTGACATAAACCTAATAACTTTTTCCAACCTTGGAAACATTTCAGTCATTACTAAGGTGTTTCTTCTCCTCCAATCTCCTGAAATAGTATGTACCACTCCTAAGACAATCTTACATGCTACCCTACTCTATAATGTGGCAGACACTTTTGGCTGCTTAAACAACAGTGATTTCATCCTTTTTCTTGGTAAACAAAATCTCAGATTTATTTAGCAAACCATTCTCTTTCATCTAGCCATGTGCTTCACAAGATAAATCCCATTTCTCTGCTGGGCCTTGCTTAGGAATAAACATGTGATATAGTTCCATGCACCAAAATGTGAGAAGGAATCTACTGATGGGCTTCTAGGAAAGGTTTGTTATAGTTTCCTAGCTGCTAAAACAAACATCATACAATGGGTTCACTTAACAACAGGAATTTATTGGCTTATGGCTTCAGAAGCTAAAAGGTTTGCTTTCTCCTCAGTTGGGGCGGGTATCTTCTCCCTGGTTGCAAGCTTTGGAGTTCATTGGCTTTTTAGTCACATGGCAATACATGTGGCAGTGCACCCTCCTTTCTATTCCAGGTTCCATGACTTCCAACTTCCGGCTGCTTCCTATGGCTTTTCTCTCTGTCTGAGTCACTTCTGTTTTTAAAAGACTCCAGTAATCCAGACTCGAGTGCAACCTGATTCAGTTGGGCCATACCCTAAGTGAAGTAACATCTTCAAGAGGTTTTACAATGGGCCCCCACCGCTACATCGCAGACCAAGACAAAGAACATGTCCAAACTGGAGTGTGCACAATTCAGTCCATCGGTTTCCTAGCATTGAAAAAGAGGTGCATTAGAAAAAATAGTCTTTCTGCTGTTGGGCTGTGTGTGTTTGGAACTGAGATAATAATCATGTGACCAGAAAGGGCACCAGTCAAGGAAAATCAACCAAGTGACAAGAGAACATTAGAAAACTTGAAAGAACTGCATCCTTGATACTATCAGAGCCATGAATCAACCAACCTGGAACTCCCATTTTAGAATATATTATTTTTTTAATCATTGAGGCAATTTCAACATCTATTTTCTATTACTAGTAGTTGACAGCATTATAACTGATAAATAGACATTTGTATTCTTATATTCTCTATCAGATGTCACAGTCAACATCTTTATTATTGCCCACAGTGCCTGCTATGGGCCAAGTGTCAAAGAATTTTGGTTTCCTAAAGAGGGGAATGAATGGATGGCTAGATAGATAAACCACATCCTAATACTAGCTGCGTTCTCAAGATCAGTGAATTGCATTGTTATCCAGCCAAGAGCGAGACAGAAATCAATTTTATACAATTATCTATCCCTCTCTCTGATAGCCAAGCCATCTCCAGATTCTGCTGATTTTGCCTTCTAGGCTCATTACAAATCCATTCACTTCTCTGCATCTCCACCACCATTCTATTTCAAGCTATCATCTCTTAACTGCACTAGTGCAATAGCCTAACCGGCTTCCCAGAACTCTCCTGTTCTCCTCACTGAATCCAAAGGGAATATTTTCAAAATATCAATCCCCCATTTCTACTTTTGATTAAAGGTAAAGAACACAATTTCAAAATTCTTAAGATGCCCAAGTCCTGCATAGTCTAGTGCAATCTACCCCTTTCAGTTACTTCTTCCCCTTGCTACTTTAGCCAGACAGGCCTTGCTTGCCTATTGATTTCTTGTATAAGCCTTGTTTGCTCCCATCACAAGACTTTGCACATTATTCTGTCTGCCTGATAGATTCTCCCCACCCACACGCCAACATAATCACATACTGTGTGTGTTCCATTCTCCATCTTCAGCTCAGTCTTTCCTTCCCCAGGGAAGCCTTCCATCAGCTCCTTGAGGAGGTAGTTCTCCCTGTTGCACACTTCCCCAACACCATACAACTCTGCCATAGCAAGGGTGACTACCCAAGCTGTGACACTTGAGAGTGAATGAGAGTGCTATTAATAATTATACTGGAACAATACATATTAACAGAGGTTGTCCAGGGCTTACTGGAACATTTGGTCCCTCTATTCTTTTTGGAGTGTATTTTTAAAATTTGTGTACTTTTGCATGTAATTTTTGTGGATTAGTGTATTCACTTAAAGTCTGTCTCCCCCGGAGCTTTACATAGGCAGGGACCATACCCTTCTCTTTGCTTACTGTGACATCCCCCATGCCTAACAGTGTCAGATTCATAATAGACACTCCATATATATATCTGTTGAAGGGTATAGGAATGAATGAATATGATAACTCAATTTGATTTTCCTTTTCTGTTAGTTTTTATTATTCTCCTTAGATTGGTGTTGATGTAATGTAACCTGGACTTTTACTTCTTTCATTTTTTAGTATCTGATCATATTGCACAGCACTGTTTTATTGCTGACTTATTCATTTAGCCGGCAAGTATCTACTAAATATTTAATATGTTCTGGGCATAATTCTAGGTGCCCAGACTAGTTCCTGCCCTCAAGGAACTCACAGTCCTGTGAGAAAAATGCTTAAAGTCCGCAGGGATTCTAGATATATATACACATATTTTTTGGCCATGTTAATGCCTAGCCAGTCAGGGCCAGTCCAGGAAATGAAGGTGCTAGTCTGACTTTTTTCATTTCCTTTTTAGTTATATCATATCCCCTACTTCAGTTCCAAAGTCAATGCCATCATGATTTCTATTTCTTATCAAAACTTAGCTCTGAGAAATTTTCAGCTACTTAAAAATGTATCTCTGGTTCTTTTAAAAGTTAATAGCTATATTAATGCATGTCAACTTGCAAGAAATAAATGAACATGTCTAGATACCTGAAATTAAGAGCTATAAGCTTAGACTCTGGTTCTGAATCTTTCTTATAAGCAGTTATCAAACTCCATAATAAGCAATAGTTTGAGTTTGAACATACAGTCAGGCCAGGATATGAGGCCATGGTCCTGTGAGACACTGAAAGGGAACTAAGACCCCTTTATAAAGCTAAGTTACTGGAACAGATGCAGCCTCAGTAATGAGGGATGTAGAAAAAAATCTGCCTACCTTAACAGGGAGATGACAAGAAAGTTTGTCATCCTGGGCTATGGAAGAGGAAAAAATTATTCCCAGAGAAATAAAAATCCTAGGTCTCGGCCTCATTGTGTATTGAAGTTAGAATGTGCATGTCTGTAGTGATTTGGTAACTGTCAAGATGAGAAATTTACATAAAAATTAGTCCTGGGACAGTGATATCCCTGGAGTACCTGACAGAAGTGAACAGAAAATCATTATGAAATGACACTTCCACACAGGAAGTGGCCACACAGAATTTTCATAAGAAGGTTTGCTGTGAAGATGAGCTTACAATCCAAGACACAGGCATGAGAACACAAGGATAGGAACCTAGGAAGCTATGATAATAAAAGTATAACCTGAAAAACATGATGTCTTGATACCATACCCTGGTAAAAGATTCTGAGATGGAGATTTGCATACCAGAGGTTTTTCAGAGTGCTCTCAGTAACAACACTTCTGCGGAGATGAAAGAAGGAGGATTAGGCAAGAGATACAGTGATACAGCTACAACAAAGACCTCAGCTGATACCACAGGGATCTTTAGGTCTGGGAAGGTCCTTAAGAATTATTCCCAATTGAGACAATAAGACTTATCTTTAATACCCCAACATCTACCAGTTATTAGATGCAAGTTGTTCCTTGGAAGAGGTCATTAGCTAAGAAAGATGCCCCACCCCCGCTTTGGCTAAAGGAAATGTCCAGAGAGACCCAGAAGTGAGCTACCAGCAGCCAAAGTATCTAGCAGCAGGGAATATAAGTGCCTTAGGCTTGGGAGGGGATATGTGGAGTGGAGACTCTGAGTAACATAGCACAGTGTCCAGCCCCTTGAGCATGTCAGATCCATTTGGTTTGCGTTTTGTGGTAAATTCATTCTATCTGGACAGAGTATTATCAGGTTTCTGGTTGGTCATTTCCTGAGGAATCTTATATAAGGAAAGTTAATGGAGAAAATTAGCAGTCCCTGCTGCTGTAACTACTTTCAAGAGTACAACTAGTTCTCATTATTTCCTTTCTCTCTTACCCACTCTACATTCTCCTCACCCTTAGCTAATACCTCTTATAATCTTAGGAACATCACTGGTGGAAATTATGAAGACCTAAGCCTCTGATTGACATTGTTTTCTCATGCTATGTCTCCTGCACTTGTTCATTAACCATCCAAATTGGACATCAGAGTATCAAGAGATATCCCAATGGTTTATCGGAGTACCAAACATATTCTTCCCTTTCCACATTATATAATAGCAGCTGTTCTGGCTGTATTTCTCCATGATGAACAGTGCAGTATAAATCACCCCTGCAATGACAGTGTGTCTTTTCCTTGACTACTGGTAAAGAGAGGAGCTCTAAGTGGCCCAGTGGCAGTCACAGCTTAAAGTAAAATGGAACTTACTTTGTCTCCTAGAATACAAAGTCCCAAGACACAAATAATGGGAAATAAATATAACATGAAAACTTCAAAAAAGGTTGAAGATGGCAAGGCAAAACTGTGGAATGTTGAAAGCAGAAAATAAATGATAGTAATAAAATCAAACCTATATAATCACAATAAATATAAGTGGACTAAACTCAACAACTAAAGGGCAAAGATACTCAGGAGGCATTTTAAAGTCTAGCTGTGTGCTATATAAAAAAAGACCCAACTAAAACATAATGATGTGGAAAAACAAAGTTAAGACATGAAAAAAGATTTATTAGAAAAATTTTCATCAAAAGAAAACCATTGTGACTATATTATATCAAACATTAGTCTTTAAAGCAAGAAGCATTTTTATGAAAAAAAAAAAAGCCAGTTTGTTAAATTACCAGGAAGAAGTATATTTCTGAAACCTAATGAACTTAACAGCATAGAATAAAAATATGTCAATAAATTCAGTGGTGGGCAGAAGCCTATAGTGCTACATCTCCTGGGATTTTTGCATTTTCAAATGGCTTAGTCCCTCAAGAAAAAATAAAAGATCAAATTTAAGAGGTGGCATTAGATAAGTTTAATCCAAACTATTCCAAAGAGAGGCTAATTTATAAATACAGTCTGGAAAATTATTAAATAGACTCTTTTTTTTTTTTTTTTTTTAAAGGAAAGACAGAGAGAAGGAAGGAAGGATAGAAGGAAGGAAGGAAGGAAGAAAGGGAAACATCTTTAAACATTTTCTTGTTTTTATTGTATTCTGTTTCTCCGTTTTTGTTACATGGGCTGGGGCCGGGAATCGAACCGAGGTCCTCCGGCATAGCAGGCAAGCACTTTGCCCGCTGAGCCACCGCGGCCCGCCCTAGACTCTTTTTAATCCTAGTTTGTTTGCTAGGTACAGCTGTGTTTATGAACTCAAATTGTTGTTTACTGACTCTAGGAAATAAATTGTGTAAATGAACTGTGGAATTGAGCTGAACGTTGATAAAGAAATTTAAAACCTGGACTAATTGTCAATGATACATACACCAAGGTAGCCTTTTCAGTTGATTTTCTTATGAAACTGAAGCAATTTTTGAGAAATTTGGACTGGCTGACAGCTCTGTAACCAAATTTTAGAAATAGAAAGAATATTTTTATATTAGCTGGGTTTCATTCCTTGACTAGGAAAATTTTCTTTTCTTCGATTAAAATGAATCTCAGTGTCATAGCTTATGCAATCACAGTCTCAATCAAAATTCCAAAAAAACGACATACTTCTAGCTTTCAGTATCTATTTACAAAGTCAGACAACCTCTCTCCTCCCTTACATGCAGATTCCTCATGTTCTTTACGTCTCCCTGATTCCCTCACACATTCTTGCTTGTCCTTTCTCAAATGAAAGTGAAAAATGAATAAATTAATCAGGGCTTAAATCAGAAGGATTTTGTAACTGGTGATATTGTGACAGGACGAGGGGGTGGAGAGAGAAGGAAGGGAGTGAGCAAAAGGGAACGAGAGGGAATAAGTGCACTGAAGCTTTTTGCAGGGGGTGGGAGGGGTTGGTATTACCTTGGAAAAGGAGGGGATAGAAATGCTCTTGATCGCTTCACTGAAAGGGAGATTTGGCTGCTACATTTGACCTTGCTCCCAAGTAATTGATGAGATGTAGCATTATCATCAGAATGATGGTAATGAGCTATGGATATGGACTCTGCCTGTGGAGATTGCAGACAAAATAGATTTTAAGGCAAAACACATAATTCGGGCTAAAAGGACCCATTATATAAATTCTTGTTAAGAAAGTTTTGGTGAGGTTATTTGATTTTGGTGAGCTCAGTTCTTCCACATCTGAAGAGCAGAAAAATTCAATAGAAAAAAAGGTGTCAAACAGGATTTGGTGTTGATCTCTATGCTTCAGTTACCCTTACCCTTGTGATCCTAAAGAGCTGATTCTAATTGGCCCTTCACAATTAGTTTCAACATCAAGTTCATTATTAGGCTCTCTCTTAATTACACTTTCTGTGCTCGTTCTCTGTCCTGGTTGGTCGTGGTTTTGGAAGTAATTAATTTTTTCAATTTTCCTTTCTTTGATTCCGTCCTTGAGAATTATGCTTTGAAGAGGATTTTGTGATTTTGTCTGCAGTGATCTGACTAGACATTTTGTAGTTGTCATCTCATTGCTGATCTATAGTTTACTTTATTAAATGAGATTTCAGTCCTGCATGTTTGAAAAGCTCTGTCACTGGGATTTTGGTTCACTCTTGTGAATGTTCTCACTAACTGGGATGCAATTCCCCCTTGCATTGTTTTTTCTGTTTGGCAGCAGCCTTTCTCCTGGTGTCTGCCTTTTATTGATTTATGGTAATGGATGACCAGACCCTTCTCCTCTGTCACTTACAGGCTGACCTTCTTAGTTGAGCTGTTTCTAGACTGGCACACAAGGTATAAGCACAAATAACCTTGTAAATTCAGAAGCTGGTTCCACCGAGTTAAAATTCTATAACCTTCAGGTGCTTGAACTTGACCCTAATGGAAATTTAAACTTACAGCTCAGTGCATGATATCACATACTGTGAATGATTGTCACAGATCTAAGTTTGTGAACCTGGATTTGTGGCATCTTGTTTTTAGACCAGTGGCTTTCAAACACCAGTGTGCATGAGAAGGATGCAAAGTGATGATTCAAAATATAGACATCTGGGCCCTACCCCTAAAGATTGATATGGTGGATCTGTATTTTAATAACCTCTATGGGTGATCTTAATGTAAACCGTACTCCTCATACTTGAGAGGAAGATTCTCAAGGATGGAATTGAAGAAAGGAAAATTGAACTAAGGAGAAATTCTCTTAATCAACTTCCATGAAGCAGACTAAGAAAGAGAAAAGCAGCAGCATCTGACACCCTGCTGGGTCTTGGAAATGCTAGGAGTAGGACTGGCATGGACAGTTAGGCCCTGGTATTCTCCTGGTGAACATGGAAAACTTCAGAGAACATCATCATCAGACAAGGCCACTCTGTAACCATGATGGGTGAAGACAAAAATAAGACCACTGTGTTATCAGGTCCAAATTCGGACAAAATCAAGAACAATGTCCAAACCACAAAATAGCAAACATCTTCCTTTCCTATTTTTTTAGTTTCCTTGGCTGCTCAAGCAAACACCATGAAATGGGTTGGGTTAAACCATAGGACTTTATTAGCTCATGGTCCTGAGGCTAAGAGAAAGTCCAAATCAAGAAGACGGTTTCTTCCTGAAGACTAGCATTCTGGGGCTGGCTGCCACTGTCTGTGGTTCTGGCCTCTCTGTCACATGGCAGTACACATGGCAGACTCTCGATTCTCTTCTCATTCCATTGAATTTCAGCTTCTTGCTTCCTGTGGCTTTCTTTCTCTACTTCTGAATTTCATTTTTGCTTACGAAGGACCTCAGTAACAGGATTAAAACCCATCCTGATTAAGGTGAGCCACACGTTAACTGAAGTCACTACGTCTAAAGGTCTTATTTACAATGGGTTCCACCCACAGGAATGGATTAAGTTTAAGAACATGTTTTTCTAGGGAACATATAGTTCCAACCACCACACCTGGCTTGTATGAGTTATTAGTGGTACTTTATCAATTCAGTCTAGTCAGACTTGTTGAGATAGACAACCACGGAATTACCCTTGCTTCCTCACATTATCCAAACCAAAGTCAAACCCCCTTCCTCAATCACTCCCTCCCCCAAATCATCTAACACAAGCAAAAATCCTAGGATGAGTCCCTTAAACACCCTTTTACTGAGATGCCCCATGGTTCCCCAAGGTGTGCTTTCTCCCTCCCTGCAATGAGCAATAAACCCAACTTGTTCAACTGCAGGTGCATTCCTAGTGGTCTTTGTCCAGAAGGCATTGACAAGGCTCATATGCCTAAGGTGTGCCAGCCACCCATGGCTACTAGGACACTCAGGGAAGTTAGAGCATTCCTGGCAATTCCAGTTCTTGCTGTGGAATTGTATGGGTATTTGCTGTATCAGTCATGGTTCACGAAGGATAGTACACTCAGTGGGGATAAGTTTAATGAATTTACAAAGACCCTGTCAACAAAGTCTGATGATGGACCAGGGGCTAGTAACAGCAGGGAGCTGTTACCATCCATATGACTGAAGGAGCAGGAGCAAGGAGAGGTCAGAGACCAGAAAGAGCCAGGAAAGAAGGTCACCCAAAAGGAGATGTGGCCTTTGGAAAAGGAATACAGCCACTGCCAGCCATCTGGCCAGCAAGGAGGGAACCAGGAGAACATAGGCCCTGCTTTAAAGTGCTTTAATCTCCTGCCCAATACCTCTTTAGAAACGAATTGATGCCAGAGGGCAAAAGTTACATCATATAGTCCACAGGGTCAGCCTTCAGAGACACAGAGGAGGATGGACATAGCATAGCAAACCAAGACCAGGCAGCACACTTACAAAGAGTCAACTCTGTTTATTCTTAAACCTGTTTATATCACTTGTATTATAGATATGTAATGTTATCAAATATTACAGAAGCCAAAAGTACAAAAACAAAGAGAGCTGTGTGAAAACTTAAGATGAATGCTTTAAAAGATTGAGCTAACAACAACAATAACAAACAAATGTCTGCTTATTATGTGCCAGGCAGCATTCTAAGTGATTTGCACATATTGTATTGGTTTCCTATTGTTGTTGTAACATTATCACAAACTCAGTGAGTTCAGATAACACAAATTTATTATTTCACAATTCTGATGATCAGAAGTGTAAAATGGTCTCACCAGGCTAAAACCATGGTGTCACCAGCACTGTGTTCCTTCTGGATGCTCTGGGGAAGAATCTGTTCCTTGACTTTTCCAGCTTCGAACGGTTGCCCACATCCCATGGCATGGTCCCCTTCCAGCAATCACATCACTTTGACCTGCTTTTGTCATTAAGTCTTCGTCTCTGGCTGATTCTCCTGTCTCTCTCTTTCACTTATAAAGATCCTTATGATTACATTGGATAATCTTATGTAATCGCCTCATCTCAAGATCCATAACTTAATCATATCTGCCAAAGTCCCTTTGCCTTGTAAGTAACACATTCACTAGTTCTAGGGATTAGGACATGGACATCCTTGGAGGGCCATTATTTTGCCTACCACATACATTAATTCATTAATTCTCAAGAACAACCTTACATTTAGATGTGATTATTTTCATTTTGCAGAAAGGATAACTGAGGCACAGAAAGGTTAAGTAACTTGTCCAAGGTCATGTACGTATAAAATTGCTGTTGACTTATATGGAGATGAGGCAATTCTCAAAGAGGGAAAGGAAAAACAGTATTACAATCTAGAATAGTTCTGTACTCAAATTATTTGACAAGTATCTTTACGTTCTCACTCCTTTTTAAAGAAACAAAAACTGGAAATCAGAGATGATGTCTGTAGTCGACTGCTACATACAACAAAGTAAATGAGCACACAAGTCAATTCTGCTGTGTCATAGTTTATGTGTATGAGAACCTAAGTTTGTCCGAGTTCTGATACTCAATAACTGGAATCTTGGTCAAATCCCACAACCATTTTGTGTTGAATTTCCTTGCCTGTAAAGTACAGGGCTTGAACAAGAAGATGGCTAAGATCCATTCCATGGCTTTGTTTTACTCTCTTTAAGGGGGATTGAATAACCTTTAAGAAGTTCAGTAATTTGTTAGTTAAAGTCTCATAATATGTTTGGCCATATTGGCTGTTTCCTTATCAAGATGCTGATTAGCTAATCAGGTTCCTCCAGCTTCTGTGTGGACCTCAGGTCTGATGACTCTCAAATGTATATGATGAATGAAGTGACAAGCTGAAGACTGCTACTCTGTACTACTAGCCCAGATTATTAAAGATAAGTCTGTGAATCACCTTTCCCGGTTTCTAATCTTCTTAGATTAAAATCCTTTCTCCTCCTTTCCCTCTCTTACCCTTTTCCCCCTCCATTTAGAAAATACATTAATCCTTTATCTCATTCAGATTACCAGCAACACTTAGGAACACTTGTATTTTCATAGTCTATTAATCCAAAAATGGTTTTTATTATAATATATATTAATTTTGAAATAATCACAAACTTATTGAAAAAGTTGTAAATAGAATACAAAGAACTCTTTTTTACTGGATCATTTGAGAAAACAATTGCCAACCTAATACTCCATCATTGCTATACTGTACATTTCCTACCAACGAGGACATTCTCCTATATAAACACACTATAACTATCAAAATCAGGAAGTTCTCATTGGTACATGACTACATCTAGTCCTCAGATGCCATTCAAGTTCTAACAGTTGTCCTCAAAATATTCTTTATAGTAAAAGGATCCACTTCAGAATCATGGTTACAGTTAGTTGCCATGTTTCTTTAGCCTTCTTCAATCTGGAGCAACTCCTCAATTTTTTCTTGACAACTTTAAAGATTATAGGCAGTTATTTTGGTCAAATGTTTCTCAATATGAATTGTCCAATGGGTCTTCATTGTTTTATTCAAGTGTATCTAGAAGTGAGATTATGTTCTTTTTTTTGTATGCTGTATGGCAGGGGTCACATTTCATTCTTTCTCCATGTGAGTATCTGGCTATTGCAGCACCATTTGTTGAATTTTTGCTTTGTTTGTTTTTTCTTTCTTTTTGTTTTGCTTGCTTGTTTGTTTTTAGGAAGCACATGGGCTGCAAATCAAGCCTGGGTCTCCCGCATGGCAGGTGAGAGTTCTACCACTGAATTACCTTTGCATCCCCAGGCCATGTTTTTTCACTGCATTTTATCAGGCAGTATACAATTTGATTTGTCCCACTACTGATGATATTCACTTGGATAACTTGAATAAGGTGGTATCTGACAGACTTTTCCGCTAAGAGGCTACTTAATTTTCCTTTGTACTTAATAAGCATTCATTTATTTTTCTGTAAGGATTCATAATATCTCATTGTATTCTTGGGTTTTAATATATTAATAACTATTTTTAATTCTTAAATTGCCACCAAATTTTCAAAGTACAATCCCCTTTAAGTTGGTTTAACATAACCTCATTATTCTTTGAGCACTTCCTTGCTTTTAACATAACAAGATATTTCCAGCTCATCCTGTGCTTTCCCTGCCTAAGCTCTGGAATCAGTCATCTCTCCAAGGAGTCCTGGTTCCTCCTAGTGGAGAATGGTATTAGAAATCAAGATCTGGGCTCTAGGCATATTCATCACTATTGGACTATTCCCAGGTCCTCACAGCAGAGCTAAGAAATGTATATTATGCCCACATTTATTTCTATATTTCTATATCCATATATATTGATAATATATTCACTTGATCTTTCCAATTCCAGCCAACACTGTGAGGTTCATTCTGGTTTTCTCCCTTCTCATACATACAACCCTCTTCTTCAAACATGAATAATCTGTTCTCATTATCCTTAATATATTTAGTTATTTGACCAATGCTCCTGTAGGTAACCTATCTACTCTCATCACTCGCATCTCCTCCCACCTGGACTCTGGCACCTCATGTCCAGCCACCCCACTGCATGGACAATTTCCTCACCTTAATTGGGCTTTGACACCCCATGCTGGGCTAATTTCCTACATGGGCACACATTACTTTGCTCAACCTTAGTACCCTATGTCAAGCTGCTCTGGCACTCTACACCCTCCTCAGCCTACTGAGGCCTTAACTCCCCTATCTGGATCACTGTGGCTTCTTTCCTTCCTCTGGAGTGGATGCCAACCTTGCTTTGCAATGCCTAAAGACTTCAGGATTCAATTGTTCAAGGAAGAAAATGGAAGAGGTAGAGGGAGAGCTCCGTTTTTGTCTTAACACCTTCTCTGACACAATAAGGTCAACACAACAAAGAAACACAATGGAATATTTGCATTTAACAAGACCTCACATCTTGACTTGTAGCATTTAGGAAATATTGTTTCCAGATTTATTTATCCTCAAAAGTATGGTGTCACCAAAAGACACTGATTACATCTTCACTTTAGTATTTAAGTCCCATCAACATTTAAATACTAAATTGCCGCTATAGTCAAGATCACTCATTGATAGATACTGTCTTTTATTTCTTTTTCATTTATTCCCTCTTTTGCACTGAACTTTTATCTGCTCTTTATGTATTTTTAATATATTCATGAAGGCCTGGCACACATTATGACCAAATAAATGTGGCCTTATAAGTCAAACTTGAGTTCAAATCACTCTAATTTACCAACTATATGACTTTGTGCAAAACATTAACCTTCTGCAATCTCAATTTCTTCAATTGTTGAATGGCCGTATCTACCTATTAACTTAAGAATTAAAGTAACATATACATGCACATAAATGTGTGTGTGTATCCAGTACCTGCCACATAGAAAATAATTTTATGAATGCCAATTCCTATCACTTCTGCCTCCTTGGCAAAGCCTCATATGTGATTGTGTGTGTGCATACATGCATGTGTGTCTTTGTTCATTCTTTTTCCTTTGAAACCACAGGAAGAAATGTAGGCATGTAAAACTAATCAGCAAAAACAGTTCTGAAAATCAAAAATATGACCTAATTCCTCACTTAACTTTAAGCAAATTTATTACCTGTTTCTATTCAGATGTCATCCGACCCACTGAGCATTGCCAGGATTTCCTTTGGCAATTTGACCTTGACAATTTTGGGACTGTACTGAGGTCTTCAGCCATTCGTTCAATGGAGTTCTTACCATAGCCAATACAACATGCTAGGAGAGGGAAGGCAGAAGCCTTCATTTCTGCAGATCTGCCTCTTCATGCGCTCCGTTTACCAAGAGCACTCCTGCCACCTGCTCACGTGAAAGTCTTCCTAGGTCCTAACTTGCTTATCTCACTCATAGTTGAGCAGTGGGGATTCCCCGTTCCACCCCTGTTTCAAACACGATTTTAAGAAAGGTAGAATTGGAGATCCTGTAAAGAATTTATTGGTCCAGTCTGCCCCAGTTAGCTGGAAAAATCTATATTTGTAGCCATAATAGAGTCTGTGGTGTCCTGTTTTACATTCTTGTCTTTGACCATGTCTGTAGAAACTACTTTTCCTCAGTTATTTTACTGTAATAAATATAAAACCCTTATAGTATAAAACCCTTCCTCTGATTACACTGAAGCCTTGTGCAGAGTGAAGTATAGTGTATCTCTCTCATGATGAGATGGAAATTGGTATCCTTACCCTCATGACACCAGAATAAAATGAGGAACTGCACATGTGCAATCATCAGAGTACAGAACCCAGAATTTTTTCCATTTTTAGGTGGTTTAATTAAAATCATTATTTTAAAAATAAGCATGATGACAACAGCATGATTGGACTATTTTCAAACTCCTAGGTGGAACACCTATGAGAATTCAGGATTCCATGAGAAAATGTTTCCCCTTGGTTTGCTGGATTCAAAAATTTAAAGAAATCTGTTAATCTTCTGGTAATGGCTGCTCTGATTATTTTATAGTTGTCTAAAATGAGAGGCATATCAAAATAATTTAATATTTTGAAATATTTTAAAGGGTCATTACAGGACGTTTTCTTTTACTCAGTAAGGATTAAATAACCAAGTCTGTTTTTTATTGCTGATTTCTACGATTAAAGCAAGTACATATAAGCCAAGCTGATTGCAATATAAAGAATTATTCTCTTGGGTCCTACTTGTATTCATTCTCTTTCTACATTTTAAAAACCCATTCATCAATTACTCTGCAGTAGCACCAGGACTTAGCATGCGCATATCATCTCCTCATATTCCATTGCAGTTTTCCAAAACCATGCGTGTGCATACAAGTGTGCACACACCGCCCACACTCACAAATGCATACATACATGTGCAAGCATTTATAATGGTATCCAAGTATATTAACCCATAATTACATTCGAGGCACTTTCTTGCACACAGATATTTTTGCATTCATTTGTGGAAACTGTAAAGAATCCATGCTCATGTTTGGAGTCTTAAAGCAAACTGTAATCTTATAAACAGCGAGGTGAACCTCAGAGGCAGTAGGCTTTTGATATGCAGCATAAGTGAAATGCTGCATAATATAAAATGATGGCGCTATTAATCCTACGGCACTGGTAGTGCCCAGCTCCCCCTTCGCTATTGATACCAACACCATTGTCTCTGGCTGTAAACTTCATCAGTATGCAAACGGAGTGTCACTATGATGGGTGGTAACTTGGTTGGATGCACTTTCTACATTTCTGGCAAATGAGTATAATTATTTTCAGAGCTGCGGGCAACTCATGCATGTTTTATCCTCCATCTGGACCGGCACGGTACACAATAGTGATAAAAGATGATTTTCCCCCTTGGATGTTCACAGGCCATCATCGACATAGTCCTGATGAAATAGCCATGTATCCCCTAGCAGTTCTATATCTGCCACAGCTTGACAACAAAATTATTTCCCCATAGTACTAAAACACTTCAAATATTCAAGCCCTCTGTGCATATATTTGTGTTTTGAAGCATTCAGCGTTAACATAATGTGGTAATTTATAAACTGACAAATTAACTATGCAGAAATCACAGAGAGGCCTTATGAGGTCTGCAAAGCAGCAGAAAAGAGAGCAGAAGCTTTTTGCACTCTGTAATAATAATAATCCTATCAACTGTCACAGATTGCCCGGCCTCCCATTGTTAGAGCGCTCACTCCAAGGCTTTCTTACTAGAGGTGATTCTGCCTGAGATGTCTCGCCTCCAACAATGCCAAGCCAGGAGGCTCAGGCTCGGGACGTGATGCGCCATCTCTCCACGGGTCTGGGGCTACCAGAGAAAAGGGCGCTGATAAAATAATGCAGGTTGCCCATATTGATCACAGGGACCAAGAAATAGATGTGCGGGATGCAATTTGGAAAACTGTGAGATTTGCCTCAAGAAAGAGAGTGAATTTGGGACTGGCAAAATCGATAACAGCAGAACTGAGATTATGCATGAGAAAGGAATCTCAGCCTTTTTTGTTTCGTGGTTATGAAATCATTTTAATGTTTAAAACCCATCATCTCGCTAGCCCACTTGAGCAAATGCTGACGATCCTTCCAGGCTGGCTACTCATCCTTAGACAGACAAGCGAATGGAGGCAGCATTCATCAAAGGATGCAAAAGATTGCATTTTCACTTTTATTGTATTAGCTTGATTCTCTTTGAGATGAATTAAAGACTAATTTTGCTAGACCAAGGCGAGAGTCTGTGGATCTTGTGCTGCCCCCATCTGTTTAACATGTAGATTCTTAGAAGGCAGAATGAATTTTTTAGAGGCAGGAAAGTATTTACAAATTCTTTGTAAAGATGCAGAACATTCCTTCATGATATGCCAAACCAGCCTCTCTTCTATCCTCCCCCACTGCAGCCTCATCTCCACCCCACCTCCCCCAATCATTCCACCCACCCACACAGGCACACTTGCTTTCTACAGATTCACACATGCATGCTAAACACACACGCACATGCACACACACACAGGCCGTCCTTTAAATGGTATGTACCATGCTACGAGGCCTACCAAACATCAGACACTCTTTATCAGCAGTTGTGCCAGGGTCTCCATGGCAACAGTATAATAGATTTGCCCTTATTCAATCCCAGAGGCCACATTGAAGCGCAATGCAAAATTTGCTGGGGCCTGAATTCCTTTCAAGCCATGGCTCATGTGTCAGGAAACAAGTCAATGCACAGACAGCACTGCACATAAAGATGGAAAGGAACCTTTTCTCTCCACTGCTGTTTGCTTACAGTGACTTTCAGAAGCTCAGACCCTTCTAGATCTCATTTCTGTCTCATTTTCTAGTTATTAATTCACTTCTTTGGGTGGAGAGGCGAGTGGAGGAGGGGAACGCCATGCTTTGCAATAACCAACCGCCAAGGAAAGTGCAAAGCAAGCTTCATAAACACAAAGCGTGCATCTCAGCCTCCAAGGTTAGATAGGATTCAGTATGGCTGAAGCCCACCACAGCTGCAGACTAAATCTCAGGTTCTGAGCAACTCAATCCCAAATGGGGCTGAGTAGCCCAGCCAACCTCCTTGACCCAAACCGGAGTGGTATTTTGTGATACTCGAAGCAACCTTCCCCAGGGAAGGTGAGGCAGCCGAACCGTCACAGGCCCTTGTCCTAAAGCTGTTGTCGGCAGGCAGAAGGAATTCCCGGGAGCTCACACCTGAAGTACACTGTGGCTAAAACAAGCACAGCTTAAAAGTTAAACAATCATTTGTTGCAGGTTTATTTTAATCATTAGCTTTGGGACTTACAAGATGATTACTTTGCGGGTTAATTATTTTCTGTGCTGTGACTTTCCAAACCTAATTGCTCAACTTCATTATTGTACATAGTGATCCATGGCTGGTTCCTAAAATTACCTGTCCAAATATTTTCCCTTTTGATTGTCACTGAGAATTTGCTATTTTTCTCCCTGAGTTAGGACTTTGCATAGGTGACTTGGTAGAGAGAAGCCAGTGTGATTTTGAAGATAAACCTGGAACTGTCACTTAGTGTGTGATAAAACTCGCTTGGCAATACGACTAGGATTTAAAAGAAGACTTTCAGGGTTTTGCCCAGGTGAAGCCTGATTAGCTTCAGGCCAGCGGTTCTCAAATTTTAACATGCATCACAATCACCTGGGGCCTTGTTTAAACACAGTTTCTGGAAGTCCATCCCCAGGGATTCCCATGCAGTAGGTCAGGGCCAAGACTCACACATTTGCAGTTCTAACATGCCCACAGGTGATGCAGATGCCGTGAGTGCAGGGACCATGCTTTGAGAACCACTGCTTTAGGCCAATCTCCATGAGAAAAAGTCCCTAACCCTCCTAATTGAAGTTTTATTTATTTTTTTAAACTTTTTTAATTGTATGGTATAACATATGTGCAAAGCAAAGATTAAAGTTTATTTTGAATACTGATCTTAATGTCAGATGCTATTCTTGAAGGGCATTACTTTCTATCCTAATATAATTCTCAGGCCCAAGATTTCACCCAGCCTCTGAGACACAGAGAGGATGGCAGCAGTGGAGAAAAAAAAATTGTCAGGAGCTCAGGAAGCGTACTCAAGGAATGGCACTCTGCCTGCCATTTATTGAGAGTTGATTACTATTTTTTTAATGAATACATGAGTGAGTAAATACAATAGAATTTCAAAGCTTCCATGCTTCAGGAAAGAAATCTTAATCAAGAGTTTACATGCTCCATGTTTTATTCATATTGAAAGATATAAATACATGTCATATTTAGTTTTATAAAGTGTATATACATATTTTGTGGGAAAAGGGGATTAAATAATACTTTAAATTCTTCTAGGGAGTTGGAACTATGGGATGAATCACTTTCGAAAGCAAAATCCTTTCGTGATTAAAAACATTACTCTCTACTGTATCTATGTTTTCAATTTGGGATTGACTAATTTTAAGTGGGAAATAGTGCATTTTCATTTTTAAGAATCACCAACTTTGCTTTTTACTTACTGAACAAAATAAAAGCTTGCGTTTCTGCTGGATGTTTTAAACCTGAAATCATAATCTACTTTTCATTTCCTGCCTCAGCTGAAATTTTTATCCTAAAATTGGGGTCTTTTAACAAATCATCAATCTTAACAGCAGCAGAAAACGTTGAGTCGATATCACACAACACTAACCTAAGATGATCCTGTTCATTTTGACTGGAGTTTGTAATTCCCTGAGAGTGATAAACCAAATTACTGTGCCCTGCTTTGTGAATTACTTAAAGTGAATTCCCAATAAGGTAACAGGCAGTGTTTCTCACCTCACTTTGCAGTGCGCCTTCAGGTCTGAGGTTTTCCCTCCCAGCGTAAGGCCAGAGCAGCCTCCTGGGAGAGGACCCCACTGGTCCCAGGGTGCCCTTCCAGCCTCCTGGGAGCGGACCCCACTGGTCCCAGGGTGCCCTTCCAGCCTCCTGGGAGCGGACCCCACTGGTCCCAGGGTGCCCTTCCAGCCTCCTGGGAGCGGACCCCACTGGTCCCAGGGTGCCCTTCCAGCCTCCTGGGAGAGGATCCCAGCAGGGGAGGCTCCAGGAGCAGGAGAGCAGCCGACTCTTCCCCACCCTCACCCCTGCTTTGGCTGTTCCATAGCATCATTCCACATGGATTGATGTCTCCTGCCGTACCTCCCCACCAAAGGCTCAAAGTGGAGAATGAATGCAGAGTGCTATCAGCAGCTTTCAATCCAGCAAATATTTATTGAGCACCTGCTCTATGCCTGGTGCTACAATGGGCTCTGACAGCTCCTGGGTGAATATGACATAGCATTTTATTACAAGGTGGTTACAACAGAGAAGTCTATTTTTCATCACCTTGCAATAGCCATCCCCTTCATAAAGCTTTTCAAACTGGAAAATACTCCAGTGTGCCTGGAGCCACAGATTAAACTGGTTGCAGCTTCCTGAAGTTTCTACTTTCCTTGATCATAATTACTTCATTTCCTTGATTTTATAGCATAGACTTTTCTTACTCATATTTTAAGCTTCTGAAATCTGCCTGGGTGCTTCTTATACTCGAAGTAGGTGTTTAGATAGGTGATGGGCCTCTCTTTCTTCTGATAATAATAACATGTTTGAGTAGCGTCTTAGAATGATGACTTATTATTGAAGAATTCAGGAATTTAAGACACTATTTTTATGTTAAGTATTTAAGACTATTTCACAATATATCGATTTTAGGGACTTCAGATTTTAGATAAAATGATAAAAACCTTCAAGGAAGTCTCTCCCTTATCCCTCTAGGCTGGACCCCTAGAATCCTTGAATATGAATTTTCTCTTTTTTTTTGCCTGTCCCATTAAAGATACTTCAGGGAAAACTGAGAAATGCTTGGTTAGATTATGCAGGGCTTTTTAATGCTAAAGCAAGAATGCTAAGAAATCTGAAGGAAGACCCTGATGCACAGCATGCCAATCAGAATCTGGACCTGGAAACAATGAGGCATAAAAACTTTCTGATGAAGTGATTTGTTTTCCTTTTATAAACATCCTAGAAGAATTCCTTTCTGCACTGGACTTTTAACTGCAGCAGAACTCTTGGCTCTTTTTAATCATCCCAAACAAAGCTGGTCTATCATTTCCTGCGACATTGTTGTGTTTTTCCGTCTTGCCCTTCGCCTCGATTCTTTGTACTCGCACGAATTTTGGACCCCGCTGCTTCTCACTCTTCACCGTCCTGCCACCTGTCCAGGCGTGAGCTCTGCTGTGATGCCCAGCAGACCGTGCCTTTCCCGCCAAGGGGGGCAGACGCTCTGTGGAGCATTGTTTTGGGGGCCACGCTGCTGTCGCGATCGCTGTCCCTACAGGACACTGGTCAACAGCTGCGAGAAGCCTCCCATCCCAGACGGTATAAAAAAAAAGACGGCCTGGAAAAGTGACTGCTCAGAGCATCAGTTCAGAGGTCACCGCAACCGACCGAACAATACGCGATTATTCAATGGCTCCAATTCATTTTCCTCTACTCCTCCCCCACCGTTACCCTTGAGAGAAAACTAATTTGCAGAAAAATAGCCCCTGCCAGCTAACTTCTCCTCCTAAATGTATGATGACCACAAATTCTTGTGTCAGCGGGTACTGATTCACACAGTCAATGCACAAGGCTTCTGAAAAGCAGTCTTTTCCTTTAAAAACATCCTCCCGCCCCCTTCCCTTTTTTCTCCTCTGTCCGGGAAGATGCTTTCTTTTCCCTTCAGTCTTTGCTTCTCCCTTTAACATCATGAGTACTGAAATTCGCACCTTCTCTTTTCAGTTCACTCCCTTCCTAGTATTAACGCGAGCAGCAATGGGGAAATGCGCGCAATTTTTCCAGGCTCTGCACCCGGCGGAGCGCACAGGTGATGGATTAAATGCACCGCGCTCTACCTTACAGATCACTATTTAAGCGAAGCGCTGCGCGGGCTGGTGATACATGGTGCTCCTCCCCGCGCGAGCAGGGTTGCCCGGGCTGCCCCCGCCGCTGTCTCAGTAAATAATGGAGCTAATGGCATTTGGTGCAAATGAGACTCCTATAGAACACGTCGGGCCTGTTTATCTCCTTATAATTTCTCTTTGTCAGGAAGCCTGCTCTCTCTTTCCTCTCCCCAGCTTCACCAGTGGAGCTGCCTTGGTTATTGGAGGAGGGGGGGCAAGCGGCGTGGAGGGAAGGTCTCCCGGAGTTCAAGATTTTGTAACTCATATCGAACGCCAGGAAGAACGGGTTCCAAGGTCAGGTTAAGAATAAAGAAAATTGATTTGGAGGTCAGGGTCACAATGTGAAAGGCCCTGAATGCTGCCAAAATATTTTCATTATACCTCTTTTCGGCATGGAAAAGACCAGCCGCTGCGTATGGAGTCTACAAAGAAGGAGGTGAGGCTGCAGAGAGAAAACTAGGGGAATCAGAGGTCTAGCAGTGATTTATTGGCTTTTTGCTTCCCTAATTTCATTGCCTGGCATTGCCACCCATGTGGTGTCGTCCACATATTTGCGTGGATGGACAGGCATTGATAATGATGCTTTTTCCCGCTGATGGGGCAATCCCAGGCTGGGATCTGAACGCTCTCTCCCGTGCAGAGAAGCTGGATACGAGTTCTCCCGATTCTATTTGCAAGAGTCAGCTATTTCATGCATCACTGTGATTCCACTTTTTGCCCATGCCTACAACATATCTACAAGGGCTGTATATTTTAACAAAATCCTGTTATTACTGGAGCTCTGACCCGATTCTGTTTCTATATTCTGAAACAGAAAAGACTACAGTGGCATGAAATTAGCAACACGTTCTGCTAGTGTGTTAATTGTGTGAGAGTTTTTGGCAGGAGACTCTCCTAACACCACACGAATTTGTTTTTTATTTAAATTGGGTAGTGATTTCACGTTGCATTTAAAGAGAAGCATCGTGGTTTAAACCACTTGGGATTTACTGTATGTTGAGGAAAAGAAAAAAAAAATCTGCCTAATGCAGTGGTGCAGAAGGAATTATGTAATTTTTTAACTTAGCAGGGAAGCTGCTAGCACTGATTAGTAGTATGCTATGAGAAAGTGGCATTCCCAGACAGTGTTTGGAATGTTCTTGGGCCCCAATACAGTATCCAAACGCAGGAGTATCTGGTCAATGGCAGATTTCTTGCTTTGATAACACTCAACACACATGAAAGCTAGAAAATCAGAATCTCCCAGGCCAGAGGGCCTGTTTTTCTCCAATGGATAGCCCTTCTGAATCTCCAAAGGCCAAAGGTCACATTGTATGAACATAGTTGCCCCCCAATAAATATGTGGATGGGGGAGAAATCCCAAGACATGAGAAGGGTAAGGAGACAAGGCAATAGGTCTATCTCACATCTTGGAGGCCTCATCCTAGGGACTAGGAGGTCGTTCTCAATGAAGAAAGAAGGTACGAGAGTGTTTACTGAATACTGCTTATCTACCAGACGAGCCACTGGCTCACCCACGTCGTTTCATTCAACCCTGGCCTAGATCTGTGATTCTCTGCCCACCCCCAAATCAGCAGCCCTCTAACGGCTTTCTCCTGGCCTCTCGTCCATCTCCTCCCCCTTCATTTCTCTCCCTTTCCCACCTCCCAGTGCTTAGCTCTTCACTGAGAGAGGCTGAGCTGCCCTGGCCCCCTGCTAGCTCTTGCCCTGCCTCTGGCCATGTGGCTCAGCTCAGTTCCCAGCAGAACAGGCAAAGGCTTTCCTCCTCGGCGCCATCATTTGCTGTCACATCCTTCCCCAGAATAATAAGCCAAGGCCTGAATTTTATTTCCGACATTTAGCAGAAAGACTCAGCACGCGACTCAGATCCCAGCTCTCCCACCTGCCCTTGGGCAGAGTTTTTACTCCCTGGACCTCAATTTCTGCATCTGTGTAATGGACCATTGCTCTTACGGTAAGGATTAAACAGACTGAGGTAGAGCTCTCTGCCCTGTGGCTGCCTCCTGGCCCCTCAAGTCCCTTTGCTTCCTGCCCACCAGGAGTGGCAGTTACATTTACTGACCCCATATTAATGTGCCAGGCACCATGCTGAGCTATGGATGAGTAGAGATGTCCCAGAGGTACCACCCGGTACACCTCATTTACTGATTAAACCCCTGATTTAATCCTCTCAACAACCTTGAAGAGGAGGTTTTCCCATCCATATTTTCCATTTAGGACATCCGAGGCTTTCAAGGTGAATCAGGTAAAGGGCAGAGCCAGGCTTTCACTGATTTCTCTGATTCCAAATATATTTCTTTTATCTCAATGGTTTGCCACTCTGGCTATCGGGAAAGCTTTGAAAAACATCGCTAACCAAGACCCTACCCCAAACCAACTGAATGGAAGTGGAATTGAGCAAACAGTATGTAAGGAATCTAAGCTGATGCTCAACACACCGTACCTACCACTGCCCATATACATACCCATGAACTAGGGCTTCTTAACTAAGAGAGGAATCTCAAATACTGACTGCTCAGTAACAATGATAATGTATTTACCATTTATGAAGCATTTACTATGGCTCAGGTACTTTATGTTATCACTGATTGTCACAGCAATTATGCAAGAATGAAATGCAGCCAATCAGCTGCTTTAAGAATTTATTTTGAATGACTTAGTATCTGGTGCATTTAAGCTCTCAGCCAATAGTGTTGTTCATATCATCATCATCTCTTGAGTCCTCACGGCAACCCCCAGCACTGGCTCTGTCTCCTGAACATCCCTGGAATCTGTCCACTTCTCACTGTCCTCCTGCCACCACTTTAGCCTGAAAGCTCATCTCCTCTCACCTGGATGTCTCACCTGTAATAGGCTTCTAACAATTCCTAGCAGCCAATCTCTTCCGATGCATTTTCTACAACAAAGCCAGGACAATTTAAAAAAAAGAAAAAAGAAAAACCAAATATCTAACCTTCCCTGGCTTTAAAATGGTGATAGCAGTCAGCCCTACTGTGTAAGGTTGTGTAGGTTGAGCCCTTCATAAAATACCCAGCGGAGGGAGCAGGCGCACTGAAATCCTCTCCTTGCTCTGCTTTTCAAGCCCCAGACCTGTGAGACTGCATCTTGGGCCCTAAGCAAGGGGTGCCTTTTGGTGCTTCATGGGTCCAGAGTGTGTGTTTGTGTGTGTGTGTGTGTGTGAGTGTGCCACGTGGCACATGGTTTGGTTGGGGGAATAGGCATGCACCTTTCTAATTCACACAATGTTCTGTATGTATGAACAACTGCCCTGAAATTGAACCTACCCTACTATGTCATTGTGTTGGATAAGTGTGAAAATTTAAATAAAATGGAGGTTCCCTTGGGGAGTTGAAATTTGAACCCCGGCTGCCAGCATCTAATTCTCCTATTAAAACCTCTGCTGTTTCCCTTGGAATGTAGAGAAATGATGAGGATTCAGGGGGGATTCTATGAAGGAAGTTCCTTGGGCAGGCAGACTGTGAGAAGCTGCACAGTCCCTCCCTTCTAGGCCAAGGTTATGCCAACAAAAGCCAACCAGTTTGCTCCCCACTCCTCTGTCCCCTCTGCCCCCCAAATGCAGTAAAACTTCTGATGAAGAAATCTTTCTCAGGAAAGCAAGATTTAGGTGATATGGGAAAACGGTTATGGTGGGCATCTGACCTCTGTTCCAAGTAGATTCATTCAAGGCTACCTACTTGATAAGTGAGGTAGAGATAAGGGAAATGAGAGTTTAATGAGATAATCTATCACTATTATTCACTATCAGATCATTGCCTTCACTGGCCCTAGGATTTGACAATCTTTGAGCTTTACCCAAGGTGTGTGTTTCTGGAAAACAGCGAAGTTTGAGAAATGCCCCCCATTCCTTGTGTTCCAGAAAACTGCTTCCCTCAAAGAACCCCTTTCCCCATGTGACTCACGCAAGATGTACAGATACTCCCTTGATTATGTGTAACAAGGCAGCCACAGGCCCTCCAAATTTCCTCTTTATCTCAGAGATGATTAGCTGAATTACTAGTACTCATTCGTCTATTGGAACAAAATGCTTGCTAATCAAACTTTGGCTAATCTCTCTTTCCCCTAGACTCCTGAACTTTGGTCTACCCTCAACCTGAACCAGAATACAGCTCCACTTTATGGGCCCCTCCCAAAATAGACTGCTTCCTCATAAAACATTCTCTGTTCTACTATTTGAACATGCCACCCCCTCATTCCACTTCTGAAATGGTCACCAGGTAGCCCATTTTTTCCAGGACCTCTCCCTTGTTTGCTTGCAAAAGCCTCTGCTTTCCCTGTCATGGGACGTCCACCTCCTGATGTCTATAATCAGGGATTTACCCTGCCTCGTGTTTGTTAATAAGTTGCTTACTTCACCTAAAGATAAGTTCTTCTCTTTTCACTTCTACCTTATCAGCAGGTTCAAAGTGGACAAAGTCAGAAAATTCTAGCTACCTCCTTCCACACATGCACAAAGCAACAAAATTCTGACCTACGGTTACCTACACATAATTATACTAGTAAAAATCATGCCCACTCAACATGCCAAGCTGCCATTTTGAACATGCAATGGATGCATAGACATGATTTGTAGTAGCACGTGCTCCACTTAACTCAGCCACCTGACCTGGGTAATCTCACCCCATCCTACCTCATTTCCCTAAACCAGCCTCCTCTGGGTTACATAAAAGTCACAAGCTTTTGTAAGTCAGAGAGACATATCTGAGCTGCCTGCTCCTGTCTCCTTACTTGACTGCCACTTAATAACAATCTTCTTTTTCTCAAAATCCTGGTTTCACGGCATTGACTTCTGTGCTCATTAGGCCATGAGCACCCTTGAGTGGTAACTCTTCCCCACACCTGCTTCTTTACTCATCTCCATAAATAAAGAAAAACGCCTTTAGCCCAACCCTTGAGAAGCTTGCAGACCTTATGATCAGAGCTGACTCTCTGTTACAGTAGTCCCTTTTCCCCTTGCAATGATCCTTTTGAATAAAGTCTCTCCTTACCAGGTCTGGATTTGTTTTTTTTTCATTTGAAATGTTGAACATTTAGAAGTAGACTTTGCCTTAGAAATAACCTATTCCAATGGTTGGCAATCACGAGCCACTTTATATGTATGTAAGCTTGCACATGCTCACTAAAACATTTTTTTATCTTTGAATATTGTGTTTTTGTCTTTGAATAGAAAATGTTAAACCTTTGGACAGCTCATGCTCAGTTCTGGGTGACAGTTGCACATCTTTAATTAATGAAAATAAAAATGAACTCACCGTGACCCAAAGTCAAACTCAGAGCCCACAGCAGATTCCCAGTTACCAAGCCAGAGTTTATTTCAACCATACCACGCCATCATTTTCCTAACATTTAGGTTAATGAACAGTTTTGACTGATAATTAATTCAAATCACTCAACTTGAATTTCAATACAATGAAATTTTTTTTCACATATCATGTTAAAGAAAATATCACTACTGTAAATTTAAAACCAGAGCCGTTGCCATGAATAGAAATATACACAATAAAAACAAAACATTGTGAGTGAATTCTAGCTAATCACAGTTACCCACAGGAGCTCTTAAGATAAGTCCTGTTTATTCTTTGTTAAGGAAAGGGAGATGGGGAGAGTTTAGTACATGTCTGAAGAGTGTTAACAGAAAACTGGCACTAAACTGAGGCTTTCTCTAGATGTAGTCAGAATAGTTAAAGGCAATAAAAAGGGGAATACTTGCCTTACAAAAATCATCCTATGAGCCCATTGCCTCCAACCCACAGGGAAAGCCCCACGTTGCAGAGCTGGAGATGGCTCCTCTGCCCTTGCCCACTAGTTTCACCTCCTCAGTTAAGCCCAAGGCCTCAGCCCATTTTCCTCTTGGATGGACCATGTCTGCTTCTTCTCCACGGCTCCATGATCCTTTCACCCCCTCTGTTCCCCACTTCCAGGGCCCTGCCTCTATTCTTACTGAGTCTTAGGCCATCACATTCCTAGCTGGAAGGTGAGAGGCTTTGGATCCCAGGGATAGAAGGGGAATTGGTGGGGACTGGAAAGGGAACGTGAATGTCGTATATTCCTTCTCAGTATCCAGGCTTGTTTTGTCTTTTAGTTCTCCTTCCTGTTTCTACTCCTCTTTTGGGAGTACAAGAGGGCCTGAGTGCTAATCCTTACACCCTGATAAAGCCCTTTGGCCCTTCCTCGCCTGATCTTCCTGACCTTTCTCTCTGCTCCTCCTGCTTCCATGACAAGCAGGATATTTCAGTCTTATGCATTGAGTTTTCACTCTGCCCTACCTTCCTCTACATTCTTTAGTGGCAATGCTATTTTGCCATTGAGTGACGCAGACTAGATAGAATATGTAATCATCCAACACTTTCTATTCTGATAACCACCCCACCCCGCTGAATTTTGGAAATTTAATCATCGGAAACCAAACAGAGCGTAGATATAGATACCTGGCATCCTGGTGACTCGAATCTCTCAATTAGCTCCTCCTGTTTCCTGTGTTCCTTGCATTTGTTTATTCTGTAAAGCCCTGATTATCTAAAACTCCTTTATCCAGAAACTCTGTTATCTGAAATGAGGTTGTATTACTGGTTGTGCTTTATTTATTTTGAAAACCGTCTAGCTCACCTGCACCCTTCTTTATCCGATTTAATTCAGTGCTCACCTAGATTCCTGCAATCACCAGCACCCTGGGAATCCCTACTCCAGTTTCTTATTGTTTAACTTCTGCTGCAGAACAACTCCTAATTCAGCCTTCCTCTCAATGGTGGAAACACAGGCCATGTTATCTGAATCCTACGGTTGTTCTGCTCCCCTTGTTCCTGCCTTCTTTAAAACCCACATCAAAAATATTTTTCTTTTGACATTCATAAGCTCCTACAGCAACATGGCCAAAAGGAAAGGATGCTGTCCTACATTTAAGAGACCTGGGTCCTTTGCTATGCTCAAGACCTTTGCAAAAAGAAGGATACCATAGATATGTCCCACAAGTGAAAGGAAAAGCAATGTTGGGTTTTTCAAAAGTGAAGATACTTCTGTAACTGACTAAGAGGGAGTAACGGGGATCAGATTACTTTCCTGCCTAAAACAACCAAACTGAGTAAACTGTATGGCACAGCGGTTTTCAAGACACTGGAAATCAGGCACCAAAAAAACAGTGAGTTCCAAGAGACAGGAAACAAAAATTGCCTCACAAAGTCAACTCTATAATAGTTTACTGCCTTGGGAGAGTTTTCAGGGTCCCCTGTATGGAAGGGAAATCCTGACAGAGTCCATTCGTTTCCCTGAGAGGAGATGGTGCTGAAAGTCCAGATAGAACAAGACAGTCAGAGTTTACAGGACAGGGTTCTGAAGAGGAGAGGGTTGTGCAGAGGAAAAACATCAGATATCTACAGGGGGTCCTCTTTGACAATTCAGCAGAACGCTGAGCAACTTTTGCATGTAACAACCCAAAAGGAAAGGGATTACCACCAACCACTCAAAGGGATTACAGGGATCAGAACTGGGAATAGTGCCTGTTCCCACCAGCCAAACTGAAGAAGCTCATAATTCATGGGGCATTGGGTAGAGTTCTAGAAGGCTCTTTTCTCAGGAGTGAAAAGTAATTTCTCTAGACTAAACACAGCTCTGGGTTCCACCTAACAAATCTTAAAGACAAGACCCAAAAGGTATAAACTGTTTGCAAGTCACTCAACTACATCCCAGAGCAAACTCAAGAATATTTATGACTACAAACATACCCAATACCCAGCAAAATAGAATTCATAGTCTAGCATCCAGTGAAAAAATTACCAAATATGCAAGAAAGGCAGAAAAATATGGCCATAATGAGAAGAAATATCAACCAATCATAACTGACCTAGAACTAGCACAGTTGCTAGAATTAGCCACCAAGGCATTCAAGCAATTATCATGACTGTATTACATGTGGCCCAACTAATGAAGCTATTTGAAGGACCCAAATTGAACTTCTAGTGATGAAGACCACAATTTTTAAGATAAAGTCTACATTTAGATGGAATTCATGTCTTATTAGACTTGCAGAAGAAAAGTTTGAGATACTTGAACGCATAGCAATAGAAACTATCCACAACTAAACAGAGAGGTAAAAGGAAATGAAAAAAATGGAGACTCATTCTATGGAAAACTTCAAGAAGCCCAATATTCGCGTAATTGGTGAGGGTAGAGCTTCATTCCTTTCTCCTAAGAGGAAAAGGAGATGGGGGCGGTGGGGGGAGGGGGGGGGCGACAGAGAAATTATTTGAAGACATAATGGCCTAGAATTTTCCAAATTTGATGAAAACAAGAAGCACACAGATCTAAGAAGCCCAATGAAGCCCAAGCATGGGAAACATCCTAAAGCGAGAAGCATCATAAAGCATTGCTCAAACCAAGTGACAAAGAGAAAATGTGAAAAGTAGCTGTAGAAAAAGACATGTTATGTGCAGAGGAACAATATAAAAAGGACAGCAGCTTCTCATAAGAAACATTGCAAATGAGATGATAGCTGTGCAACATCTTTAAAACACTGACAGAAAAGCTATCAACCTATCATTTGATACCCATTGAAAATATCTTTCAAAATGAAAGCAAAAGAAAGACTTTTCAGACATAAAAATTCAGAAAAAACTAATCTTCAGCAGACCCATACTACAAGAAATGTTAACAGAGTTTCTTCAGACAAATAGAAGGAAAATGACACTAAATGGAAATCTGATGTATTGTCAAGGAATGGCGAGCACTGGAGATGGTTGCAATATGAGTAAATATGTATTAGTTCTTATTATTTACATCTCTTGAAGATAACCAATGTTTAAAAAATAATAATAACAGTGTAAGTAAGGTTTATAATACATGTAAAAAGAAAATGTATGACAAAAATAGCACAAAGCCTGGGAGGGAAGAAATAGTCCTAAGACCCTTAGTTTCTGAGAACCGCCAGTACAAGTTTTCCAAAATCTGGTGGCTTAAAACAATTGAAATGTATTCTCAGAGTTCTGGAGGCTAAAAGTCTGAAATTAAGGTGTTGGCAGGACCAGTTCTCTCTGACATTGCTGGGGAACAATCAGGTCCACACGTCCTGGCTCCTGGTGGATCCAGGTGTTCCTTGGCTTGTGGCAGCACAGCCCTAATCTCTTCTTCTATCTTCACATGGTCATCTTCTCTCTTGTGTCTATCTTTCTCTTCTCACCTTCTTTTAGGGACACCCATCACATTGGATCGAGGGCCCATATTACTCCAGAATGACCTCATTTTCATTAATTTCATCTGCAATGACCCTATTTCCAAATAAGGAAACATTATGAGATACTGAAGGTTAAGACTTCAGCATATCTTTCTAGAGCCACAATTCAACCCATAACATATCACATTATAAGAACAGTAAAACAAAACAAAGAGTTATAGCTAAGAAGAACACAAAGATTAAATGGAATCATAAAAATGACTCAATCTAAAAGAAGGCAGAAAAAGAGGAAATAGGAAACAATGAACAGATGGGAAAAAATAGGCAAGGTGAGATTTAAATCTAACCATATTAATAATTACATTAAATGGTCCAAACAACAAACTTAGTAAGCTGAGGTTGCCAGGTTAAATAAACAGACAAGGCCAACTATATGCTACCTACAAAAAAAAAAACCCAAACGTTTTGGAGAAGAGTTGACATCTTAATGATATTTAGTTTTCCAATTCATGAACACAGTGTATCTCTCCATTTATTTAGGTCTTCTTAAATTTCTATGAGCAATGTTTTGTAATTTTCAGTGTACAGTTCTTAACAACTTTGTCAGATTAATCCTTAAATATTTCACATTTCTGATGCTATTGTGAATGCTATTGCATTTTTAAAATTTCATTCTCCAATTTTGTGTTGTATATAGAAATACAATAGAGTATTTATATTGATCCTATATCCTGTAATATCGTGCAACTTGTTTATTAGTTCTAGTAGCTTTGTTGTAGTTTATGTAGGATTTTCTACATAGTTGATCTGCAAATAAAGAAAGTTTTACTTTTTCCTTTCAACTATGGATGCTCTTCATTTCTTTTTCTTGTCTTATTGCACAGGCTAGCAATGTGGAATAAAGAGGACGTTCTTGCCTTGTTCCTGATTTTGGAGGGAAATCATTCAGCTTTCCACCATTAAGTGCTTTGTTAGATGAATGTTACCCCCTGGAACAATACAAGAGGAATCTGTCCCCTTCTACCATGGAGAACACATATGTTGTCCACTTAATAAGTGCCAGGCACTGGCGATATAGCAGTGAACCAATGAGACAAAATCCTTCATGGGACAGACTTACATCCTAAATGGGGAAGATAGACAATAGAAAAGGTAAATTGGAAAAAATATAGGGTATGGCAGATTGTGTTAAGTGCTAATGGAAGAGAGACAATGTGTCAGGGACCTGAATGGAATATTAGAGATTGTGGCCTGAAAGACCAATGAGCATGCTATCAAGCTTTTTCTTTGACTTGACTATTCTACCTCTCTTACCCCATGGCAACTTCCTTAGGTCAGAAACTCATCATTTCTCTCATGCACTATTACAGCAGCCTCCTAACTCATCTCCTTGCCTCCAATACTCTATGCCCATTCCTGTCAGAGTGTTTCTTTAATGGAGCCCCATTTCTTACAGGGTAAAATTCAAGCTTCCTTGGAGTCTGTAAAGGCCCTTAAATGAGTTTGCCCCTGTTTTTCTAGTCTTATCATTTTCTCTTCTCTCTCTTTGCATCCTACAGCTCAGCCTCACAAACACTCCACTCTCTCATTCTTCTGAAAGGACTCTTCTCAATAAAAGTATCTGATTTTCAAACCTTGTTTTAATACTTAGAGTGGAACCAAACACAGAACAAAGAGATGGGACACAAGTGCAGCCAATCAGACAATAGAACACTCAAATTAGAGCAAGAAAGAGCAAAACTGACACCAACAGAGAGAAACCATTTCCAGGATTATTAGTAACTAATGACATGTTTTTAGCATAGGAGGAAAAAAAATCCCTTAAACATAATTAATAAATTTAATTTATTTAAAGTGAACTTTTTAGTAATATTTTAAGCAAAGATTGAAAATACACAAATTGAATGAAGGGTTTCTTTCAGGATACAAGAACCATTCATTCAGATGCCTGCTAATGGGAGCTTACCGTTGTTATTCACAGGGAAGAAAGAGCAACAGTCAACGGCTACATAACCAGATCTAGTGGACAGCAGAACATCACTGGAATTACACTGGCAGTCACACCCAGACTTCATGTGGAACTGGAACGTGATCTTGTCATACCCTCAGCACCCTTAGCACTCCCTGTTTTAAAGATCCCCTGATGGCTTTCTGCTTCTCCTCCTGTACAATGACTCCTGATTTCCTCTCTCCATCATGCATCCAGACCTCTTAAGACTTCCATTCTTTCACAGCCTATAGCCTATCACTTTCTCCCTATTTGTCTCTCAACCCCTCACATCTACTTAAAATCCCTAAGACACAAACTCTCCAGTATAGAACATCCTTGTGAGGTGGAGCTGTTCACCTGATCATCTCCTAGGATGATGGCCAACTTTCTGGGGATCAGGGATGATCCCTGGTCTAAACCAAGACAGTGGGTACCAAAGATGGTGACTTCTAAACTCTATGTAAGGAAACATTTTAGCTGATTACTTAAAAGAGAATTCTTAAAATGTCATACCCTGTTCTTGGAGCTAATTACTATGTGCCAAGAGCTTCAAACACTGTTGCAGTTATGTATTCCTGTGTAGCAAACTACCCTAAAATTGAGTGGCATAGAACAGCAATACTAGATTTCGTATTATGTTTATCATTCTGTGGGTCAAGAATTTGGCCAGGGAACAGGGGCGGGGGTGGTTTAACTCTGCTCCACAAGTTCTGGGGCCTCAGTTGGGATGGCTTGAATGGCTGGAGGTGGCAAGTTTACCTCAAATGAAGCCTTATGTCTGGGTCCTTGGAGTTTTCTGTGTGGTTTCTGATAGGGCAACTACTTCACTCACGTATCTGGCCCTGGGGCTGGGAAAGTTTTGACAACCATGGCCTGGCCATCATCACTTTCTCACCTAATAGTCTGTGCATGTGGCTGTCCTGGACTTCTTCACCAGTGTTCCAAGTGAGGCTGAACTTCAGTGCTTCTTATGACCTGGCTACAAAAGTCATGCAGTATCACTTCCACCAGATTCTATTGGGAGAGGACTGCGAAGAGGACTGAATGCAAGAAGGTGAAGTTCATTGACGAGCTGTCTTTGGAGAACAGCTGCTTTCTTTGGAGTGTGTCTACCACCCAGACATTCTATCATTAAGCCTTCCCAATAATCTTATTGGTTAAGTTCTATAGCCCCCACTTTATTTAGAAGAACAGAGATTTACAAAGTAACTTCCTAAGATTACATAGCCAGTAAAGGTCAGAGATTAAGGCCCACTCCTTCTGTTCCCAAATCTGTGTTCTCTTCAGTTATTCATGCTACCATTAATTAGTACGAAAAGCCATAAGGGAAAGTGATATTTCACCTTTACTTTAGTCTAGTCTTGGAGAGAATCTTCGATATTGGACTTAATGAAAATAATTAATGGGTTGAATATGACCACAGTCACATAATAGAATGAAAGGCAAATAAGTTGCTCTACTGTTAATTCCAACTTGATTATACATAGTAAAATAATAGTAATAGCAGAAGTAACAGTAACAAATGACATTACTTGAAAGCTAACTATACTTCAGACCTGTGCTAAATGCTTTGTATTAATTTAATTCCTCAGTTAACCTTATAGTCACTTTAGAAGGAATATTATTATCCCTATCAGAAAAAAAACTAGTAGAAGCTAAATAGTTTGCCTAAAGCCACACAACTAGTAAGTGACAAAGGTATGATAAGCACTCAGTGCAGTCTTGATTCTGAAGATGCATTTTTTCTTCTTTTTAATTAGAGAAGTCATAGGTTTGCAGAAAATAGAAAGTTACCCTGTACATCATCCTATTAAAATAATTTGCATTGGTGTGGAACAGTTGCTACAGTTGATGGAAGAATATTATTATAATTGTACTATTAACTATATTCAGTTCACATTATGGTTCCCTGTTTGTGATGTATAGTCTTATGGGGTTTTTTAAAATTTTTGTACTAGAAACATATGTAATCTAAAATTTCCTCTTTAACAGCATTCAAATATATTATTCAGCACTGTTAATAATATTCACAATATTGTGCTAGCATCACCACCATTCCCTACCAAAATTTTTCCATCACACCAAATAAAAACTTTGTACAAATTAAGCATCAAGTCCCCACTCTCTACATGCACTCTGGACTATGTTAACCTATATTCTAGTTTCTAACTGTATGAATTTGCTTATTCTGATTATTTCAAAACAGTGAAATTATATGTTTGTTCTTTTGTGTCTGGTTTATTTCACTCAACATGATGTCTTCAAGATTTATCCATATTGTTGCAGGTATCAGAACTTCATTCCTTTTTATAGGTGAATAATATTCCATTGTGTGTACACACCCCATTTTATTTATCCATTCATCAATTAATGAACACTTGGGCTGTTTCTGTCTTATGGTAATTGTGACTTATGCCACTATAAACATGGGTGTGCAAATATCTGTTTGAGTCTCTGCTTTCAGTTCTTTTGATTATATACCTAGAAGTGGGATTGCTGGGTCATATGGTAATTATGTATTTAAGTTTCTGAAGAACTGCCAAACTGTCTCCCACAGCAGCTGCACCATTTTACATTCCTACCAACAAAGAATGAGCCATCCTAATTTTCCACATCTTCTGCAAAAATTGTAAATTTCCTTTTTTAAATAGTAGCCATTTTAGTGGGTATTAAATGGTATCTCAGTTTTTATCTTCATTTCCCTAATGGCTAATGATTTTAAGCCTCTTTTCACGTGCTTGCTGCCCATTTATATATCTTCTTTGGAGAAATACCTATTCAAGTCTTTTGTCCATTTTTCAATTGAATTAATTGTCTTCATCAATTGAATTAATTGAAATATTTGGTTGAGTTATAGGATTTTTTAAAATATTCTGGGCATTAAACACTTATCAGATATTTGATTTCCAAATATTTTCTCCCATTGTGTGGATTGTTGTTTTATTTCCATGATAAATTTCTTTGAGGCACAGAAGATTTTTTTTTATTTTAATGAGGTCCCATTTATCTATTTTTTTCTTTTGTTTCTTGTTCTTTCAGTATAAAATCTAAGGAATTTATCTAACTCAAGGTCCTAAAGATGTGCCCCTATATATTCCTGTGAGAGCTTTATAGTTCTGGTTCTTATATTTATGTCTTTGATCCATTTTTATTTCATTTTTATATATGGTGTGAGGTAAGGGTCCACCTTCATTCTTTTGCATGTGTACATCCAGTTTTACCGGCACAATCATGTGGAATTGGCACCCTTGTCAAAATCATCTGACCATAAATGTGAGTGCAGATTTCTGAACTCTCAGTTTTATTTCATTGGTCTATATATGTGTCCTTGTGCCATTACCATGCTTTTTTGATTACTGTGGCTTTGTAATAAGTTTAAAGATCAGGAAGTATGAGTCCTCCAAGTTCCTTCTTCTTTTGTATGATAGTTTTGGGTATTCAGGACCCTTAACCTTCCATATAAATTTGATGACTGGCTTTTCCTTTTCCTTAAAGAAGGCTATAAATAACTTTGGGAAGAAATAGCATCTTAATAATATTTAGTTTTCCAATCCATGAACAGAGAATGTCTTTTCATTTTTTAGGTCTTCTTTGATTTCTTTTAGGAATGTTTTGTAGTTTTCTGTGTATAAGTCCTTTAGAGCCTTGGTTAGATTTATTCCAAAGATAGTTTATTCTTTTAGTTGCTATTGTAAATGGAACTTTTTTATTTCTTGTTCTGATTGTTCATTACTAGGGCATAGAAATACTACTGATTTTCAGGTGTTGATCTTACACCCTGTCATTTTGCTGAATTCATTTATTAGCTCTAGGAGATGTGTTGTGGAGTTTCAATGCTTTCTTTATATAGGACCATGTCATCTGCAAATAACGAGAGTTCTATTTCTTCCTTTCCAATCTGAATGGCTTTGATTTCTTTCTCCTGCCTAGTTGTTCTGGTTAGTTCTTCCACTGTTGAATAACAGTGGTCATAGTGGGAATCCTTGTCCTGTTCATCAACTTGGAGGGAAAGCTTTCAGCCTTTCACAAGAGAATGATGTTAGTGGTAGGTTTTTCATAGTTGCCCTTTATCATGTTAAGGAAGTTTCCTTTTATTCCTTTCTAAGTCTTTTTATCAAGAAGTGATGCTGGATTTTGTCAAATGCCTTTTCTACATCAATTGAGAGATCATATGGTTTTAACATTGATTAATTTTCTTATGTTAAACCACACTTGCACATCTGGGATAAATACAACTTGGTTACGGTGTATAATTATTTGAATGTGCTGTGGAATTTGGTTTGCTATTATTTCATTGATGATTTTTGCATCAATGTTCATAAGAAATAATGGTCTGTAACTTTTTTCTTGTGGCACCTTTACTGGGCTTAGGTATGAGGGTGATGTTGTCTTCATAGGAGGAATTAAAGAGTGTTTCCTCCTCTTCAATGCATTGGAATACTTTGAGTAGGTTGGGTGTTAATTCTTCTTGGAATGTTTGGTAAAATTCACCCTTGGTGAAAATCCTGGTCCTGGGCTTTTTTTTATTGGGAGGTTTTTATAATTGAGTCAATCTTTTACTGGTCATTTGTTTGTTGAAATCTTCTGTTTCTTCTTGAGTCAGTGTAGGTAGTTCATGTGTTTTGAAGAATGTGTCCATCTCATCTTGGTTATCTAATTTGTTGATGTAGAGTTGTTCATAATATCCTCTTATAGTCCTTTTATTTCTGTGGGGTCAGTAGTAATGTCCCGCTTTTCTTTCTGATTTTAGTTATTTGTGTCCTCCAAATTTTTTTCTACATCAGTCTAGCTAAGATTTGTCAATGTTATTGATCTTTTCAAATAACCAACTTTTGGTTTTGTTTATTCTCTCTATTGTTTTGATAATCTCTATTTCATTCATCTCCACTCTAATCTTTTTTATTTATTTTTTTCTTTCTTTCCTTATGTTTTTTGGGGTTTAGTTTGCTGTTTTTTATTAGGTCCTCCAGTTTTGAAATTATGTCTTTGAGATCAATTGAATTCCAAGATGGCTCATTCACACTGTGGACAGTTGATAATAGCTGTCAGCTACTAACTCAGCTGGGACTCTCACAGCATGGAGGACTCAGGGTAAGTAGAATCCTAACGTGGTGGCTGGTTTCCTCCAAAAAAGTATTTCAAGGAAGTGGCATCTTAACAACATTAAGCATTAGACCAGATCAGTGCTATACCTAAAATTAGCCTTATGTCATTTGTAAGCTATTATTTTGACCAAGCAGTCATAAGCCTCACCCAGATCAGGGCTGTAGAAAACATAGTCTGCTTTATGATGGGAGAGTGGTTAAGTCACATTAAATGTAGTATAGTAGATATTGTTAATAGCATTCTTGGAAAATACAATTTGTCACAGAGATTCTTAAAAGAAAAAGAAAATAACATGCTTATGTCAAATAAGAACTTATCAAACTTTCTTAACAATGTTTAAAGAGACCCTTATCTTCTGAAGTTGTGTGATAAACTGCTAAGAAGCAGACCTAGAAATTAATTTTAAAGGTGGCAAGGCTGCAAAGATAATGGACTCCACAGCTTTAATAGATTTTCTGTGCCAAAGTCAAAATTCCTGATAGAGAAGGAATAGGATCATTTGTGTGAACAAGCTTTATTTAGTCAATATTCTCTAGGGAAATGGGCCAACAGGTTAAATCTATAAATATTGTGAGGTTTTATAAGAATTGTCTCACATGACCACAGGGATGCAAAGTCAAAATTCCACAGGACAGGTCACAGATTGAGAACTCTGATATGGGTTAACCGTGATGAAGGTTTTTGATGAATTCTCTAGGATATGCTGTCCAGCTGAAGTGGAAATGCAAATTCTTTCTTCTAACTGCTGAAATCATCACATCTTCTTTTAAGGTCTTTCACCAATTTGGATGAGATTTCTCTCATTGATGAAGGCACTCTCTCCAGTTGATTGTAGATGTAATCAGCATAAATGCAATCAACTTACTGATGGTTTAAGTCCATGAAATGTCCTCACAGTAACTATGAGGCCAGTGCCTCCTTGATGAAACAACTGGACGCCAACATCAGCAAGTTGATGCATGAAATTAACCATCTCACAAGCAGACATTTGTGTAAACAAACTTAAGAATGGTGAACTCTGAGTTTCCCCTGAAATATCTGGACTGAAAAAAAATCTATCTCCCCCTTTCCAGAGCAAAATAGCTTCTCCTAATCTGGAGACACTGCAAAAGGCTCATCTAAGTTAGGTGTTTCACAAGATGTTACTTGTTCTTTTCAAGATCTGACCTTGCCCTTTCCGCCTCATTGCCAATAACTAGAGTCAGATTTCATGCAGCTTGATCCAGGAAATATAATGCCCATTTCTTATATACCAAAAGACTTGCAAAACCAGGCTAATAGGCACTGACAGGAACCAGGAAAACACACGTAGGAGTACACCTTGAGAGGGTTGGACAGGGGAGTTTTAACATAAAAAAGGATGAAGATAATTAATTGATGTGGGAGCATTCTTCCTTGTCTCTGAACTTAACATTCTGGCACAAACATCTTGATCCAGTCCTACCACATGGATAAGATGACTCCTTGAAACTTGGACACACAATGGACTACAATAAATAAGGTAGCATTGCTGGAATAACCTTATGAGAGTATCAAAGAAGGTCAAAGAGAGGTAGAAATGTTTAAATGTTACTTGTGAAGTCAGAGAACTCTTCATTGGTCTATATTCCTGGGGAAGGCCCAGAGAACATTCCTTTGACTAAATTGAAAAGAAATACACTGATGAAGGGAGCACTGGTATATTGTGAGAAACTTTAATGACAGTTCTTCACTGAGAGAGGCAAGGTATATATGATCACTGTAATGGGTTATAAAATTGGAAATTCCTTGGCCCTCAGGCAACTCGGACACTTGCTAAAAAACAAGCTGTCAGTGTTGAAACAGCTCAACAACCAACCAGGGTGCTACTTGATTTGTTTTATTGGAAAAATATGACTGAGAGCTGGCACAAGTCCACATTAAATTGGATCCAATGGGTCTACGGATCCACCATGTGGTTATTTTTCCATTTCCCAAGTGTGAAATTTGGAGGGCTAATCAAAGCACTGGCAGAATCTTCCCGCTAGCTCTCTGATATATGGAATAAAAGCCATTAAGTTAGGAAGGGCCAAGTGGAAACCTCTGAAACCACACAACTCTAAACCCCACTGGTCAAGAGAGTAAATCCAAGTTGACATTAGATTCTAAGTGATATTTGGTGCCACTATCAAAGTCTCAAAGTATTTTGGGATAGTGCTCTCCATCATATCTCTATATAATTCAATTTTATAGTCCCTGAAAAAAGTTAATTCTCAGTTCATGGTGAATAATTGTGGGCTACAGAAACTTAAGCCAACTGGTAGCCCCAATCTCAGCTGGTAAGCCAGATGTGATATCTTTATTAAACAGATAAACACAGCCTCTGGCACTTGGTATGTTGTTATTGATCAGGTGAATATGTTCCTTTCAACTTCTCATCAATAAAGAGAATCAAAAGCAGATCTCATTAAATGGGAAGGGCATTGGAACATATTCACAGACTTGCCCAAGGCTATGTGAAGTCCCTTGTGCAATGTCTCAAAATAGTCTACAGGGATCTTAATTGTATTGATATTCCATACATGTTGGAACACTTTATTAATGATATCATGCAAATTGAATTCAGTAAAAGAAGTAGAAACAAGTATGTCAGAGGGTGAGAACAAAACTCCAAAAAGATTCACTAGCCTGACACATCAGTGAAATTTTCAGGAGTCTGGGGATCTGAAGTATGCTACTATAGCATCTTTAAGGTAAATGACAAGATTTTAGATCTTGTACATTCCCCTGGTTTTCTATTTTTGCATAAAAATCCATGATTTCCACCAGATTTTCTCATTTAGGGTTCCTTAAGAGAATTAGGCCTGAATGCTTTAAGGCATCCACTTGTATATGGTGGAGTAATTTCTCTCCTATATATCTAGAATGGTACTAGTTATGTACCTTACTTGAGAAAATAATCAAATTATTTTTCTGCCTTCTGTGGATCAGATAAGGAACCCCAGTTGATAAAGGCTGGCCTGAGCCTTACTTGGGAAAGGCTAGTATGGATGATTCAAACAGATGAGAACTGGAATCATCTGAGTCATCTTCACTGAAATTTCTAGTGTCTGAGCTGGGTGACTTGGGCTCACAGGGACTGTCAACCAAAGCATTGTCACACAGTCTGTCTAGTGGTGTTGACTTCTTCACAGTATGGCAGCTTCAGAATAGTTGGAAGAGCTAGTGTGCCAGTGAATAAGGGAGAAGCTACATGACCTTTTATAATCTAGTCTTAGAAGTCACACAGTATATCTTCCTCCATACTCTATTGTCAAAGCATTAAAAAGCTAGCCAGATTCAACAGAGAAAGATATGACTTCATCTCTTGATGGAAGGAATATCAAAAGGAATTCTGGGGTGATATTTAAAATATTAAAAATCCTTATAAAGCAGAGCAGCACATACCACTCTTGGGAACACTGCTTTGATGCCTTTATTGAGTGACTTGAAAAGCCTGCCAGTTTTGAATGCCGGAGCAAAAGGGCTCTGCAGCAGACCAGAGCTATGTGGTATAAATGGCACTGTCACTCAGGCCATTTGATCAGTAGATCTAATAGTACTACAGGTAGATATTGTGCATAAAGATGCTATGTACATGGAGTCTTTGTCAAACTCTCTCTAGTTAGGAGAGCTTCAGAGAAGATCACAGGGTTCTGGAGCTGAGCCTTGCCCTCCTGCAGCAGAAAACAATGTACCATTTGAAAAATGGTTCCTGAATCCTGACTGAGATGGCAGTTCTGACCATGGCACATGAAGTGCCATTTAGCCAGAAATGTTCGTTATGAGCTGGATATTATCAGACCCACTAGGTCACAATGTTGGCTAGGCACAGGAGCTATTCATCATACAATGAAAATGGTAAGTGCCAGTTTGAAGCTATTCTGTACCCCTGAAAAGCCATGTCCTTTAATCCTTATTCAACATTGCTGGGTGGGATCCTTTTAATTGTTTCCATGGAGATGTGGCCCACCCAATTGTGGGTGGTAACTTTTGATTAGATGGTTTCTGTGGAGATGTGTTTCCACCTATTCAAAGTGGGGTTGCTTACTGGAGCCCTTTAAGAGGAAACCATTTTGGAAAACACTTTAGAACTGACAGAGCTCACACAACCAGAAATCTTTGGAGATGCAGAAGGAGAACATCTCCAGGAAATCTTTATGAAATGATAAGCGAGGAGAGAAAGCCAGCAGACATCATCATGTACCTTTCCAGCTAACAGAGGTGTTCTCTGCTGACCTTTCTTGAAACAAGGTATCCTTCCCTGGATGCCTTAGTTTGGACATTTTCATGGCCTTAGAGCTGTAAACTTGTAACTTCATAAATTTCCCTTTTTAAAAGCCATTCCATTTCTGGTGTATTGCATTCTGGCAGCTTTAACAAACTAAAATAGATTTTGGTACTGGAGAAGTGGGGTGCTGCTGCAGTTTGCAAATACCAAACATATTGGAACATCTTTTTAAGTGGACAAGGGGAATATTTTGGAAGAATTGTGAGAAATTTGATGGAGAAAGCCTAGAATGCTTTGAAGAGACTATTGGTAGAAATGTGGACTCTAAATAAGGTCTTAGGCAGAAATGATGTAAGTGTTATTGCAAACTGGAAAGAAGGTTATCCTTGTTTTAAAGTGGCACAGAATCTTGCAAAATTGTGTACTGTTATTGGCTGGAAGTTAGAATTTACAGTTGAAAACCTGGATACTAAGTGAGGAAATTTCCAAACTAAATTTGGAAAATGCCACCTGGCTGCTCCTTGCAACTTATAGTAAATGTGAGAGGAAAGAAATAAGTGTGATCTGAACTATTGGATACAAAGAAACCAGAAATTGATAGTCTGGAAAATTCTAGGCTTCCAGAAAGAGAGATTCCAGAAGACAGTGACCCATGTGAAGATTTAACCAAACATGGATCCAGCCAGCCATTTTAAAAAAGCCAGGATTGGAGATGGAGTTCTTCAGGAAGGATTTATGTAAAGTCCTATTGTCTGGTGGTTATGATCCCAGCATAGAACCAACAAGAGTGCTATGGGACCTGTATAAACAGAACCACTGCCCATCTAGACTAAAAGGGACAGAAATGGGACAAATTGAAGGGAAAGTAACTTCAAAGGCAGAACCCTGGAAGCTAAGGTCTGAAGCCAGGAAACCTCAGGCCAGGAGAGCAGACCCACCCATGCACTTGGAGAAGGTGAATTTACCCTGAAGCAGAGCGTTTGGATCTTCCACTTCCAAGTTCTAGAAGAAATTGTGCTACCTCAGGCCTTTGGGAGGGGGGATCACATTCTTTGGGGATTGCCACTCCATTGTTCTGTAGGAGTTGAGTATGTGCCCTGGAAATGGCAGAGAGCCTGGATGTGGCCCAGCGTTTGAAGAGTGTGGAGCAAAGAAAAAGGTGGTCTCCCAAGTGTCCTCCAAGGTTGCATTTGGAGAGCTGGGCCACTGAGTAGGCCCTTTGAAAAGGTGGGACTGCCACTTTCTAAAGCTCCAAGGATAAATGACTCTCAGACTTTGAAATCTAATGAAGTTTGCCTTGCAGATTTTCAGAACAGTTTGGGTCCAGTAATGCCCGTGTTCCTTCCAATTTCTCCCTATAGAAATGGGAATATGTATCCTATGACTGCCCTCCATTGTATATTGGCAGCAGATAACTTGTTCTGGTTTTACAGGTCTAGATCCAGAGGAGAATTTTACCTTAGTACAGACTATGCCTGTAGCTGACTATCCAGATTTTATACAATTTCTGACTTTGTATTGTATTTGTATTCTTACTGAAATGGTTTAAGGCTTTCTGATATTGTTATGGAATGAATGTATTTTGCATTTGGAAAGAGCATGTCTTTTTAGGGTCCAAAGGGTGGAATGTGCTGGTTTGAAGCTATTATGAACCCCAGAAAAGCCAAATCTTTTAATCCTCATTAAGTATTGCTGGGTGAGATCTTTTTTATTGTTTCCATGGAGATGTGACCCACCCAATTGTGGGTGGTAACTTTTGATTAGATGGTTTCCATGGAGATGTGTCTCCAATCATTCAAAGTTGGGGGTGTTTATTGGAGCCCTTTAAAAGGGAACATTTTGGAAAAAACTTTAGAACCAATAGAGCCCACACAGCCAGAGATCTTTGGAGATGCAGAAAGAGAACACCCCCGGGAATTCTTATGAAACAAGAAGACAGGAGAGAAAACTAGCAGAAGTCACCATATACCTTTCCAACTAACAAAGGTGTTCTGGACCCACTGATCTTTCTCGAATCAAATTATCTTTCCCTGAATGCTTTAGTTTGGACATTTTCATGGTCTTAGAACCGTGACCTTGCAACTTAATAAATTCCCCTTTTTAAAAGCCATTCCATTCCTGGTATATTGCATTCTGGCAGCTTTAGCAAACTAAAGCATGGTGTATTTGGAGTTGGGCCAGAACGGATCCAGAAGGTACTAGTCACATGTGTCCCAGATTCTTGTGTTGTCTACTTCTCTTATTCAGTTCACACGTAAGTCCTTGAGAGAAATTTACAGCTAAAAGATGAGAAAAATATTTGGATCTAGCTCACAGAAAGATTGGCTTGACAAATTGGTGCTGGCCAAAATGGACTACCACCAGACTACAGCCCCTGAACCAAGCAAAGGTGCGTGGATGGAGAAGTAGTCTGATTTAAGGGTAAGCCTGCATTCATGTCTTGCTGGTTGGGTCAGAAGCCTTGAGGAGGCAAACTTGAAAGTAAGGAGAATAAGGAAGCATGGGGGAAATCATGTAGATGAACCTAAGGTGTCAGGCCCAAATCATATAGATCTCAATGTCTCACATCAAGACCCACCAGAGAAGCTCCCCTTGAAAGTGCAGCACTGAATATTTAGGTAGACAGGATTCCTGTAAACTGCCAGCCAACCACTCTCCTTATCCACTCCAGGTCTTATGTGACTGAGCAGGGATAGAGGTTCAACATGGCTTCACATTTAGTTCAGTGCTAAGAACATTTTCTGGATTCATTAAAGATTCAGAACGTTGCTCAGCATATATTTTTAAGTCCTTAAGTCCAGAACTAGTGAGAGAACTGTCTATTTTTCTAAGTTGAAGGGGGCCTTAGAAATTGTTGGACTAGGCCCACTCTGCCCAATAGAAACTGAGTCTACATAGACTCCTGTGTTACCTCCCACTCCCACCCAGCCAGATGCCAGGATCCAGTCTAGATGCTGCTCAACAGCATCTGTCACCCAGCTGAGTTTCAAGTTAAGAACTGCTATAATTGAATTAATGACCCCTTTTCAGAAAGCAACTTTATAAAGACAGATAAAGGGAGAAAATGAAGCACTGACACTGTACAAACTAAAATGATGTGCTTTTCAGTTGTGCATGATGGTTTTGGAGGAATTTCCTTTTTTTTTTTTTCTGAATCCTAGTCAATCAATTTTGATTTTGGTTACCTGTAAAATTGAGGGTGCATCATCTTATTCATATTATTTCAATGTGCACTGACTACTAGGGGAAAAAAAGAATCAAATAAAAATAGATTTGTCGAATGGCCATTTGATTGTTGTGTTTTCAGCAAGCCATGGACATTACACTGGGGACTTTTGACTTACTGATGATACAGATTTCAGCGTGTTCCATTGTAGGTGGTAACTGATTATATTTCACTCCAGAATGAAAGATGAAGCTGAAGAAAAATCAAGTTATAAAGCCCCTGACTAAGAGGAGGCCTAGAAAGAGATGCAATAAACCTAGTTTCTAAAAAATAAAATAAAAAGCATGAGGGAGGGACCATGCTGTGGCCCAGGCCTAAAGAATTATTGAATTCTATCTGAGTTCTGTCAACTTCTGCAAGAAGAGGTAAAGACCTGCTCAAATTAGTGAAACTGATGATGGTGTTAGGTTTGACATCCACTGTGCATAGGAGGGATTCTGCCCCACCCTCTCCTTCGGCCCAAAGCAGGTAGCTGAGCTACAGCTCACATTTGCCATGACCCTCCACAGTGCACACTTTGGAAACTGATAATCCATCTGGCTGATCTGGTCCCTGAAGGTCCCACAACTCAGCTCTCCATTCTGTTGGATCTCAGGGAATAGGAGACCAGGAAGAAGCTATATACCTGCCCCTTTCTGCTGGCTGTCCAGGTCCAGGACGTCTTCTGTCCTCCCCAGGGGAAGTGAAGTGTGAAGATGGGTGGCATTTCTGCAGATGGCCATTTGGGCAATGAGAAGAGAGTTCCATAATGTGCAGGACTCATTTGAATCCTAGGCAGGCAGAGAAGGTACATTAACTTCAAACTCTGGAAGCATTGAGGCCACCCACAATGCTTCAAAGTAGCAGTGAGGGAATGAGTGGAGCAAGAGGCTATGGTTAAAAGCTTGTGCCCAGGAACCCCATGTCCTGGTTAGAGTCCCAGCTCTGCTTCTTAGCAGCTCTGTGATGAGACAAATGCCTTAACATCTTTGTACTTCAATTTTGTTATGTGGGAACTCGAGGCAATAATAATGTGCATTATAAATAAAACTTATTGATTATTTACTATGTAGTACCAAGACAGTTCAGAGCCCTTCACTCATATTTATTCACTTAACCCTCAAAAATTCCATGAGGTAGACACAATTATTATGCTCATTTTGCGGCTGAAAAAACTGAGTCACCCAGCTAGAACATGACATTCAAACTCAGATAGTTCAGCTCCATTATTTGGTTTTGGCCTCTCAGTGGAGTGGTTAATAATACCTTCTTCATAGGGTCATTGTGAGAATTAAATGAGTTCATCGCATCAAGTGCTTAGAGCAAGCACTGCCTGCCACATGTCTAGACTCAGTAAATGTGAGCTGCCTTTCATTTACTCATGTTACTCTATTATTCTGGTTATGCCATCTTTTGAGGCTGGTGATGAGGATACTGGAGCAGAGAGAGGGGATGGGAATAGAGACGAGAGGGTGGGAAAAAGCTAGGTAGATTTGGGATGACTCAGTCTTCCTTTCCCTGGCAGTTCCCATATCCCCACCAGGCAGCAGGGAAATAAATCTATGCGTCCAACGGTGCACTGTAGATATGTTTTCACAAAGAATTTCTGTGCTGTACAGAAAAGAATGGGTGCTCAGTTTGGGCCAAATGATCTGTGATCCCATCTCCACGCTTTTGAAACTCTGAGCATAGGCAGAAAAATCAAATTCCTCACACCGTATTGTCCTCTCCGAGCTCTTTCTTTCGGTTTCAGTTTCCTGGTGGAAGCAGCCCTCTCTCCAGGTCACTGACTTGGGAGGCTCTACTCGCTGTGTTTGCTGCACCCCACCTCTCACCCCCAATCACCAGATCCTTTTCCTGTTCTGTACCCCAGGAAGCCAACCCCTGTGGATTGCATTACCCAGGCTCCTTTGCCAGCTGGCTTCCAACTGGGTTTGATCAATGGGAGGCACCAGCAGGAAATAAGAATGCAGGAGGGAAAAAGCATGGTCAGAGCATTTCTTCCCTGCTTCCCTGCTTCCCTGATGCCTGACAAGGGCTGTGACCCTTCATTCCTGCAACTTCTGGGCTCTGGTAACTCTATTTCCTCCTCGTATCTCTTTGACCTTAGGGATGGTCCTGGCTTCCCGCTGTCCTGAGTCTCCAGGAGCCTTGCCACCCTCATGTGTTCCCTCTGCCCACCGATTGAGAAGTTCCCTCAATTCATCTCTCTTCCTTTGTGCTGTCTGGGTTGAACTCAGGTCCCTGACAGAACCATGGCGGACACACTCACCCACACGGGGGCCACTTCACTCTCAAGGCCCAGAGGTAGAGCTCTATCTTTCCCATGAAGTATTCTTATGAATGTTAATCTGGTCGAAAAGGTTGAGTAATATATTTTTAATGTTTATTGACATTAAAATTAGAAGTGGCAAATGAGCTTGAGAAAGAAAGCAAATATCACACCCATATCCTCGGCACACAGAATCACCACCTCTATTTCACCATGCACATTTTTTTCTTTCAACAAAGGGATCATACTGAATATAATGTGGTATTTTTTTTCACTAGCTTAAATATATCAGGAATAATTTTCTTCGTCAACAAATGTACTTTAACATCAATGAATTTACCTCTAATACCGCTAGATAAAATTCTTAATGGCTGCATAGTATTCTTTCTAGACGTAAGCCTATACTTTAGTTTAATCAGTCCTTTATTAAGGAGTATTAAGGTTGGTTCCCCCAATTTTTCCTTGTAGTAAACACAGCTGCCATAAACATCCTGGTATAATGTAAAAATTTCAAAGTACAATCCAATAAACTCCATCTTCCTAAAGCAAAAGCCACACAAATGCAGTGCCAGCAGAGTCACTTCCTCTCAAGAGATAACAATATCTGCCTTCCCTGCCTCCCACTGATGTCATGAGGTTCAGCTGAGAAGATATATACGTAAGTTCTTTATAAACTATAAAGTATATGGGGTGGTTCTACTATCATCTTATTCTTTCACAACTACCCCAGAGGCAAGCATGGCGGATATATCCTTGGGGCACACTATACTGACGATTTTGCCAGACACAAAGACTCGAAGGCTTACTTTTAGGCTTCTTTTTTTTAATATTTATTTCTCTTTAGCACAACAAAGAATGGTGCTTGTAAGAAAAGCAGCCTTCCTGTATAGGAGTAAACTACCAGCTGGAAGTACATTTGATCTGTTATGCTGCATGTTAACCCTTTGTGTCCCTTTTAGAGGATGATTTCAAACAATTGAAGGAATTTGAGTTTCCTGAAAAGTCCCTGTGGTTCTAAATGTCCTTTGCTGCCGATAGTGGTTACCCTCAGTCCTCCAGCTGATTAGTCATAATGACTACTTTCCATTCCTTTTCTGATAGTCTCTTCTGAAAAGCACTCTGGATAACTCTATTTGATTAAAAAAATTGAGTAGTAGTCTAGTTGTGTTTTTTTTTTTTGAAATGGGAACTTTTATGCCGAATGTAGAAGCTATATTGCCATCTCACTTTAAAAAATATTCCATCTCTTTTTCACAATAAAAAAGAAAAAAAAATACATATCCCATGTCTTAGAAGAAAGCACTCTACTTTAGAAGAATCCTGATTTACCTTCTATGAATCTAAGTCATGTCTTTTCTCTGCTCTTGCTAAGGCCATGCTATTAAAATGTCGGAACACAGTTTCCTAGAGCAAGAGTCTTAGTTTTCCATTCTTAATGAAAGGCTCCATGCAAGTTTTAAAAATCTGATGAGTAGTGCTTAACATTATGTGTTAATTAGTGCGAAAATAAAAGGCTTCTATGTGTTAAAGTGGTTATGTTCTCCCAAAGAAAATGATGTCCGGAGTGTGATACGCTATCTGGATACTTGTTTTCTATTGCTATTTGGCTTTTCCACAAAAATCCAATAAAAACGACATAACCCTACTTTATAATGTCAAGAAGTGTTTTTACTCTAAATCCCCATGAATTAAGAAAAGGCACAAAGCCTCCTCTTTGACTCTTTTCTTCACTATTTGATCATTTTTATCTCTTCTGGGAAGCACAGAAGACAGGGTGGGTTGGTACCACAGGGTGTTCATGTACCAGATAAAATTCTCCTTAACAGCACAAGAGTTCGGGGGCTTGTTTTCTATGTGTGCTAAGGAAGCACCTGCCACCTAGTCAGACAAGCCGAATCCAGGGGTCTTGGCACAGAAAGGTAAGCATGCCTTGTCACAGAGATACTGAAATTACTTTTGCTTCCTTCCTTCCTAATTTTATCTCTGTAGATGTCTCACTGTTTCTATGGGTTTACTCATTTCTACCACCACGACCATCCCCATTTTTTTTTCACAGTTGTGTATTCAACCAAAGAAAATGGGTAAGAAAAACAATTATGATAGTGGAAAAAAAAAAGGAATCAAAATTGCCATATGTGAGGCCCATGGGAGTCCCTTATTAATTTTCATTCACAACATTTAGTTCTGGATTTGGCCTGTTTCAGTAAAAATATGCAGATAAGTGTGGTCATAGACCTGATTTCCTTACAGCTATGGAAAAAATGAACCAGCTCAATTTGCTGTCTGTTTATTATGGGTTCCTGGAAGGCAAATAATATAACTCCATGTGCAAATGGTCCTGATATCGAAGCAGTTGACCTTTGTCTCACAGCAATTCCCAAACTAGGGATTTGGGTAAATTTTAGAGAAGAACTAACTAACCTTGAGAGCATCCTATTGTAGGTAAAACTGCCCATTCCTTTGTTTGTGTGTCCTTTGTCCTTTCTTGGAGTCATGTTCTCCTACCCGTTTTAGATGCCCCAAATATTGATTCTGGAGAAATGATAAATTGGCAAATAGTTACAAGGGGTAGGAACCTCAAGGAGTCTAGTTGGAATGATATATAACCAGCACAACAGTTGAACTAAAAGTACTGTAGAAATTCAAAAGCAGAGAAATCGCTGTATGTCGGAAATGATTTCGAAAGGCTGCATACAGTAATGGATAGCTGCATTGAGCCTGAAGTAGATAGGAAGGTTGGATGGTACTTAGATAGGAGCCAGGAGGGGTATAAATTGACAGAGCTAAGGAGGTAAGTTAGATCAGATGTGTTATGGAGACAGTGAATCTGACTAGAAATGAGTTTTCATAGAGTGGGCAAGAACCTAAAGGAGAGACACATAGTTAGGGATCAGTTCATTGAAAGCCTAAGTGGTTTGGATTTCATCCTATAGGCAATAAAAGGCACCAGCATTTTTGATCAAGAAAAAGACATGGGGCAATCCATATTTAAAGATGATAGTGTTACACTAATGATTAGAAGATGGAGTAGAGATTGGGAAAGGGGTGTCAGGAGACTCCCCACAGCTCAGCTGGGGTGGGGGTGGCTATGAGGATGGAGTGGTTGGAAGTGGACGTTCACAGCTGGCAAAGGAAACTTAACAGAACTAGGGGAACTGCCCTGGGTCCGCCTAAGAAAGATCTCGTGGATGAAACCTTTTCTCTTTCTCTAAAAATTCTCCCATTCTATTACCCTCCTCTTCACTTGTCAATCTGATAAACTATGCTCTGCTAAGATATTAAGGGTAGATTAGGACTTAAACTTGGTATAAGATAATGTAAAATTACACAGTGATAGGAAATATTAAGCAGCAGGCACACTATGAGAAATAACTCTTTATAGAATTCCTTCAAACCATATCTAGTAATACACAGCTCTCAATAGACAGAACAACCCCCCCCCCCCCAAAAAAAAAAAAAACCGGGGAAGGGAGGGCTGTGCAAGAAGCCATTTACTCAAATTTTTCTTCAAATTGTGCTGTTTGGGTTATGGCTAATTGCTTTGACACCAAGAGAAAGCTGGTTAGCCTGGATTAAATATCATTTTTCTGCTCTCCAATTTACCAAGATTTCTCAGGGTCATTGCCCTCCACACACCTGAACTTCAGGAATAAGTCATTACAAGAGTTACCCCCAAGGAGAAGTTTCTGTTCTTTTCAGTTGCTCTAATGTATACTCTGTACTTAAACCGCCTGTTACACAATCAGGGAGGAAAACTGGAGTACTTAAAGTAGTTGTGCAAATTTCCACAAGCCTAGAGTCTGAAGGAAACTGGGTCAGCCAAAATGACCTCAGGCATCTGCCAGGAAAAACCCTGTTTCTAAGAATGTTCTCTCCAGCTTTACATGTTTCCTCTCATGACAGGCATCAGTAGCGTGACAATTAGGTGTGGTGGGTGGGCATTTTTGTGGGCTGGCAGCCTATTTTAACTTCCCACTGTGGGAGTGAGCTTTAACTCTGTGCTAAAATTAGGGGAATCCGCAGCTCCTGTGGTTATTTCAATCAGTTCCTATTTATTGAGTAGCAGAAGCAAAGTTAATAGCATGGCGGCCTTGCCAAGACACAAAGGAAAGGCTGAGTGTTGCCCAGTCGGATCTGCAATCGCTTCAATGATTTAAGCAGAGCGCCAAACCAAGGACTGAGTTGGCACCTCTGGGGGCGGGGGGACCTGAAGACATAGCATAGAATCTTAAAGCAGCTTTCTAAAGCTTGGGGAAGTTTTAAGGGAGCAGGAACCAATTGACCTGGCAATCCAAATTTCACTAAAACCTTAGGGACAAGAAATGCCGAGAGACCCAAGTAGTCAAGAAGCCTTGGTTTAATCTTCCCTTTCAGAGGGCCAGCCTATCTAACGAGACGTGGCCCAGTGCTTGAGCTCACACAATGGTAATGAATGCAATGATGAGGTAGATGAGCAGCTTCTTACGGCCCCACTATGTGGGAGCTTTGTTCTGACTGGCTCTACTTTGAGAAGTCAATGCCTCTCCTTTACTATCTTTAGAGACAAAAAGTAGAAGTGACCCACTTTCATATCATCCCTGGGGATTGGTGCCTCAGCCTCCAGACTCCCTACCTCCTTAAACACACACACACAAGCCAAGTAGCTCCTTGTGGAGCAAACTGGCTGCTTGAAACTAGAGGGCTGGGGAGCCTTTTTAAAACAATTGGTCAGAGAAGTTCTCTCTAAGGAAGTGCCCTGTGGGCTCAGTCTTAAACCATCTGAAACAGCAACCATGCAGATTTCTGGGAAAAGTGAATTCTAGGCAGAGAAGACAGCACTGATGTGAGAATAAGCTTGACATATCCTTGAAAAAGCAAGAACTCAACAGTGGCTGGAGGGAGAAAGGAGTAGGACATGAGCCTGGAGAAGTGAGTAAGGGTCAAATCAGGGAGGCCCTTGGAAGTCGTAGAGAGACATTTACTCTTCATCTACATGCTCTGGGAAGACTTGGAGGAGTTGAGTAGGAAAATGAGTTTTGTTTTAGGACACTCTGATTGAAGTGTTGGGAATAGACAGTATCCAGGTAGAAGTAGGAACAGGGAGACCTGGTAGGAGGTGTTGCAATAGGTAAGGCCAAAAATGGTGGTGGTGTGGACTGAGGTGACAGCAACAGTGAGATTCAGGCTCTATTTTGGAAGCAGAGCTATCAGTCGTCATTGATAAATTAGACATGGCGGTGGGAAAATAGAGAAAACAAGGATGGCTTCTGTTTTTGTTATTGTCAGTTTTGTTCATTTGTTGAGGGAACTGACTCAAACCTCGATAGATTATTTTCTTTTATTCTGGAAATATACAGACAATGTAAACTTTCCCTTCTCAACCATTCCCAAATATACTATTCAGTGGGATTAATCACATTCACAATCCATTAACAGAATTTTTCCATCATCCCAAACAGAAACCCATACCCATTATGCATTAATACCCCATCCCCCCTCCCACATTCACCTCTGATTACCTTTCATCCCCTTTCTGTCTCTATAAATTTTGTATATTTTAGTTATTTTATATAATTAAGATGATACAATATTTGTCCTGTTGAATCTGACTTCGTTCACTCAACATGGTATCTTTGAGATTCACCTACCTTGTTGCATGTGTCAGAGCTCCATTCCCTTTTTATGACTGAGTAATACTCCATGGCGTTCTGGTTTCCTTGGCTGCTCAAAGCAAATACCATGAAATGGGTCAGGTTAAACATGAGAATTGATTCACTCACAGCTTTGAGGCCAGGAAAATATTCAAATCAAGTCTTCATCAAGGTGAAGTTTTCTTTCTGAAGCTAGTGATGCTTGGCCCCTCTGCTACATGACAAGGCAAATGGCAGCATTTGCTGGTCTCTCTCTTCCATTCTGGGTTTTGACACTTTCTGCTTCTCATTTCTGTGGCTTTTCTCTCTTTGCCTGAATTTCATTCCATTTGCAAAGGGACTCCAGGAAGAAGATCAAGACCCATTCAGATTGATGTGAGTCACACCTTATGTGAAGTAGCTTCAAGATAGTCCAGAATAGGAAAATCTTTAGAGACAAAAAGTTGATGGTGCAAGTTTAGGATTGTAGGGAAATGGGCAGAGAGTAGGGTGCTAGCTAAAGGATATGGTGAGGTGATACCTTGAGGTGAGGTGATAAAAATGTTCTAAAATTAACTATAGTGATGGTTGCATCTATCTCTGAATACACTAATAAACTTAATTCTATATGTTACATGGGTAAACTCTATGGTATGTAAATTATGTCTTAATAAATCTGTTTTTAAAATTGTAAAAAGCTTCCTACTTGCAATAGGTCCACACATACAGGAATGGATTAAATCCAAGAACATGTTTTCTGGAGTACAAACAAACTTTAACCTCCACACATAATATGTACATACCACGTATTGTTCGTCTATCCACTGATTGATGGACACTTGAGTTGCTTCCATCTTTTGCTATGAACATTGATACACAAATATCTGTTCAAATCACTTCTTTCAGTTCCTAGGAGTGGGATTGCCAGGTCATATGGTAATTTAACTTTTTGAGGAAATGCCGAATTGTTTTCCACACCACCTGGACCTTTGTACATTCCCATTAACAATGTACTAAGGTTCCTGTTTCCTCACATCTTTCCAGCATGTATTTTCTGTTTTTTAAATAGCCATTCTAGTGGATGTGAGGTTGTATTTCATTGAGTTTTGGTTTGCATTTCCCAAATGGCTAATAAGCATCATTTCATGTACTTATTGGCTATTTGTATATCTTCTTTGAAGAAATGTCTATTCAAGTTGTTTGCTGATTTTTCATTAAGTTTTATCTTTTTGTTGTTGGATTGTAGGAGCTCTTTATATGTTCTGGATATTAAACCCATACCAGATATATGGTTTCCAAATATTTTCTCCCGTTTTGCTGATTGTCTTTTCACTTTCTTGATAACGTGTTTTGATGCACAAAAGTTTCTGATTTTGATGAAACCCAATTTATTTTTTCTTTTGTTTCCTGTGCTTTCAGTGTAATGCCTAAGAATACATTGTCTAATACAAGATCCTGAAAATATTTCCTTATGTTTTCTTCTAGGAGTTTTGTGGTTTTAACTCTTAAATTTAAGTCAAATTTTGAGTTAATTTTTATATATCATGTGAGATGGGAGTCCACTTTCATTCTTTTGCATGTGAATATCCAATTTTTCCAGCACCATTTGCTGAAAAGACTCTTTTTCCTTATTGAAAGGACTTCACCCCTTGTCAAAAATCAATTGACCATAACTGTGTGGGATTATTTCTGCATTCTGAATTCTATTCCATTGGTCTATTTGTCAGTCCTTGTGCCAGTACCATGCTATTTTGATTACTATAGTTTTATAATAAGTTTTAAAATTGGGAAGTGTGAGTCCTTCAATTTTGTTCTTCTCTTTCAAGATGGTTTTGCCTATTTGGGGCCCCTTGCCCTTCCATGTGATTTTGATGATTAATTTTTCCATTTCTATGAAGAAGGCTGTTGGAGTTTTGATTGGGGTTGCATTAAATTTGTAAATTGCCTTGGAAAGTATTGTTACCTTAGCAATATTGTATTCCAATCCATGAGCATGGAATATCTTCCCGTTTATTTCGGTTCTCCTAGCAGATTTTGATGGTTACTCTTGACTAAGAAGTGCATGGAGCAAAACTGCTACCTAAGCCAGGGATAGCCCTGGGTGAGTGGAAACAGGACAACACTGTGAGACTGGATGGTGAGGACAAGGAGAGGAAGGGAAAACTTTGGAGCTCCTATGGAGAATGGGGTTGGAGAGGACCTATGAGTGAAGAATTCAGAGATTTGCTCCATACATTAAAAAAAAATACAGTAAATTGACTTTGTGCCTCTGTATGTGTGTGTAAGTATAATAATTTTAGCACTTATGTAGTTTCATATAAACACCATTACAATCAGGATATAGAACAATTCCATCACCCAAAAAAGTTTCTTATAATATCCCTGTAATCTATTCCCCATTACTGTAGCTTTGTCTTTTTGAGACTGTACTATAAATTGAGTCATACAATACATAATCTTTTGAGACTGAATTCTTTCACTCACAATGATGAGAGTCATCTAAATTTTAGCTTTTTATTGATGAGTATTATTCCATTGTATTGATGCACTAACGTTTGTTTATCCATTTACCTGTTGAAGAACAGTTGAACTATTTGTGAAATTATGAAGAAAGCTGCTAAAAACATTCAGGTTTAGGATTTTGTGTGAACATAAGTTTTCATTTCTCTAGAGTAAAAACACAATTGTGTGATTGCTGGGTTTTATGATGTGCATGTGTTTAACTTTATAAGAAACTGCCAAACTTTTCCAGAGTGGCTGTGCCATTTTTCCTTCCCACCTGCAATGTATGAGAGCTTCATTTGTTCTGCATCTTCACCAGCACTTGGTGTTGTCCATATTTTTCTTTTATTTCAGCCATTTAAACAGACTGTAGTAATAGCCAATTGTGATTTCAATTTGCATTTCCTTTATGACTAATAATGTTTAGCATCTGTTTTGGTTTGATAATGCTGTCAGAAAGCAATATACAAGCAATGCTATGGCTTTTAAAAAGGGAATTTAGTAAGTTACAAGTTTACAGTTCTAAGGCCAGGAAAATATCCAAATTAAGGAACCAACAAGAAGTTGTCTTCACTCAAGAAAGGCTGACGACATCCAGAACACCTCTTTTAGCTGGAAGAGCATGTGGTTGGCATCTGGTGGTCCCTTGCTCCTGGGCTCCATTGCTTTCAGCCTCTGTTTCCTGAAGAGTTTCCCCACTTGGCTTCTCTAAGGCTGGGATTCATCTCTTGGCTTCCCTTGGATCTCTCAAGATTCTGGCTTGCTTAGCATCTCATGGGAAGGCACATCACAACATCTGCTGGATCCTGCACATCCAAACATCTGGGTCTTATGTTGGTGCTGTCAGCTTGGTTGCAACTATTCTCCAAGTGCTTGCATCTGAGATTCCTCCAAAAGTGTTTCTCATTTTAAAGGACTTTAGTAAACTGATCAAGACACACCTTGAATGGGTGGAATCATATCTCCATCTAATCAAAAGACCACACCCACTATTGGTCATGTCAAGTTTCCATGGAGATGATCTAATCAAAAGATTCCACCCTACAATGTTGAATCAGGATTGAAAAAAAATAACTACCCCCACAAGATTGGACCAGGAAAAAGATTGGATCATGGCTTTTCTGGAGTATATAGTAGTTTCAAAATAGTACAGTATCTATTCATATAATATTTGCTATACTTATACGCTTTTTGGTAAAGTGTTTAAGTCTTTTGTCCATTTTTAATGCATTATTTGTCTTCTTCCTATTGAGTTTTGAGAGTCCTTTTAATATTCTAGATTCAAATTCTTGGTCAGATATGTTATCTTTTTTTTTTTAACATGGGCAGGCACCAGGAATCGAACCTGGGTCTCCAGCATGGCAGGCAAGAACTCTGCCACTGAACCACTGTTTCCTGACTTGTAGTTTGTCTTTTCTTTAAGAGTGCTGTCTCTCATTTTAATGAAATCCAATTTATTATTGATTTTTTTTTCTTTTATAAATTGTACTTTTGATGTCATGTCTAAGAACTCTTTGTATGTCCCAGGTCACGGAGATTTTCTGTTACGTTTTCTTCTAAAAGTTTTATATTTTTACATATTATATCTAAATCTATTGTCCATTTTGACTTAATTTTTGGATAAGGTATGAAGTTTAGGTAAAGGTTCATTTTTTTGCATATAAATTTTTAATTGCTTTAAAACCATTTATTCAAAATATTATCTTTTTTTCACTTGAATTATTTTTGCACCTTTATCAAAAATCAAGCGGCCAAAAAGCACATGGAAATATTTCAACATCACTAGCCATTAGGGAAATGCAAACCAAAACTACAATAAAATATCATTTCACACACACTAGAATAGCTACATTTTTTAAAAAATAGAAAATTCAAGTGTTGGAGAACATGCAGAGAATTAGGATCACTCATTCCTTATTGGTGGGAATGTAAAATGACACTGCCACTGTGGAAGACAGTATGGCAGTTTCTCAGAAAGTTAAGTATACAATTACCATATGACCCAACAACCCCAATTCTAGGTATATGCCTCAAAGAATTGAAAGCAGGGGCCTGAACAAGTATTTGCACACTGACATTCATAGCAGCATTATTCACAATTGCCAAAAGATGGGAGCAACACAAATGCCCATTCAACGAATGAATGGATAAACAAAATGTAGTATGTTCATAAAATGGAATATTTTTCAGCTGTGAAAAGAATTGAAATTACCGTACATGTGGCAACATGGATGAACCTTGAAGACATCGTATTTAGTGAAATAAGTCAGACACAAAAGGACACAAATATTTTATGATCTCACTGTTATGAAATAATGAGAATATGTAAATTCATAGAGCCAGAAACTAGAATATAAGCTTCACGGGCTGGGATGTGAGTAAGGCTTGGGAAATTAATGCTTACATTTTACAGAGTTTCTATTTAGGTTGATGAAAAAATTTTGGTAATAGTTGGTAATGATGTTAGTACACCATTGTGAATGTAATTAACAGCACTGAATTATATATTTGCATGTGGTTAAAAGGGGAAATTTTAGGTTGTATATATGTTACTGGAATAAAAATATAAAACCATAGGATAATTTGGGCATTTTCATTGCCTTAGAACTATAAATTTGTAACTTATTAAATTTCTCTTTTAAAAAGCCAAAAAAAGAACCATAGGACTGCACAGTACAAACAAAGAACTCTACTATAAACCATGGTTATGGCTAATAATACAATTATAATAATATTCTTTCATCAATTTTAACAAATGTACCACACTAATACATGGTGTTAATAAAAGGGGAGGGAGGTATATGGGAACTGTATTTTCTGCATGATTTTTCTGTAAGTCTACAACTTCTCTGATGAAAAAACAATCAATTGGCCATATATTTATGGTTCTATTTCTATAGTTTATTCTGTTCCATTGATCTATGTACCTTTGCCAATACCATGTTGTCTTGATTATACTAGCTCTATAACAAGTCTTAAAATTGTATGGGCGGGCAATGGTGGTTCAGCAGGCAGCGTTCTCGCCTGCCATCCCTGAGACCCGGTTTCGTTTCCCGTGCCTGACCATGTAAAAAAATTTTAAAAATTGAAAAAAATTTTTATAGTGTGATTCTGTCACCTCTGTTCTTCTATTTTTAACTGTTTTAGCTATTCTAGTCTTTTTGCCTTTCCATATCAATCTCAAAATCAGCTTATTTCTACTTACAAAATTCTGCTGGGATTTTGAGTGGATATATCTAATTTTGTGTTTTCACCTTGTATTGGTTCCAGGAGGTTTTCTTTTTAATTCTTTAGTACTTTCTTCATAGACAAGCATGTCATCTGTGAATAAGGATAGTGTTATTTCTTCTTCTGCAATCTATATAATTTTTATTTCTTTTTCTTGCCTTATGCATTTGGTAGAATGCAAATTTTACATTGTTGAATAGGAATGGTGAGAGTGGAAGTTGTTACCTCATTCCAAATTTTAGGAACAAAGCATATTGTTTTTCACCATTAAGGATGATGTTAGCCAGAAGTATTTTATAGATCTCATTTATTAATTTGAGAAAGTCCCCTTTAATTTCTAATTTGGTAAGATTTTTTGTCATGAGTGGATATTGAATTTTGTATAGGATTTTTCTGTATCATGAAATGAACCTGTAATTTTGCTTCTTTAGACTATCAATATAATGGATTACACTTGATTGTGGTATAATATTCTTTTTATATATTGTTGCATTTGACTTGTAATAGTTTGTTGAAGTTTTTTTTTTTCTATATTGATTTACAGTTTTTTGCTTTTGTACTTCCTTTACCTGGTTTTGGTAACAGGTTAATACTGCTCTCATAAAATGAGTTGGGAACTGTTCCCCCTCTTCTGCCTTCTGGAAGAAATTGTGTTGAATTGGTCTAATTACTTCTTTAAATGTTGTTAGGATTAACCAGTGAAATCATCTGAGCCTGGAGATTTCTTTTTCAGAAGATTTTTAACTACAAATCCAGGTCCTTTAAAACTAGTCATTTGGGTTATTTCATTGTGGTTATTTTTGGTAGTTTTTGCTTTTCATGGAATTGGTCCATTTCATCTAAGTTGTTGAATTTTTGGGCATAGAGCTATTTGTAACATTCCCTTTGCCTTTCATTGTCTGCGGAATCTAGAGCAATAACTGCTTTTCGTCTTGATACTGGTAATCTGCATCTTCTCTCTCTCACATTCTCTCTTTTCCACCTTTCCAGGAAGTCTATCAATTTTCTGATCTTTACAAAGAACCAACTTTTGATTTCTTTTATTTTCTCTGTTGGTTTTCTGTTTTTGATGTCATTGATTTCTGCTCTTATCTTTATTGCTCCCTCCTTCTTTTGCTTTGGGCATATTTTGCTCTTTCTTTTTCTTTTTCCTACCACACCATCACCTTAAGTCTATCTCCCACCCTCATTTCTGCCACCGCCACCATCACTCCATCTTCATGAGTTCCATAGGGATTGGCTGCAGCTGGCATTGAGACAACTTTGAAGATTGACATACCTGAGAATAAACAGACCCAAAATGGCTAAGAGCATTTTTTTTCCTTCAGAGATCAATTTCTGCAACATGAGAATTAACAGTTTGTTCTGAAGGGTATGCTTAGTGAATTCAGTCTTGGTGCATCATCTTCAAATATGGTACAAGTTGTCCTGGAAGTCAGTGGTTAGTTTCATGAAGTTCTTCTTCAGGCCAGATGGCTAGTTCTTGAGACTTCATTTCTCTTATAAACTTACTGAAAGACAAAGTTACCTGTCTACAGGCTCATGCACACTCCCATTGGTCTTTTCTGGTGCTAGGAAGATTTGTTCCAAGTTTCAAGTGTTCTGCTAAGAATGCAGGGTCAGCCTGAGCTCAGCATCCGCATCATGCTCAGAAAGCAGAGTACCAATTCTACAACAGCATCAGAGAGGAAAGCCTCACTTCTAACACCCCTGCAGGCTTGATAGGGAGGGTAAGTGGAGAGGGAGCCTTACACTAAATGAAAAATCTATCCTTTTCCTTCAGGCCTGCCTGAACCAAAGGAGCCTAGTAATGCAAGGGCCTGTCTCTTTAATATGTTTTAAAATTAAAGTCCACATGGAAGTGGAGTGGGTGGGTGGCTCAAATTGAATGGTCGTTGTGCACCAGGCTGGTTATCTCACCGTTTGTTATACAATAAAAGAGGATCAGATAAACACAGGCATAACCTCTGCCTCCATTGATAATATAAATCATCCCTTGTATCATTTGTCTTTCCTTCAGGCTGCATACAAAAGGCATAGAAATGAACAATTCATGCCTAAACATAGGAGAGCTTGAAAGCTAGCCTATGTCAGATGTTTATCCTAGGTCAGCATTAAGGGGCTGAGTGGATTTGCTTATAAACACAGGCTATTCTGTCAGTGGGGAGCTGGAGAGACAAAGTATTTCTTGCAGGATGGAGACAGCTCTCTTAAAGACACACTGCAACTTTTCTACCATGCACTGTAAGTTATAGAGATACATCTTTTTATAGGATATGAAATGTTGTCTCCAGAGCAGCGCAAAACATAATGTGCTATAGAAACGAAGCTTTTTCTCTCTTTTATTCAAATGCCATTTTTCATTACCTACTGAGCGGGAGCTTGATGGAGATGGAAATGAGAGAGGGATTGCTCCTTCCGTGTGGGTCAGGCACTTCCTGCCATGAACTCAGGAAAGACTTCCAAGGGAGCCCTGGGAGGGGTGCCTCGCCCCCACCCCCACCTCACCAGCAGCTTTCCCAGAAAGTAACTTTGAAGCTTCGATCCCTTGCAAGATGCCGCATCTTTTCAGGTTATCCATCTCCTCTGCCCTTATTCTCTGCTGAGGGTTTTGTGGGTTGTTGTTTGGTTGCTCTTCCCACCCAGGGCAACCAAAGGCAGCTAAAGAAAAAGTGCCAAGACAAACAGAATGAGAACCTTGGGGACCCAGTAATAGGTACAGAGCGTGAGTGTGGTAATCATTCTTTTGATTTGTGCTCAGATATGTTTTCTATTTGCTTTCACACAGAATGCACATTTTCCCTCTGGATTGCAAATCATCTGAACCAGGGTAAAGCCATTACCAAGTGGCCTGCAAACATCATGTCTGTATTGGAATTGAATGGCTGATCAGACATTTAAACAGAGACTATTCATTTAGGTAAATTGCTCTGATACTTTTTTTTTTTTAAACCTGCTCAGAGTTTAAATAATCTTTGCTTTCTTGGGTATGTCTCATTCATATTTATATTTATATAAAAGAATTCTGCATTTTTCCCTTTTAATTTTAATCTCACTTCAGTCATTTGGTTTAATGCACAAAATCCAAAATGAAAGAGATTAATTTTGCATCACTCCTAACAAATAGTTCAAAGACAGATGATGAGATGGAATTCTCAGTTTCCCCAGTCTCTGGTGGTCTCCACACCTTTTCTTACACTGTTATCAAAGTCTCCTGGATAGCTTCTTTGAAAGAGAAGACAAGCAAAGAAGCAAGTACATATAGGATAGTTGCTTCAGCTAAGTGTCCTCCACGCCCACCCAGGAGAGAGGGAAAAAGGCCGGGAGGGTACAGCTCCTTGCACAGTTAGGAAATAAAGATTAATGCACACACACTGTGCCCTGTGAGCCTCTTATATGGTGGGGCCCCTGACAGCAGTCGGGCAGAGAAACCCTACTACAGAGCTCTAAGTCCCAGGTTAATGTCAAGGGCTGTTTTTTATTTTAGTTACTCAAGGATCAAAGGGAAATTATTCAATAAAAGGGAACTTAAAGGGGACTTCTGTGCCCGTACAACCCTTAATCAAAAACACTTGTGCAAATGCAGTTTCCTTGACCTGCCTTTTCTCGTTGTCTTTGCAGTTCTTATCCGCATTTGAGATTAAAATAAAGATCTTCGGCATCGCAGTTCAGCTTTCCAGCTATCCCCTGTGCTCTCAACTGGCCAGAATGTCACAAGAGTGACATGACAGCTTGTCGCTAAGGAACTGAAGACTCGGTCACAATTCAGCATTCTGATGAAGAGGAGTAAATACTTTTCAACAAATTGGATATTAAGTGTAAGCAAGCTGTGGAGTGAGGAGTGTGTGTGTGTGTGTGTGTGTGTATGTGTGTGGTGTTAAAACTGAGAAGAGAGGGTGGTGCAACGGTAGCTCAGTGGCAGAATTCTCGTTTGCCTTGCCAGAGACCCGGGTTCGATTCCCGGCGCCTGCCCATGCAAAAAAAAAAAAAAAAAGCACCTGACAACAAGAGAGAAAAGGACAAGTGCAAGTACCATTTGAAATGTGGATTATTAGCCACCTCCTCCATAAAAGCTACTCTTTAATGCCCCTCAATTGCCCCTTACTTGTAAGAATACCACTCACGCATTTGAACTTTTCACTTCAGCTGGTTCCGCTTGCGTCTGTTCAGACCTGTTCCTTCACACTGTCATGACAGAGATTTATCACACTATGACCTTAGTCACATTTTCCTTTAAAAGGAGTCAGGCACCAACTTCACAAAGTCTCTAACATTCTAGGTGTTCAGCTGTGAGACAGATATGAAATTCCTCCCACTTGGAGCACACCCACATAAATGTTTCTCTAAAATCTATTTATCTTAGTCACGAGCTAGGAGCATGAATAGAACGTGTCTAATGTCTCCCGGTAGCCCGTGTGCCTGAGCACTGGGAGAAGTTAGAATTTATGCAGTTGTAATTTCTAGGGAGACGTGCAATAACTGCGGGTTTTTAACAGATTTCTTTAAGAAGCAGAACATTTAAAATATGTCCTTTTGGTTCTTTCCTTTTGCACTACTAAATTAAAAATCTCTGCATTTCAATTTGGTTCTCCTGCTATCGTGTTACTGATTTTGTGATTTTTAGATTAAGAATTGGGGAAATTGGCAAGAATGCTCGCCTGCCGTGCCAGAGGACCCGGGTTCGATTCCTGGTGCCTGCCCATGTAAAAAAAAAGAATTGGAAAAATTGAATAGCAGGTGATTTCACAAATAAATGGTACGCATGCAATAATAGATAAGTGCACATCATGGACCAAAGAGGAAATGGATATAGGCAGAAAAGGAAATAGTAATCCTTTGAAAATTGAAGATAAGAGCTTACTTATTGATAGGTAAAAAAAGAACTACAGGAAATGTGACCTGAATTTGACTGTAGGAAATAAATTCAGTGGTCAAATCCTGGGGTTTCAGGCCAGCATTTGGCCTGAATTCTGGCTATCTCCACTGCAGTGGGAGAAATTCATAGTAATCCATGTTTCCTCTGCCTAATTCGGGAGGTTAGATGCTAATGAGTCTTCTGGACACTACAAAGAAGAACGTTGCATGTGAAAGGGAAACCCCAAGGGTACGTGGAAATGAACTTATAAATACATATATATTTATATGTCCTGGGAACATGGGAAGGTTCATTTTGATGGGTTGGGTAACATCCAAACAAAATAGGTTTTAGAAAGAGGCAATGTGGTTAAAAGGCATTCACTCACCCCGGCTAGAATATAAGTATCAAAGGAGACTTTGACAATGACCTTCCATAAATGATAAAAGTCTGTGCTGGCAAAAAACAAATTTACAGTCTGCTACTTCATTCTGACCCATAATTTATACTACTCGGGAATTTCTTTTCTGCGCTCCTTGGGGTTTTCTCACAATCACCCCCAAAGTTTAATGTCTACATGCAATTTGAGAATACAAAGTAAGCAGTACTTCTCAACTCTAAATACCTAATTGAAAAAATGTGTAACTGAAGGCAAACCTTTGGATTAATAGCAACATAACTTTGTTTTAAAGTGATTGGTGCTATTTAGCCTTAAGAGCATCAAAGAGTCTCAATATACATTGAATCCTTTTGGTCCAGGGCTTTGCAAAAGTGCAAAGGGATAAAATTTTAAAAGGAGTGAGTAATGCTCCTCAGGAGTTAGGACAAGGTGGTAAAATGCATATCAAAGCAGCATACAGAAAGCATAAGCAAGGGTCCTAAAAGTGGTGTTGGCCAAATGTGTTACAAAAGACGAGACTCTCAGAAAGGGGGGAGACATGGCCTAGTAGCTGAAGGATATAGAGATGGAGAAGAAGAAAGAGGGTGCTCTGAGGCTGGGGGATAGGTTAAGGAAAAGCAGGGAGGCTGGAATACCCCCTGAGAGAATTCGGGATAATTTAGTTATTGCTGGTATATAACAAACTATGCCAAAACTTAGTGGATTGAAACCACCATTTTAATTTGCTCACAGTTTTGCACGTCAGTAACTCAAGTTTATTTCTGGTCCACATGGCATCAGCTGGGACTGGAAAATCCATTTCCAAAGATGGGTTCTTCACTCACAGGTGTGGTGCGTTGGAGTTCTCACTCTGTCTGTCTGTGTCTCTGTCTCTCTCTTTCACACAGCTTGGGCTTCTAACAGCATGGCAGTGTCAGGGTCCTAGAACTTCTTACAGGCCGTTTATGGTTCTCAGAGAGGGTTCCCAAGGCACACAGGCAGAAGAGATGAGGCTTCTGCAGACCTAACCTGAAGTCCCCAGACATCACTTCTACCACATCCTACTGCTCAAGCAGGTGGGAACGGCCATCCGATAGTCGAGGGACTAAGAATGAGACTCTACCTCCTGATGGAGGAATAGCAAAGGAAGGATGTGTGGCCAACTTTAATCTACCACAGAGAACAACAAATAAAACAGAACGGTTTACATAAATGATCAATACCAGAGAGCAGGAGAAATTGTCAGAGCGAGAGACAGAGAGAACGAGTGTAAAGAGCTGTGACGGTGAGGTAAAGAGATGTGAAGATTTAAAGAATAACAGTTTCTTCTGGCATATCCTCTTTTGTGGAACTGAGCTAGATAAAAGAGAGCCCTGTGAACTTTCTAGAATTCCCAGGCATTGGAGGAGGTAAGTGAAGATCTGATCCTCTCCCAGAGAAGACTTCTCAGTCAGGGCACATTTGGTTGTGAAGAATACAAACTCATTCAAGCCATCTTAAGACAAGCAATACCTATTCTAAAGCATATCAGGCAAACTGAAGTGCATCCCAGGACAAGTGGGAGAGGAGCCGGGCCACAGGAGGTCTGATAATCCTGACTGCAAACCCAGCGCCATGGCTACCCACCTCTGTCCCTGACAGGGGCCCAAAGTCTCTCATCTCTATGGCAGCTTCAATCTCCCTCCTGTCTTCACGGATGAGCTTTCTCTGCTCTGATTTGTCAGAGTACACAAAGCCAAAAAAGGTTCTCCCAGACCTAACGCCACGTGGCGTGCAATTCCAAACACCCATCACTCTCCGATTACAGATTTTGCTCCTCCTAATTCTGGAAAGAAGGACCAGTCCACGGATTGATTCCCTTTGAGCCAAGCATCCCTTCTTAGAACCAACAACTCTGACTGGAGAGCAGGCTTGTATGTTTAAAGAAAAGTAGCATAAAAGCCTAGTCACCTGGGCCCACCTAATCAGTGAGAGAGTATGGGTGGGAACAATTCAAGAGAAAGCTGTAGGATGGCTGAGAAACAAGAAAGAAGAACCATGTGGGAAACATGCCAGACTAAGGTTGGAGACTGGGATAAGGCCAAAACAGCTTGATCCCCAAGATATTCTTGATTCATATTGCAGCGCCCTTCTCTGATGGAGTCAGACCCATTTTCTCTTGAACTTGTTCTGGCAGCCTTGATGCATGAAGCAGTAAAGTAATAGACAGTAATGGATAGCATCAAAGAAGGCCCTTCCTTATCTGGCTCTCACAGAGGATTTTAATGATTATAATAGTATTTGGGGCTATTGGCCCTCTCTTCTTACATTATTCTCCAGCAGGTTACTATATATATATATCTATACTCAAGTCATAAGAGAAAGATTGATGGCATAAGTGTAAGCTCTTTAATTTTGTCAATGAAGATTATTAATTAAAAATACAAGTAAGAAAACAAATCCCAGTTGGAGAAAAGTATTAATGGTTCTTCACATGTCATAGAAAAATGCAAATCAGGATTTTCCTTTTCCCTAATTAGCAGACATAAATCAGGATAAATTTTAAATTGACGAGAGCTCTTTCAACACCACAGAAAGTTATCGACCTTCTCTTGGTAAAGGTAAGTGCAAAGTACATTAAAAATCACCATTTTCTCAGTAATCAAGTTTACCTCTGCAATAACTTTGGACTATGACTCTCCTTCAGAAATGCTGTCTGCTCAAAATTCTCCAAACGGCAGCACTGAACAGATTCTGCTGGGGTAGGAGAATCGTGGCTGGGCAGTCAAAATCAATTTGTTCCTGTGATTGACATCAGGGCCTACACATCAGCCAAGCTCTCTCATACCATCTGTGCTCTGCTCATGATCAATAGATATTTGCGATATGCCCAGGAAATGTGCTGTTTGATTACTTTTACATGGGAGAAAAGACAAAAGCGTCTCAACCTGGAGTCTCCTAATGTGGATGTAGAGGCTGGCTGATGAATTATTGGAATATAGAGTTTGCACTGATAAACTTTTGAACTTTCATTGAACTTGTAGATTAAGAATAGGCAGTTTTTCCAAGAGGAAAATTCACCAGACAACCAACAATTTTTCTTTCACATATTTAAGCAAGATGTTCGATCTGCTAAGGAAATAATAGTAATTTATGTCTTTGATAATTGAGAAGGATTATAGTTCTATACACAGAAAAAGCAACCATCACCCGGGCCCTGTGAGTCACAAAGCCATTAAAGAAGAACTTCCAGCTTAAAATCAGATGAACTCTGATCATGTTCACGAAGAGGGAGTTGAGAGAGAAGGAAGAAATCCCCATCTCCTCGTAAAATCAGGGCCTGCTTTCTGCCTTCCTTCCAAACAAACATAATGAGAATTTTCAGGTTCATCTTCATCACCCACACTAAAAGTAGAACAAAAAAACACTGCAGAGACCCACTTCTCTTTGCACACATGTGTTCTCTTGCTCTATCATCATGTATGCACACATGCCTTGGCCTTCAGTGGGAGGAGGCCCTCCAAGTGATGAAGTGATAAGTGATGAAGCTGCTGCCTCCTCATCTGCAGAGACTCATCATTCTCTGAACATCATTTATCCTGTAGGAACAGCCTGGAACACATTTAAAGGTTGAGAGAGATCTCTGACCAGCTGGAAACATGTGTTTGGTACATTCAACTCACAACAAGAAGTTATTTTACTGATAAAATAGCCTCAACTGAGATGAGGTTCTAGGGGGATGGGAATTACTAATTTTTCTGTGATAACACTGAACAGTTGCTAGTAAAAATATGCCCTGGCTTATGGCTCTTTGGCTGGGTTGGTACAATGCACCAGAGACTTCAACCTAAATGCTAGTCACTCTAAAGTTCAGCTGCCCTTATTAATGGCAAATCCCATCATCATCCTTCCCAGATTTCTTCACTATAACACTTTTGTTTCCATGGAATTCAATTTGAGTCAATCCCACATTTATTTTTAAGCATGTACTTTGCCAAATGCTCAAAAATGAGAAGAGTACAATCTTATCATGACTCGCTAATAGCCGGTGTTTATAACATCTCAGGTGCCTTAATGTAAGGCTGGGAAACAGCCAAGAAGAATGAGGAACAAGGTTTGAAAGAAAAGCCTAGGGATGGAGCCAGCAGCTCTATTTCAGGGGTTTGAAATAGGCTATTTTGGTTGTAGGAACAGAAATTTATTTAAGTTTTCTCAAGTAATGGGGGTCAGGTAAAAACCCATGACCTAGCATGGGACGATCACCAGGGAGTCATCGTTCTCTCCATCTCTTCCTCCAGTGGCATCTTTAGGTCTATGTTTCTCCTCAGTCCTCCTGTCCCTGGCTTACTCATAGTTCCTGTTTCCTCATAGCTGTGGTTTGCACATGACCGCTCATGACCTTCATGCTATCTCCTGGTTTTTAGTTTTAGCAACCACTGCCAACTGCTTTATTTGAATTTCTAAAAAGGAGAAGGATAATTTAATTGTCTCTACTCACCTTTCATGATGGCCACACCCTGGATTACTGCCACCACGAGATGGGATGCTCTATAGTGTTATCACCCAACCATGGACCGGTCATCTCTGCTAAAAGGACCAAGTTATGGGATATAAAGAAAACCCAAGTTGTAGACACACACAAAAAAATGCAGTTAGGCAGAGAGAATGAAATTAAGGGTGGAGGTAAAAGAGAAGATGTATCTTTATTTAGATGTGATTTGAAAAGAAAAACAAAGCACCCTGGAAGGACATACAAAGATGTCACAAGACGGTGCCTGAGGAAGTGGCTTCTCTTGTCAACTAAGGCAAGATTGGGTAAGGACAATGGAAAGGGCTCATTCAATTCACTATATACCTTAAATACATCCCTTCTGAACTGGGTAGGGCAGCTCAATTTATAAGAGGCTTGACAGACATTCGGATGGTTGGTCGCCTGGTTCATGAGATCAGTGGGAAAGTTTCCCTGTAGGAGACAACATTTGGGATGATCATGAAATGGTCCCATGTATGGGAAAGATGGTAGAGTGGAGGTTACAAGGCCAGAAATAGGAAAGTAAGGAATATGTTTGCAAATATTTTGGTTGGGCTAGAGCAGGGCTTCTCAAACATTGTGTGCACATGATTCCCCCGGGGAGCCTGTTGAAATACAGGCTCATAGGTCTGGGACCTGAGATTCTGCATCTTGGACAAACTCCCAGGTGATGTTCATGGCTTGGAACATACTTTGAGTAGCAAGGCTAAACAAAGTGTGTTAACGCCTTGAATGCCAAGCTAAAAATTGGTACTTACTCTATTCAGGTAAATGGTAAGAAGCTTGGGAGGTTTTAGGACAGAAGAATTATATTATCAGAATGATATCATCAGAATGGTGTAAAAGGACAACCGAGTTGGTAATGTTGTGTGGGAAAAATCAGAAGGGAACTGAGAGATCAAGTATTTAGCGATTGTAAAGACCAGGCACAGGGTAATAAGGACTAAATCAGGATGATTGCAATGGAAGGGGAAGGGCAGGGATTTATTTAAGGTAGATAGCCAATTGAACATGCCCTTCTCATTGTCCTCACCCAGTCTTGCCTTAGTTGACAAGAGAAGTTGCTTCCTCGGGCATCATCTGGTGACATCTCTGTATGTCCTTCTGAGGGGTATCTGCTTTTCATTTCAAATCACATCTCATGATACATCCTCTCTTCTACCTCTACCCTTAATTTCATTCTCTCTGCCTAACTGCATTTTCTATTGTGCGCAACTTGCTGCAAGATTTAACTACATTATAACCACGTAACTATGTTACTTAGCTATTATTCATTGTGTACCAGTAACTAAATTCAGTAACTATATTTGTCTGATAATGATTTTTGTAGGAAGCCTATCTTAAGGGCACTAGGCAATGAAATAAGGTCTATTACTGCCTTATCACCATAAGGAAAATGATCTGTTTGTTTGCAGTTCACTGAAGTACACAGCTAAAGACATTGAAAAAGAGCTTAAGGAAGGTCCAACTGAAGTCTGGATATAGAGATGAACAGATATTCTAAAGACTGTGTTTTGATTCAAGATCCCAAGAAACAACTATTACATTATGCAGTAGAGACTGTTCCCAAAATCATATATCAACAGGGAAAAAGAGATAGGAAAGGCAAAACCTATATTAGAATTCAGAACCTGTATTGTTACCCAGCTTACACAGTCCCTACCATATATTTAAAACCCAAGCAAAAGACAGGCTTGATGTTAGCTATGCACTTACTGGAAATTCTTAAGGCTAGAAGCTTCATAATATCCTGAGATGATGGATATAAATGAAGAAATCTACACTTATCAATTAGATTTTTCATTTTGTTCTTTGGTGAAACTCTGAGTGCTGAATTTTGGTTTTCTGATTGAACATTTGAGGGCCCTGTGCATTCAATAGTACACACAAAGGAGGACTTTAAATCCAATCGTTTTACTCCTAATGGGATGGGATTTTGTGCACACATGTAGGCTTATAACTCAGAACCAAGCAGTTGTAGCTAATCTAAAAACAAAACAAAATAATAACAACAATAAAATTTGTCCTGTATTACAAAAGAGAGAGGGAGATGGAATCATGGAAGGGGGAAGAAGGAGAAAAGAAACAGGGATTGTCTAATCCAGGGAATTACAGCTATTATGATTATACAAGAAAATAATCAGAGTCAGGAACACAATCAAGGCAATATTCCCAAAGGAAATCAAGATTAAGAGGTACATTTAGGCTTCTTCCTACAGGTGCCAACCTCCCAAGCCCACAGGTCATTTTGTTTGACAATGTCACATCAATTCACATTTTATAATGTGCTCTTAACTTTGGAATCGTATTGTGCTTGTTGGAATTAACTGTATCTTTGGAGGGGAGTCTGACCTTGACCATGTGTTCCCTTTGGAGAGATTCCTGGCTAGTTGGGTGCATTGGCAAGATGCCTTGTCATTCTGGTAAATGGAAGCCCAGGAAAAACTACATAAATATCTGCACCGTGTGTACCATGTATATGAACACATGGCATGCCTTTACAGAGACTGGCAATCTATGCTTTGAAGAGAGTATGAATTCTGGAAAGTGGTTCCATGTTCAATAGGAAAAGATTTCATATTTTTACTGATGGCAATATAAGGGTCAAATTCTCTGTTCCTAATATTAGAAGTAAAATGGAGGCCAGCCTACTAGGAAGCTGCAAGGAACAAAGGGGAAAGGCTTCCGAAGAGTAGTGAGAATCTGTGTGATTCACTGGGTAGGGAAGAGAAACCCAAGTATTGCAAGTCCACTTCCTTTCCTCAGTTTCACTTCGTGTTGGGGCTCAGGATTTTGGACACACTTCTGAATGTCTTGCTCATCCATTCCAAGCTTCTCCAAAGGAGGCATCCTATATACTGCAGAAACTGGAAAACTAAAAACTCATTTCCCATCCTCCCCTGAAGTGAGGGTTCCTGGCTGGATTAGTTCCACCAATTGGATGCACTTAAATGAGACCTCAATTTAGAGTCCAGTTAGGTGGGGTGAGCGACAAAATACCAGATCTTTACAATGCTGGCACTGATGCTGGCAGAGGCAGAAGGTTGTGCAGGCAGCAGGCAGGAACACTGCTTTCCCCATTCATAGCAGAGGTAGGGTAATTCTGGGTGCTGGGAGTGGTTTCTGGAAGCTCAGACTGGAGTCTGCTTGTCCAACCCTTCCAAAATATTTGTAGGACAATTAATGCCCGCTTATTAATTTCCTCCTGTTTTTACTAACTAGAATGATTGCTGTTGCCTGAAATTGAACCCTACTTGAATGGGTAAAGTCAATGGCAGACCTAACATATTGGACACTCAGAAGTGAGTCACTTTTTTTTAACACCCTCCCCTATTTAACAAAATTATTTTCAGTAATAATAATAATGTAATAACCAGTAATTATTATGTCCACGATTCATTCTTTAGTTCTAAAACACCAATTTTAAAAGAAGAAATTTCCATTTTAGAGATATTCAGATTCACTAAATCAGGTAAGAACTAAAATATTGTACTTACTAAATTTTCAATACAAATTAAAGCTCCAAGTGGTCACATAGAACGACAGAATTAAATTAACTCGGGTTTTCTATCCTGGCTTTGCAATCACTGCACTATCACTGTTTATCTACTGTTTAAATGCAGGAATACCTAGGGCCACAGCATTTGCAGACACAAACTGTGCCTGAAGCGAGTACAAATGACTCCAAACTGTTCTTACTGGGAGCTTTCCTGATTAACTTTCATGTAGAAAATGATGTTTATTAAAGTATAAGTAATAAAGTTTACTAATTCGAAGCATATATAAAAATAATTATATAGATGCATGTACACACATACAATATAAGTAGATATATAATTAAAATTCACCAGTTACCACAGCAATTGCTTAGAACTTGGACCAACAAAAGATTCTGGGGGGAGAGTACTCCCCTCAATCACTGGCATTGTTTAGAATTGCCGGCATGGGGACAATAAAAACCAGACTGTTTTTAACTATTTAAACTAATAGTTTAGTTGATTCTTGTTTTCAAACTTTCTATAGATACGGTAGAAAAGAAAAAGGGAGTGTCCAATTCAGCCAGAACTGCTCCCACTACCCCAGATTTGGCACGATTGAGGTCCAGAGCTCAGCAGCTGGGGTTGAACCCTGAAAGAGCCTGACTCCAACGCTTGTGGCTTCTGATTGGGGCGTGGGCCTGAGGGGAAAAAAGGGTTAAGTGTGAGCCCAAATACCGGGGCCTCTGCCACCAGGCACCTCCCCACATACCCACGAGACTCAGTCTGAGATCTTCATTGCTTCCCAAATTCTCGAATATTGCTGAAGCATGAAGATTCATGTACAAACTGCCTTTGGTAAAGAAGAACCGAGAACACAGGGCTCTGTTGAAACTCTGGTGGTGCTGACAATCACCAAGCTCTCAGGATGGAGTGTGACTCACCCACCCGCATGTGAAAATTTGTGCTTCAGCACAGTTAGAAATCATCTCGTGTCACAAGCTCTGAAGGTCACACACAGAGAGCTGAAATCATCAATGTTAACCCTACAAAAGCCAAAAGTCCACTTTCACTTAAGCCTTGGGATCCTCCCATTTTGTGCCCATGAGCAGTATCCAATGTCTGCAGGGGATGTGGAGGGGCAAACGGCTCCCACGCAGCCACCTTGGAGGGTCCTGGACCCCAGGCATTGCCTTTGCTGAGAGAATCTTCTCTCTCTTCCCCTCCAAGTGGTATCTGCCCTGAGAGACACCTGAAGTTCTTTAACAGCAGAGTGAGTTTATGTCCAGATTCCTCCATAGTCCCCAGTGATAAAAGTCCAAAGAAAGATTAATTTCCTAGTTCCAGAGAGAGGGGAGCTTGTCTTTTCTAGTCTACATTGAGGGACCTTTGACATAAAGGTACAAACTCAGAGTATGGGTAAAAACATATGCCAATTTTAACACTGGCTCCCAAGACCCCATAGTTATTCAGGGGATCATATCTCCCTAGACAAAGAGGAAAGTTCCCACCCTGGGGGGGGGAGGGGTATACTGTGCTATGTATGGCCTGATAGGGGAGGGGGGTACTGTGCAATGCATGGCCTGATAGGGAGGGGGCTACTGTGCAATGCATAGCCTGATGGGGGAGGGGGGTACTGTGCAATGCATAGCCTGATGGGGGAGGGGGTACAGTGCAACGCATTTCCTGACAGGGGAGGAGGGTACTGTGCAATGCATGTCCCAGTGGGGGAGGGGGGTTCTGTGCAATGCATGGCCTGATAGGGGAGGGGGGTACTGTGCAATGCATGGCCTGATAGGGGAGGGGGGTACTGTGCAATGCATGGCCTGATAGGGAGGGGGGTACTGTGCAATGCATAGCCCAATGGAGGAGGGGGGTACTGTGCAATACATGTCCTGATGGGGGGAGGGGGGTAATGTCCAATGCATAGCCTGATGGGGGAGGAGGGTACTGTGCAATGCATGTCCCAATGGGGGAGGGGGGTTCTGTGCAATGCATGGCCTCATAGGGGAGGGGGGTACAGTGCAATGCATGGCCTGGGGGTAGGGGGGTACTGTGCAAGATGTGGCTTGATGGGGCGGAGTACTGTGCAATGCATGGCCTAATGGGGGTGGGGTACTGTGCAATACATGTCCTGATGGGGGAGGGGGGTAATGTCCAATGCATAGCCTGATGGGGGAGGGGGTACTGTGCAACACATTTCCTGATGGGGGAGGAGGGTACTGTGCAATGCATAGCCTGATGGGGAGGGGGTACTGTGCAATGCATGGCCTGATAGGGGAGGGGGTACTGTGCAATACATGGCCTGGGGGTAGGGGGGTACTGTGCAAGGTGTGGCCTGATGGGGAGGAGTACTGTGCAATGCATGGCCTAATGGGGGGTGGGGTACTGTGCAATGCATGTGCTGATGGGGGAGGGGGGTAATGTCCAATGCATAGCCTGATGGGGGAGGGGGGTACTGTGCACTGCATGGCCTGATGGGAGGTGGGGTACTGTACAATGCATGGCCTGATGGGGGAGGGGGTAATGTCCAATGCATGGCCTGATGGGAGGTGGGGTACTGTACAATGCATGGTCTGATAACCAAAGGACCCTCAGAAGGCTGTACCCTTTCTCCTCTAGCCCACAGAGTGCCAGAGGTCCATCTGCAGGTCCCCAAAGGGCTGCAGGCCAGGTTTCTCACCTGGCACTGCCTGGCTAGCACTATCCCCCCATCCCATAGGGTCAGTGGTGTGCCCTGTCCTTCTGCAGAACAGCCTGGCAACAGGGGCAGGTGTGGCTGGTGCTCAGGGTTTGGGGGTAGGGCTGTCCCGGTGGCACAGTCATTTCATGTATAGCCCTGCCATCTAAATTGGGGTTGCTGTATTACTGTCAAGTAGTGTCAGCCGGCCTCACATCTAAGGACTACAGGCCTAATTACTCTAGGGAATGGTGGTGGCCAAACAAAGAAAGGCTTGTTACAAAGGCACCTTTGTTGAAAGGGCCTTTGTCCCAGCAAGGGGATTGCTCCAGGCACCCCTTACTAGTCAGCAGCCCAGTGCTGGGAGGCCATGCAAGTCCAGCTCACTCTGGGATGTTTCAGTAGACCAAAACTCAAGTCTCAACTGGCTCAGGCTTCGAGGTTGTATGATCTGATATAAGTCACTTACCCTCTCTAAGTCCCAGCCTCCTTTCCTATGAACTGGAGATAATAAATATGAATTTCACACACCCTTCTCCTGTCCCCAATACTGAGTGTATCCCAGGGTTGCTGGAGACCCTGAATATCCCTGCACTTGTATTCCAGGACTGCTGAGCTGTATTTATGTCCTACTCTGGCAGACAACAATAAATTGTCCTTTTAACAATGCCCCACTCCTTTATCCTCCTAACACGTGTCTAATAAATAAAGGGGTGAATTTGTAGAGGAGCTCGGGATTCAAACACCCCTGTATGAAGGTGAGGGCAGAACCCCATCTTTCACAAGGGAAGCCAAAAAAGGATGGGAATCCCCTCTCCTCAGTCCCTAGAAACAGAGAAGCAAGCATCAGGCTTGGCCAATCCAGGGTTCCCACCCTAAATATGGAACTCAAAACAGGAGATGAAGCTCAAGGCAGATGGAGTTTCCTCCTGTCCTCATGGTAGGGGAGCCAGCCAAGAGCCCTGTAGCCCTGAGATTGGCGGGGGCGGGGGGCTGCCACAGAGACCCCGCAGGCTGTTCTGGGGTGGGGGACACCTGGGCTCTGCTTCTGTTCCCTCGACTCCATGTTCCTGCTGCTTTTCTGAGCACGTTTCTCCAGCCTTCAGTCAATTCTGTAAGCTATGGATAGTTTCCCAACACATTCCTTTTCTGCTTACGTTAACCAGAATTGGGGTGTGTTGTTTGTAACCAAGGATTCTGTGCAGTTCAGTTAGTGGATACAGTGAGGGAAGAAATTACCCAAAACCCAGAAACATTTTTTAATCTGCCTTTGCAAATATGCTTTATCATCACATTGACCAAAATTGTGAAAAAGGGAAACAGAGCTTATACCCGATGAGAGTGGTTAAACTCTTCTCCATTCACTTGGAAAAGTAAGAAGCCATCAAAATAATGGGTATGAAGCTAATGTAACAGCAAGGCAAGTGCTCGTGAGATAGCTAGAATGTTAGCTGTTTTGTTCAGGGTTCTATCTTCAGCCCCTGATAGGAGACACTCCACTAATATTTATTGAATGATTGAACTATTTCAACAGGGAGGGATGGGGAATATAGCCAAAGCACCTCTAACTAATATTAGTGACTGTTCTTGTAAGTCAAATGTTTAAAATCTATTGACGTCTTTTCTCTATTTCCAACATTTTCCTTCATGCAGTCTGATTCAATTTACTGAAAAGGAAAAACAAATTTTCTAAGCCCAAACCACTGGTAGGTGACCCAACTTCCCCTTAAATTTTTGTCCCCTCTTGAGTACCCCAAGTTGCAATGAGGGCAAAGGATCGTTTGCTCCCCTCGCCAAGTGGAAATGCTCAGCTGAAGCAATCTGTTAAGGCAGACTAGCTCTGTTCCCCAAGTCAACACCGCCTCCCACCTTCCTATGGGCAGCAGATGCCCAGTGACCTTTGCAGCTGCAGCCAGAGCCTTGACACAGGAGAGTCTGTCAGGGGCAATAACACATGGTCAGGTGCCCAGGCTACCCTCCTCCTGCGGTCCCCTTGGGTTGTCATTCCCTCTGCTTCCTCACCCTGGGCTTTGTCACCAGACCTGCACACCATGGAGGCTAAACAATGGCAGACGCAAGAGCCAGAGGGAGTTCAAAGGGGTCAGCTGCCCCATCAGATTGGCATTCAGTGGAGGCTGCCACCAGTTTAGCAAGTGGGATCCTGTCTCACCTCAGAATGACCAAGCAGGGAAGTGGAGGAGTCAGCATTCTGTGGGAGTCAGGAGGTTGGATTCAGGTGGGCCCTGAACTCCTGCAGCGGGAAAGGAAATAGACAGCCAGGTGAGCTGTAGGAAATGAAATCTGATGCAGACCCAGTGTCAAGGCTGGCTGTAGACGCCTGCTAAGACCATCAGGGACTTGCATTCAGAATTACAGTCCTATTATTCCTCTCCCTCTCTCCCTCCCCTTCACCCTTCCCTCCCACCTCCTTCTCTCTCTCTCTCTCTCTCTCTCTCTCTCACACACACACACACAAACACACACACGTAAAGCCAGGCAAAAGAAAATACTAGACAAAGAGAAAGAAGACACACATAAACATACACACCCTGCACAGACTCAGCTCTGATTAGCTTCCTTCATGACCTTTTTGTTTTCCTGTAGCTGCTACATCCCCTTCTCATATGAAGGCAAGCTCCATCCCATTTTGATCCAACCTGAGACTATGAGCCCCAGGCTCCATGGCGTGCCCTCTAGGCATTTTCCTTCCAGTATAGATGTGAGCTGTAGGGTTTGGCAGCTGGCCCACTGTGTAGTCCCAGCTGGGGTCCTCCCAGAGGCCTGGGTCCCTCCTTCAAGCTCCTGAGGTATATGAACCAGCCAGGTGGCACCCCCTTCCACCAGAGGCCTGGGTCCCAGCTCTGCAGAGCCTCTGCTCCAAGATTCTAGGTTCTAATAACCCCAGTTTCTTCCTGTGTTTCCCTCACCTCTGGGGTGATAGCTGCTTCCTGCAGTTAATGTCTCTGACATACCTCAGTGTTCCCCTTTTGCCTTTTCAGTCTGCCCATACCAGCTTAATTAATTCCCTTTATTAAATTCTCTCTGTTTAAACAACTATGATGGCCAACTGTTTATCTAAATACTGTTGACCATAGCAAAAGCTTTGGAGTGGTGAGAACAGTTTTGGTTTCCTTAGCTAGTCTACTGTACTCAATTAAAATTAAAATTCATTGAATTTTTTCCAGTTATACTTTGATTTTATAACCGCTTGGAAAAAACAAACAAACGAACAACATTTCTGTTTTCCTCATTGGAGCCTTTATGGATATAGAAGAAAAGCTAGTAGGAAAAGATGTCAGGTTGAACCTGCAGTGAAGACAATTACCTGGCGCTTTGGTGGAATAGTCCATCACCTCCTCTCCTGAGACAAAGAGAAGAACTTTTCATCTGTCATGTCCACATGAGACTCCTCAAGGAACTGTGTTCAAGACCTGATTGGAAGTTATCACCCACTAACCACCCAGTATCGACCATTTCTTACTTCTATTCTGAAAGGTTTTAAATACTGTTGAAAAGTGGAGGAATAAGTGCATTTTAAATAGGTTGGGATTTCAGATAACTACTGAAGAAAGAGAGTCTTGCTAAGGAAACAGGACTTAACTGGAGAAAAGAATGTTACAGAAGGAATCTATAGAAATTAAGCAACCTAACTGTTCATAGAAAAAGACCAAAGGGAGGCCAACACGCTCCAAGTCGGGAGGGGGAGAACTATTAAAATCACAGGTGGTTGCAATAACCATACATACATTCAGTACTGATTTTCCAATTCCTATCTCCATACTTTGGGAGCAATTAGTCTCGGGTGAAAAATTGCACTTGCAGCTAATTGCACCTGCAATTACCTACTTCCGGGTGCAATTAACCACTTGAACCTAATTCTGAGTGTGCAAGTGTTTAATTGCATATGTGAGGAGGTGATTCCAGACACAGTTAGTTGTGGCCTCAGTCTTTGCACCTGCAGCTCATTGTGACTAATAAAACGAGTCTTCATGCAAGTCAGGTTGAAGGCACATATGGTGACCATGTTTGGGGAATCAAGAATTGGATTGGTCGGGCTGGTAGAGGTACAAGTGTACTAAAGGGAATGGGGAGGGGGAATTATTAGAAATAGTCATTCTTTGGATCCATGATCACATTATCTTTGTCCTCTTCCCACAGTCATGCTCCTACCAGACTATGGAATATAAAGTCAGCTGATTAAAAGCAGGCAGCCTGCCTTTGCTGGCATGGATATTTGCAAAGTGAACAGACTAACTCTTCTTCTGACATCAAGGAAAGTCCCATAAGACATAGGTCATAATTGCATTCCAGGCAATTCCCCATTATTTCAAATAACTCCGGTAAGTTCGTTCAAAACACTTTGACAACAGTTTACTTCAGTTTACTAAAACTCTACTACGTGTGAGGCACTAAGTCATAGAGAAAATCTGGAGATTAATAGATATGGTTCCTACCTTCATTTCCAGTTCAGCTCTACAAATATTTACAGAGTACCCACTATCTGCTTGGCATGCTAAAGTGCCCATGTGCTTATTAGACAAATCCTTTTACTCAATCTTTCTACAAATATCTATTTATCAAGTCCTCTTGGAACCCACATTCGAGTGGGGAAGACAGATGTGAAACAACTATTTATGCAATTACTGTCTTCATTACAGGGACTGTGAGAGTATGTTTGGGGCCTGTCCTCAGCTGAGAGTTCAGGTTAGGCGTCTCTGAAGAACTGATGCTTGAGCTATAAGAGATGAATGTAGCTTAGCTGAGCAAAGAATTAGGGTCCCAAGCAGAGAGAATGAAACTGCAAAGTCACCAAGGCAGGACAGAACATGCTACCACTGAGAAATAGAAAGGCCAGAGTAGTTAGACAAGTAAGGGGAAGTGAGGTGTGTGGTTTAGGTGATGAATACCCAAAAACGTGTCCCATGAGAGAACCAATGATAGTCCCTGCCAGAATGGAGGGCTTGGGTGGCCTCTCAGCATTAGCCAAGGAGAAATCTTGATGTGAGATTTTTATTTATTTATTTGGCATGGGCAGGCTCTAAGAATCGAACCCAGGTCTCCAGCCTGGCAGGCAAGAATTCTGCCACTGAGCCACCATCGCACCACCCTTCATGTGAGATATTTTTTTCTCTTCTTCCTCTAATCTTATTCTCATCAAGCTAGACCCTGGAAGATCAAGAAAGGAGATGAGATAGAGGGAGAGCCAAATTGTACATCAACTCCCCCTTCTCTACCACCCACTTCTGAGCTTAAGCTTAAGTACATAATTTTGATATGAGGTGAAATTGAAGTTCTATACTCAACTGTCAAAATTGAGAATGTTCTAATAGTTAGAAGTAATCCAGAAAGCTATGAGATCTGCATGAGAAGTCTCTAAAGGATGGAAAAGAGGGACCTGCCTGAACATATTTAAAGACTAAGTGGGAAAAACATATAACCACTTTGTGATTGTGCTTTGTTGACTTAGCCCATCCACTGAACCAGCTGTACATAGGAACAATAGGGAAGGTTCCACAAAGATTTAAGAACAACTGTTTGGGTTTGGATAGAAAGATGTGGCTAGGTATTGCAAGAGAAGCAGCGTAGTGACAACACAGGGAATGAAGTCCATTCTCTTCATTGGGTGGGAAGCCACCAGGAGCATGGCCTGGCTAGAGTGGATGGTCTCAGGTGTGAGAGGTAGGCTTGGGTGGGACATAAGACTAAAGCCAGATGGAAAAAATCCTTGAAGGCTGGGAAATAGAAGGTAGGTTGATTTAGCATTAAACCTGGCTTCTTCTCCAGGTTCCTAATACGTAACAAAATGACTTGATTTGAGCCCAAATTGATGGGTTCATCTAAGCAAGCTTCCTTCCAAGACTGAAATTATGACCTTTCTCTCATCTCCTTCCCCTTCCTCAGCCTTTCTTCTCAGTGTATTGTGAGAATCATCATTGATGATTCAAGAGGGGACAGTGAGAATCATTGTGAGGCTATTCACTCTTCATACTGCCTACTTCACCAGCACTCCAACCAAGATGGTACACATCCTAAAGGATTCTGAGAGAGTAACAGAACCCTTCATGTCCCCCCTCCCTTGGTGGCAGAGACTGGTTTAATGCAGTAATTCAGTTACTTCTTCCTTGGTGCACAGGAAGACTATATCTCTCAGCCTCCCTTAGAGTAAGCTTAGTGTCATGTGACTGGATTCTACTCAAGTGCCCAATACAGGCCTGGCTCCTCGAACACTAAATGTAACCTTCTACTCATTCTCTCCCCACTATCCATGAAGCTTGGAAATAAAGGATTCTGAGATGGTGGAGACACAGGATAACAGAATCCATACCTGTTTGGAGATGAGCCATCAGACCTGTATCAAACCATGATATGAACAAGAAATAAATGCATGGCTTTCTTAAGCTACTAAGATTTGGAGGTCATCCATTGCTTCAGCAGAGCCTAATCTACCTCTATAACTCTCTCCACTCCAGCCCCGGCAATCCCTACCCTCTTATTTCCCATTTTTCTGCACACTACCCAACACCATTGGCCCTGACCTTTCTTGAGATCTTTATTAACTTTCATGCAGTATATTCTCAGCTGTAGCAGAGGCGGGGAAAGAAGACCCACAAAGAGAAGACTTAGCCTTTGTCTTCCTCAAACATCTGATTGCAATGCAATTTTCCAGCCTTCTCATTCCTTCCTGATCTTTACTCAGGTGGCTTCTCCTCGGCTGAGATGACCCTTTCTCAGAGAGGCTTGCTTAGTGCTGTAGCCAGCACAATATTCTTCCTAAATGCCTTCACAGGACTTATCAATGCACAAAATCATCTTATTTGTTGTCTTTCTCCTTCTAAGATGTCAACTCCATGAGACCAAGGACTCGATTTTATATGGTACTGCTCTTTTAGTTCCATAACATGCCCAGCCTCCTGCTCAATAAAAAATTACAGCAGGAATGAATGAATGAGTGAATGAATAGAAGGGTATAAAGATTCATACCTCTAGATTGTCTAGTCTCACTTCCTTTACAGATGAGGAAATTGAGCCTTTTCCCCTGAAAATAAGAAACAGAAAAGCAGCTAATGCCACTGCACCATACTGACTGTTTCTGGAGTGCTGAACTTGGATGTGATTTATTCAAATGAAAACTCTGGGGGAAATAGTTGCAGAAGGATCCATAAAACAAATGTCATTTTCACCTGGAGAATTCACCCAACCCCTAACCAATTTCAAATATAGTTCTTTAATGCAGATTTGACAAATTTGAAATCTCTTACACAAAGCCATTCATCACCTAAGGTGTGCCTGCCCTGCACCACATTTTAAGTTATAGCTTTTTAATGGGGTAAAACATTTCTATACAATCATCAAAATACCTTAAACCAAAACTGCCTATTAGAAATTGATGAGCTTCAAGCATTGATTCAAGCCCCGAAAACGTCAATCTTGCCATTGGCACCATGGGTGCTTCTAATAAAAGCAGCTAAGGAGGTATAATGAATATCTAATGAACCATTCTGTATGTCTATGTGGTTTCTTGAATTGAAAATAAATCAATGAGCCTTACAAAGTGCATATTTTAGTGGTATATTCATAAACAATAATCTTGTTTTTCTATCATGACTTGAGTGTCATTCTTCTTATAACAGAACTAAAGACCTAAAGATTTAATAACTTATTTATATATAACTCCAGGCTTCAAGGGGGAGGGTAACGTAGTCTATGATTGATGTTTAAAATGTCCCTGGGGGTGGGCCATGGTGGCTCAAGTGGCAGATTTCTTGCCTGCCATGCTAGAGACCTGGGTTCATTTCCTGGAGCCTGCCCATGTCAAAAAAAAAAAAAATCCTTGGATCTGGTGTCTATATGGGTCATAAAGGTAAACCTAGGCACTCACAATCTAGCAGAGAACATAAGGTATTCGATAACTAGGAAACAAAATCACAGAAACATCCATGGGTACAATACCAGGAGAAAGCCTAAACTGGGTGCCAAGAAAGAAGAGGAAGGAAACTGGCCCTGATGCATGTTAACTTTCACTGTAGCTGAGCCCATGCATCTGGCCCTGCTGTCCTGGTCAGTCAAAGGCAGCTCCTCCCATAACAGTGTGGTGTGTCCACCTAGAGACCTCCTCTGTGACCCTGACAAAGGTTTCAGCTGTGTTGTCCCACCCACTTCCTCAGCTGGAAATAGGGTGTGTTTGCTTCACCTCCTGTTGGCATGGGCCCAAACCCTACAACCCAAAGCTGTCTTTCCATCTCAGCCACTCCTCTTCTGGAGGCCAAATGTAACCATCCCTTTCCAGGCTCCCAAAAAAATTCCAGTCAGACTGCTGTGCACAGAGATGGAAGGCCAAAGAGTATCCCACCAGCCCATCCCACAGCCAAAAATAATAACATAGCCGCTTGGTTGGCGCTCTCTCTCTCTCTCTCTCTCTCTCTCTCTCTCTCTCTCTCTCTCTCTCTCTCCTTCTCTCTCTATGTTGTTGGAACCTTGTGTTTCTGTTTTTTTTGTTTACGTTTGGATTCTGTTTTGCTTTGCTTTGTTTGTTGTCTTTTGAAAGTAAACTGAGTAACTGAAGAAGTTGCTACATCAATTTCCCACATAGACTTAGTTCCAGTTGTGGTGGGTGATGACCAGAAAGGTATTTGTCTTTTAAATCTACCCAGTTGCCTGCCCAAAAGGAGAGTCTCCAAGTGTGTCTCCTCCCCACTCTCTCTGGCAATGTCTTCTCCTTGGCCAAGCTCCTGCTGGGCCCACCAGGCTTCACCCTCTCCTCGGCCAATCAGCGTGAGGCACATGTGTGGAGCTGGGTGGACCAGCCCCTTGCCTGCACCAGTGATGCACCTGGCCAGCACAGAGGCATTGGGCCCCAGAGCCATCAGCTCGGTGGCCTCCCCAAGTCTGTTTCAGACTTAAATTGTTGACTTATTTCTTTAAAAGTACACAGTGCTCACCAACAACCAAACCCACTTTTGACCTGCTTTCTGACACCCAAGGGTCTTGTCAACCAGCTAGTGGAGGCCAATGGACACATCTTATCATATCTTACCTAGCGGCTGACATTAAATAGGAGTATGTTAAAGAGATCCAGGCTGGGAAAGATGATTGTCTTCTCCATGCCTTGTTTCTAAATGCAATGAATAATGAGCAATTTTGCAAAACTATAACCTTCAATTGGTAGAACCTCTTTGTGCTATTATTCTTTAAAGGCAAAATTGTTTCTAGCATTATATTTCCACCTAAGGAAAAGAAATACTCCCTCAATTTCTTCATGTGTGTGCATATCACACCAATACATTTCATTCTTTGTCATGTTGTATGGTGTCCGAGGACCAATAAATAATTTATGTATTTAATGCATTTATCAGCTCTCGGGCCTGTGTGTGTGTGTGTGTGTGCATGTGTGTGTATCTTACTTTCTAGTGTCAAAGATATCTTCTGTATTAAAGAAGAGCAAGCAACCTCTTGGGTGTTCCTCCATCACAAAATGAATGCGAAGTGGCAAGATGTCCCTGCTCTTTACAGAAAGCCAAACACTAGTCTACAGCAGAAGAATTACACCAAGCATTTTACATGCATGTTTTCTGAAATTGTCTCCTCTCTCCTTATTTTTTTCCAAATAAGGTTTTTATTACTCCAGAGCCACTAGGATCAGAGGGAATATGACTCCTAAGTTTCAACTCATTCTATTTAGCTTGCCTTTCCTTTGCTTCCCACTTGGAAAATATATCATGCTGTCATCGAATACTGCTTCGGAGCACCTAGCAGTGCCAAGCTTGGTACCAGGTGTGTGTGTTTGGCAGTCCTCACCTCCACTGCTGTCCACAGGCCTCCAACTTGGCTGTGAGTGTGGTCATCATTCACTCCCACGTGCCAGCAGCATCTTGGGGTGCTACCAGCATGACGACAAGCAGCAAGAATGAACATTACAGCCAGCTGCTGTGGTGCAAAGTCAGGTGACGTTGCCTGGCTCACACTCACCTTTCTACCCTGAGCACCTCTCTCCATCCATCTTCCCCATTTGGAAGGTTTCTACATTTCATAGATGCCATGAAAGGATGGCCAGGATGGTAAACTCTCAGAGGACGTGATCTCAAAATTAATATTTTGTGACCTGCTCTTTGAAAGATAAGGAAAGGAAGATCTTGAGGGGGTAAATTCCTTGGCCAAGCTCATGCAGGGAGTTGTTGGCAGAGTCTTGAATAAGTATCTGAACCCACTTTCCAATGCTCTCTCTACCATGCCAGTGGCTTTCAAACATTCGTTAGCTCAATCCACAGTGTGAAATCAATTTCATACCATGGCCCACACATATGTACACACATATGCAACTAAAAAAAAGTTTCACAAAACAATACTTATCTTTAGTATACACTATGATATTTTTTGTTGTAGTATATTCACTTTTTAAAATATCAGAGCTTGCTTTGGTAACATAAGTACAAGAGTTGTAACAATACAAAGATGTGTGTGGCCCCGGCACAAGGATAGCATGCCAATTTTTTCCATATCTTTTCTACAATTACCAAATGTTGCATTTATTTTCAGGGATAGCATTTATAGGTATACAGTCCTAGAATTTGCATGTTTTTCATAATTAGATGCTACCATTTAAAAAACATTTGCTTAATACATTTCTACTTTATGTCTAGGAAGGTGGGATTGAATTAGACACAGGAAGGGTCCCTTCCAGCTCTAACCTGTCATGCATCTGATAAGACATGATCTAGATGACAAAATGTTCTCAATTCTGAAAGGCAAGGCGATCAAGTAGAGGGAACACAGGACTTACAGTCAGGGTGCAGGGTTTTTGCCTGGTTCTACCACTTCCTAAATGTGTGATCTTGGGTGAGTTTTCTCTGGGTTTTCGTTTTCTCATCTGCAAGATGAAGGAAATGCTAATTGACAGATATGAGAATTAAATGAAATAATGCAAATGAATGCAATAAAAACTCTATCCACAAGTCTTATCCTGAAATAGCAGTGGTCTTAAATTCTCACATTTCAGAGAAATATGTTGTCTCAAGATGTTTCTGGATTCTCATCAAAACACCTGCATAATGTATTATGAATAAATTTGGTATAATAAAGAAAAACCACATGCTGCAACTGTCTCATTTTAAGCGCTTTCACAGGTGTTTGGAAAAGAGGGACTGATCCTAAATCTTGATGATGTTCAACCTTGGAAAAGTAGAAGTCATTTTGACCAAAGATGATGCCATGCCCTCAAAAGGGAAAGGTAATGGGTCTCAAATCATCAAAAAATATATTCAAGAAAGGTTGTTACAAATGGATATGAAGATGAAAATCTGAGTGAACATATGGCAAAATGTCCAGATGGAGTAGCCATCCTGAAGGCCAGCGGGACAAGTGATATAGAGTGAATGAAAAGAAAGACACAGCTCTAAATGCACCAAATTGTATTCCAAATGCTTTTGAAGAAGGCACCTTGCTAGGAAGTCCTTGTGCCGGGACTAAGAGGAGGGGAAATGAAAGAATTGCTGGGAAGTGATGGGTTGTTTTCCAGCCTTGGACTTGCTAATTCCAGTTAAGGAGAGAATTTATTTGTAAAAGCAATCAAAGTGCCTCCAATGATCTTTCCAAGAGTGAAAGCAGAGAAGGATCATTGACAGCTGAGAACATCACTCACAGTTCATCGTTTATCCTCAGAGATTTTGTGAATAGGGTAGAAAAAGGTATCATTGACCTAACTAAGATAGGAAGGACTGCTTCATTGGATGTTGCTGCTATAGCATCCTTGTCAAACAGAGCACAAGTTATCATCATGACAATCCTAAAGAGGAGAAGGACCCTGGAATGGATGGAGGTAGCATGGAATGTGGCATGTTCTAATTCCTAAAATAGTGCTTTGTCACTTTTAATGAACTGTTACAGGAAGCTCAAAGCTCTGTTTCTCACCAATAACCTCAGAGAAATAACACAGACTGGGAGACTAAAAAAGTTTGCCTTCTGTTTAAGAAAATCATTACAACCTACAGTTACTGATTTCAGTTGACAAAATATATAATGCTTTATGGCTATCATTGCCCATGCTTACAGATAATTTATTTTGTATTTTTGAATAAGAATACATTTGTACACTCTTTTTTAAAAATGCTGGTTGACATATGTCCATCAGTAGATGAGTGGCTAAACAACCTGTGGTGTATACATACGATGGAATATTACACAGCTATAAGACAGAATAAAGTCATGAAGCATGTAACAACATGGATGGACCTTAAGGACATTATGCTGAGTGAGATTAGCCAAAAGCAAAAGGACAAATACTGTGCAGTCTCACTGATATGAACTAACATTAATGAGTGAACTTGGAGAATTTCAATTAAGAACAGAGGTTATCAGGAGATAGAAATAGGGATACAGATTGTGCAACTGAATGTAAAAATTCAGAAATAGATAGTACAATACTACCTGATTGTAGCAGAAAAATATAAGTACACTGAATGAAGCTGAACATGAGAATGATAGAGGGAGGAGGGCTCGGGGCACATATGAAACTAGAAGGAAAGATAGGCGGTAAAGACTGAGATGGTATAATCTAGGAATGCCTACCATGTACAATGATAGTAATTAAATGTACAAATTAAAAAATGGTTTTGCACAAGGAAGAACAAAGGAATGTCAATATTGCAGGGTGTCGAAAAGAGATGGTCATTCATATTTTAAAACTTCAATTTCAGTGTGAGACTAAGCAAGAAATGTTTATTTGGCAGAAAATTATAGTGCATTTCCTAATTTAACTTATATGGACAGCTTAATTGAACACCATAAGTACATGGAACCTTGAATAGAGCATGAGATTTTGTAGGTTTGTCCAGGTTAGTGTGATGTCTCAAAAATCCCAGAATGATTTGAACAGTGAATAAAGAAGTATTTGCAAAGTCCCCTTGGGGGAATGGGGAGAAAAAGGGAAAATTCAACTTCCCCATTTGGAGAATTCCTGATATTCTCGTAAGCAGTGGGGACAACAAAATCAACAGGCTGAGCCCTCAATCTTGGGGTTGGTTCCCATGAAATTTATCCCTGCAAAGGATAGACTAAGCCTACTTAAAATTAGGCCTAAGAGTCACCCCCTGAGAACTTCTTTTGTTGCTCAGATGTGGTCTTTCTCTCTCTCTCTCTCTCTCTCTCTCTCTTTCTCTCTCTCTCTCTCTCTCTCTCTTTTTCTCTCTCTCCCTCTCTCTCTCCTTCTCCCTCTCCCTCTCCTTCTCTCTCTCTTTCCCCCTCTCTCTCAGCCAACACAACAAGCAAACACACTTCCCTTCCCCTCTCTACATGGGACATGACTCCCAGGGGTGTAAACCTCCCTGGCAACATGTGACAGAAATCTGAGAATGAGCTGGGACTCAGCATCAAGGGATTGAGAAAATCTTCTTGACCAAAAGAGGGAAGAGATAAATGAGATAAAATAAAGTGTCAGTGGCTGAGAGATTTCAAACAGAGTCAAGAGGTTATCCTGGAGCTTATTCTTATGTATTATATAGATATCTCCTTTTTAGTTAATGGTGGTGTATTGGAGAGGCTGGAGGGAAGTGCCTGAGACTGTAGAGCTGTGTTCCAGTAGCCTTGATTCTTGAAGATGATTGTATAATGATGTAGTTTTTACAGTGTGACTGCATGATTGTGAAAACCTTGTGTCTGATGCTCCTTTTGTCTACGGTATGGACAGATGAGTAAAAATTGTGGTTAAAAAGAAATAATAGGGGGGAAAAAACTATTCTTAGCCCATGGGATGTACAAAAAGTAACCAATGGCAGCAGGTTTGATCTACAGACCCTACTTTCCCCAATCAGCCCCCCTACCCTTTCCCTCTAACCCCAGCTAAAAATGGTTGTTAAAAGTTTGAAATAAATTGAGTAGATTGAAATACTAGTAGTCAATGAGAGGGAGGGGTAAGGGGTATTGCATATATGAGTTTTTCTTTTTTTCTTTTTTATTTCTTTTCCTGGAGTGATGCAAATGTTCACAAAAATGACCATGGTAATGAATATACAACTATGTGATGATATTATGAGCCATTGATTTTTAACCATATCAAGAATGTTTGTATGCCAAGAATGTTTGTATGTTTGTTTATTGTTTATAATAAAAAAAAATTTTAATGCTGGTTGAGTTTACAAAATTGATCGTGCGGACAGAGGGTTTGGAAGCTGAGCAGATACACTTTGAGGACGGACGGTGAAGGGCTTCTGAAGTTGTGCCCTCTTGGCCTACACAGTCATGTCCAGCTGCCTGCCCTCTTCCACTGACACCTGCTCATGCTGCATCCTTCACTCTAAAGCCTTTCCCAGTCTCCTCTGCAACCTGTTTCCTAGTGAGCAACTGCCCTCAGTCTTAGTCTTGGGGATTATTCCCTGCTCCCCCATATCCATGTATATCCTCATGGCCCCCTCAGAGAAGTGGCTCCTCTATCTTCATGAAAATCCCTTCTCCTTTCCATTTAGCCATCTGCTTGCCCTCCACCACCCACAGCTCCCCAGATTCTTGCCACCAGCTCGGATACTTTAATACCCCTATGGATAACACATCCAACACACTTACCCTCCACGTGCCATCATCCCTCTGTCTGCTTATCTCTGGAATCATCTAGAACTGTTCCACCTGAGGAATTCTCATTTCTATCCTGCTCTCCAATCACAGCCTCTTCTCCTGCAATTCTTATTTCCCTAAATTCACTTAATCAAACTTTCAGTCTCATTAAGCCCTTCTCTCCTCCATTCTCTCACTCCTTCCGGATTTTGCTTCCTTCCCCTTCCAACCTAGACTCCAGGGCCCAGCATTTCAGCCATTCTTTTGCCAACATCCTAAACCAGCAGTCTATGAATTTATTTCCTAATGCACCTCCAGTAGTAAAAATAGAAAAATAACTGAGCATTTGCCTTCACTATAGATTGACCTATTCATTCATAAACTGGATAAAATGTACCGCTGTACTGATGGTATCTTCATACCATACCAAAAATAATACACAAATGATGAGAGTAAAAAGACCAGTACAATAGGAGTGTTAATATTCCCTGCCCACTCTCAGTGGACCAGCTCATGCAGTCCTTAGAGTTTGCACACCCCAGTTTGGGAACCACAGCCTTAAACTCTATCACATCTCTTCTCCCTCTGTCATATTCATTCTGCAAAACCAACCCTGAACCCCTCTAGCCATAACTGTCTTGCTTCTCTGCTTCGGTGGCTGGAAAGATGCTGGAACCATGACAGTATCCCAGGCAACCCTGTCACTGATCATCGTCAAGGGATAACAGTCAAGCTGGGCCAGTGAGAAAACTTTCATCTGTGTATTGCCCAGCACAGTGTGTGGCACATGTTTGCAACCCACAGAAACGTTTGTCGAGTCGGACTGTGTACAACTGGTGCTGTCCACAACACTCTGGCCACATGATTGTAAAGGCACGAAGAGCACAATAAAGAAAACCCCAATGGGTCAGGAAGTCACCAGCTGGACACATCCTTAGTTTTGGAGCTAGGCGAGGGTTACTTGCCCTCCCAGCACCTCGGTCTGCCCATTGTGACCCAAACAATAGACCTGGAGCCAGACACTCCGACTCCAACTGGCCCCGGGGGCCTCAGGCAGTGGGGTAATACCCCATTTCACACCTCGTTAAGGGGGTTCGAGCACCCTGACTATTCCAGGAGGTTGCTATGGATGCTGGACCTAAGGACCCTCAGACAATCTTCTTTTCACCCAAATGCCTAGAACAGCCCTGGCTCAGGGCACAGCTGCTCCTTCTCACTGAAGGACTCCACAGCTATCAAAGGAGCTTGGGAAGGGGTGGGCAGGAGGGCCACAAATCTTAAAGAAGCAGCCTCAGGGGGACGCAAAATGGGCCAGGCCTTCCATCAGTGCTGCCAGGGTAAGCACTTCCGAGAGGGGCTGGCACGAGCCAAGGAGATGCAGATGGACCAAATTTCCCTCTCTGGCCCCCAGAGAACACTTTTCACAAGCTCCGCCTCCCACAGAGCTGACATCTGGACAAGCACCCCCAGGTGAGCAGGGTCTCTGGAAGGATACTAGATCGCTACAGCACTTTCTCAGGGGGGTAAAGCTGATTGGGCAAACTTCCATCACTTCCCATCAATTCTTTCATTTCCCCTCCTCCTAGTCCAGTGTTTTGTAATGAGTGGTCCATGTCTGACCGAGTGGATAGGAATCACTTACGGGGTGATTGAAAATATAGATTCCTAGGTTTCATCTCATAGAGATGGAAACAGAAAGCCTGAAACTGGATCCCAGGAATCTGAATTTAAACACTATTTTGTCCATTAAAGTTTGAGGACCACTTCTCTGTCCTTCCTAACAGTGTACTCTTCATCCACGGCCTCTTCGACCTCACCACCTCCTCCTCTCCACCAAATGAAACCACTGGGACACTCCAATGGAAGGACAGGCTGGGCTTTCAACTTTCTGAGTCAACCAAGACCTGTACCCCTCCTGCGCTTTCATTTCACTCTCTGACATATTACTTGGATCCTAGAGGCCCTGCTTAATTTAATTTGGCCTACACACCCAAGATAAAAACTGGGGAAACCCAAGAACTTCATACAGTGAACCCAATAAAGTTGCCATGAGGAAACCAGGTGAATCAGGTAGCTGAGGTTTGGCCTAGCGTTGATCTATTTTTGGCCAAATCCATCATCCACTAATAGGCCTCTACACTAATAGGTTTTCAAAGACAGAGATTTCAGAGGAAACAGAAGTTACAAATAGTAGTGCCATTTGCCTCTACTTACCCCCTAGAGGTGGGGTTTGAATCAGAGACGATTTTGTCCATGAAGCACTCTAAACTCAGAAATTTCTCTCTAAACCATTCTTCCACTCACGAATTTCTATGGCATGAGGTCCCATGCAGCTCTGACAAGCAAGCTATTTTAGTACGAGAACAAGTAGAGTTATTGTTATCTCTGTTCTGAATCAAGGATAAAAGGAAAAGGTAGGCAAGAGATGGAGAGCTCGAGAGAGAAGAAATGGGGGGTGGGGGATACAGAAATGCAGAGAAGTAGGAAGGACATCTGATACCAGAAGGAAAGGAGCCAGGCACTCTTCCCAGGAGCGAAGTTATCAACTGCCAGTTTGTGAGTTGAAATCACCACGTGACTCCTCAGCAACCATCCCAGCAGCCCCTCCCCCAGGTCTCGCAGGATTCTTGAGGGACTGAGACCGGATGATCTATGCCAAAGGCTTGGTAAACTGTGAAGTGTTATCCGCACAGGATGTCAGCTCCCCTTTTGTGACCAAGAAGCTACTGCCCCTTTCCATCTGCCTGACCCAAAGACTTCGGACAGACCTAAAGGAAGCTTAAATAGCAAACACTTTTCTATCAGTGGATGTATTTCTTTCTACAGTCCCTCTCACCAGATTACTTAGGGGCTCTAATGAGCGTGCTATTTTAGCAAGAAACTGAAAACGAGAGATTATGTTTCCAATGTATTTATAAGTTATTTGTTGTGAGATCAGCAGGGTCTAAGCCTTAGCTCCCTGCCCCTGCCTAGTCAGCATGAAAGATTTGCTGCTATAGGCAAGGAGGCACGCCTGCTCCTCAAGGTCTAAGATGAGAAGTTTACCCCACCACTTAATGAAAAAACTTCCTTCTGTTCTCCTCTCTGACTCCCTTAGGCTCCCTACCGAGCAGCTCTCACTGCAAAAGGTGCTTGCCACCAGCACCTGGCCACTAGAGGGAGCCAGAGAGCAATGAGGGCCAAACCGCATTTCCTCCGAAAGCAGCAAATACCTCGCAAAACTGCTGGGTCCTTAAGCCCAGGAATCCTAAGGCTTCATAGCATCTCCAATCCACCGAAACGAACAGCGCACCTTCACTGTACAGTTCCTGGGTAAACTATTACTTTCTTCTTTATCAAGTTTGGACGGAAAACAAAACAATTAATTTAAAAAGCAGCACACAGAAACTAAACATTATTTATGTCTCTAATTATCTCATTCTAGTGGGTATTTTAGTCCCTGTCTGGTCAGGACATTAATTATCTTCATAACTACAGCAAAAGTTAAATAATAAGCACCCAGGGCTACAGCAGTACTGTAATGTGCAAGCTTAAATGAACTTATAAATTTTACTAATGGATGCTTTATACAACTCCACATATTATAAATCAAACAAGAAACCTATTTCTATCTTTTAAGGGGATGGTGAAAAAGCTTTAACATTATTGAGGATAATTTTTATTAAGCTTAAAACTCCCTTTTTTTTTCAGTAATGAGACTGTTATGAGGATAATTTAATCTAGTTTGTCATGAGGCACCCTGGCTTGTTAAATAAGTTAATAAATGACTGTGCATTAATCAAAGTGACAAAGCTATGAAGAGCTGGGGATGGGAGACAATTCTGGTGATAGTATTAATTAGTATTTAATTAGAAACTTAGGGTCCATAAATAAAAAAAAATCATGGTAGAGACATTTATGCAAATTGCTTGGAGACAGCAGTGGAGTTCACTCTGCTTTAAAGAAACATCATTTTTTCCTAGCATACTGTACACAACAGCACTGTGGTCACGTCACGTGGCTTAAATGAGCTCTTCTTTTGTTTCCAATTTGTTCCAATTACAGGCCTGTAAATTCAAATCATTCTTTTGACTGTCTTGATTGAAATGTAGAGTTTCCACAATTTTACTGGGGGTTCTTCTTTTTTTATTCTTTTTAAATAGAAAGGGAGAAATGTTTTAAAAGAATAAAGAGCTTCAGGTTCCTTTTCTGCTGTTTTAATTAAGATGTATACCACCATTTTCTAAGGACAATTGTGGATGCCATTTGGTATACAGATAATGCCTTCTTTTTTAAACCTTGTGAGCCTGTGACTGGGGGGTTGTTAAATGATATTATTCTGGAGACTGCATAGGCTCAACTGCCATAATTTTTATGATAATCACAGCACATTTACCTTTCTGCTCAACGAGATGCTTTGATAAATGGGCAATTTTTGATGCCCCCCCACCCCCAAACTAATAAACCATTTGGTTCAGAACTTCACTGTTTTCCTAAGGAACATGTCCCCTTTTTCAGACTGTATTTTTTGCATTTATTCAAGGTTATCCACAGTAAAACTGCTTTTTCTATTCAACAGTCTATCTCTGTCACGGTTCATTTATGTATGAGCATGACGGACTGAAACCCACATTATCCACAGCTGACAAGTGTCAGGCCGACAGTTCAATCAGCCCTTTCCTTAAGACGCTGCCCAGGGCCCCACGTTTGAAGTGGGACAATAAAGCTAGCCTACACAATCAGGGTCAAACTGATCCAATTCCCTGTGTATAAAGGGGAGTCTGCTTAATGACACAGAATGGGTTGTTTTTTTTCTCCCTTCTCCAAACACATTAGTCCTTAAACAGTGACTTGGCCCTTAAAAAAATCTGTGACTGACATGAAAATGCTGAAGTTTTAACGTGGTTGGTTATCCATAACCTCATGGGGCTGCTTGCTTTGTGCAGACTGGTTTTGTCAAAGTCAGGAAATATAATGTATTCAGCGTCTGATCATTTTTAGAGAGTTATTTGAATGGGATTTTAAGTCAGACATCCTGATGTTGACACGGGGATCATTTTCTTGTCCTTTTGTTTTACATTTGTGGAACAGATCATTTGCATCGGCTAATAAAATTAAATCTCTGAAATGCATACAAAAGCGAGCTCCCTGCAACAACTTGGCTCCTCAATTCCCCTCCGTCAGCCCAGCAAGCAGAGCTGCTAGGTGTGTTTCTTTTTATCAGGGCTCGCTAGAACGCAGCTAAAATGTGAGCTTATCTGCAAAATTAGTGCTCCTTTAGCCTGGGCAATACTGAGATGCAAACATATATTAAAGCTTTTCACCACAAATCCTGACAATAAACAGCAGAGCCAAAGTCAATAAAATGCTAATAACCTGCTGTCCGCTCCTTAGAGGGACAGGGATGGTGCTGTCTCTGCTCCTTTCCAGCCTCCAAACCACCGCAGACAACGCCAGGCAGGGGAAGCCAGAACATTAAATGCCTTAAATAGGAAGGAAGCCGAAGACCTCCCCTTAAAGCATCATAAAACCTTCAAGCCAGAAGGAATCACAGAAAACATTAAGTCTAACCTCCATACCTTATGGATGAAGCTTAGAGACATTTTGTGACTTCCAAGGTCACAGAGCCCGTAAGGGGTGGTGGAAAGACAAAGCTAACTCAGCTACGACAGGAACAAAACCCTCAGTGCCGCGTTTTCTCTTTTTTCTGGTTTTACCAGGCGGGGCTAAGCTAGGTTGGAAGGATCTGATAGAAAACAGAATCCAGAAATAAGGGGATGAGTCATGGTGCCCAGGGCTGCCAACCATGGCTTGTATCGATTCCCCTCTTGGACAATTCTGGAAGTTCTAATGAACGGATCCTGTGTGTGCTGGTTATTCTCCATTTATACTGCTCTGGCCCAGTCCATCCATTTGCCCGCATTCTCTGCCCTGCAGACCGCATCTCCCAGGCTCCTTTGGTGGCCAGCTTCCAGTTGGGTTCGTGACCAGAGGGAAGCACTGACCAATGGTCAATCAGAGGGTGGAAGGAGAGAGGCCAGAGCACATCTTCCTCCCTCCGTGCTTTGATTCTCTTCTCTGAGGAGACTGCCTCTCGCCGGCAGTACTGCTTCCATCAAGTGACTTCTCAAGGGCTCCCACTGTCCTGGCCCCATAACTCATTGACCCTTCAGTCCTTGGGGAGTAAGAGCTTCTGTTACTGTTTCTGATCTCCGGGTGCCTCCATGCCTGTCTCTTATTTATTCACCTAACTTTGCCTAGACTTCTGAATGCAGTTCCTTCAAAGTCTTTAAAGACATCTCCGGCAAATTCCGTTTCTTGCTGGGACCCTGACTGTTACACTAGGTTACTTAGATTCCTAACTGGCCTTCCTACTTGTAGTCCAGTGGATCTTAACATATTTTGGAATCCTGTAGAGAAGCTGATGAAAACTATGGCTGCTTTACTCAGAAAAATTCTCTTATGCTGTTGGGGATTGAATCATGTCCCCCCAAAAAAGGCATGCTCAAATCCCAATCCCTGGTCGTGTGGGTGGGAACCCATTTGTAAATTGGACTTCTTAACCAAAAGATGTTATTGGTTAAGATGTGCCCAAATCAAATGTGGGTGGACCTTAATCCAGGGTGGCTGAAATCTTTATAAGCAAAGGAAATTGGACATGGATAGAGAAGCCACAGGGAGGTGTCAGAAGCTAGATGTCAATGGAACCCAGATGAGAAAAGACATCACCACATGCATTGCCATGTGACAGAAAAGTCAAGGGACCCCAAAGATTCCCAGCCAGCCAGAAGAAACCAGTCCTAGGAGGGAGCAAGCCTTCTAGCCTCTGAAATTTGCTTTAGTTGTAGGGAATCTAAAACACACATACACACATGCCCAAAAGTTTGTATACATTCATACAGCATTCACAGACTCAAAGACCATCTATGAGTCCTCTGAAAGGGTCCATATGTTGTGTATTAAAATGATATTAATAATCTTGAATCTCTAAAATTTGTAAATATGTTGATCACAATTAGAAGATAAAAAATTGAGAAAATTACAAGTGATAACCAGACATTCAGTCAAGGATGTGAAATGGACTGACTTGGTGCCTGCCAGAGGGACACTCCCTTGATAAGGACATCAGCGACCAGACCTCTGGGGCTTAAAAACCCACGCGGACGCAACTCTGCTGAGCATCAGGTAGGGGCAGAATGGCATCCAAGGCTCTGACTCCTGGCTCCATGCTGTGCTGCACTGCTTCCTGCCACCCTCATTGCCGCACCACCACCAGCATCTCCCACCGATGGCTTGGAATCTTCGGCTGACACCATGTGGATCCGGCTCATGAGGCTTCTCATTAAATGTACCTGCCTGCCTTCCACCGGCCTTTCAGCAAATGGATTTTAGAAACCCTGGTATCCTCCATCTTGAAATGTGTTCGGTGCCCTTGACCTGGTTATTGCATACTGGTTGTGTTGGCAGCTTGCAATCAAGCAAGCAAATTGCATTGAGCATCCAAACTACAGTTGTGCCGAGTCTGCTTTTGATTTGTGATCATTTTCCAGACACTTTCACAAATGTCATAAAACCTCTATTCCATTCTCTTTACCTCTGCTAAGTGAATCTTCCTGAAACTCCCATGTCTTCTTTTTGATCATATCACTTACCTCCTCAAAAATGTCTCATAGTATCTATTTTGGTTTGCTAATGCTGCTAGAATGGAATATACCAGAAATGAGTTGGCTTTCATGAAGGGGATTTATTAAAGTTGTAAATTTTTAGTTCTAAGGCCTTAAAAATGTCCAAACTAAGGCATCCAGAAAAAGTTATCTTAACTCAAGAAAGGCCAGCGGTGTCCAGAGTGCCTCTGTCAGCTGGAAAGCCTCTTGGCTGGTGTCTACTTGTCCTTTGGCTTCTGATTTCAAACAACTTCCCCAGGGGGTTTTCTTTCTGCATCTCCAAACATCTCTGTGTGAGCTCTGAAGCTTTTTCCAAAATGGTTCCCTCTTAAAGGACTCCAGTAAGCAGATTAAGACCCACCTTGAATGGGTAGAGACACATCTCCATGGAAACCACCTAATCAAAAGGAAATCAGGTGGATCACATCAACATGAAAACAAGTTAATCAAAAAGATCCCACCCAAACAATGCGTCTGCCCCAACAGGATTGGATTAGGATAAAGAACATGGCTTTTCTGGGATGCAAGCAGTTTCAAACCAGCACAGTGTCCTACCAGCTATGAAGCATGAAGCCCAGACTCCTCAGCACAGCATTTCAGGCTGAATCTGCCACAGTCCTGTCAGGAAAAAGGCTCAAGAGGGAATTTAATACTGGGGCGTAGTTGCAAAGGTGTTGGAAGAAGAGAAAGGGCAAATGGATGGTAAGGCAATCCAAAGATTACCACCATCAGAAAGTGAGGAGGACAAGGGAAGAGATGATATTAGCAGAACCCAGAAGCAAAGCTACCTGATGGAGCCAAAATCATAGCAGGGGTTTTTAAGCAGAGGCTGGAACCCAGGTAAAGATACAGTCACTGCTGGTGATGCTGCCTCAAGCAGAAAGAAACAAGGAGAAATATATTGGCTTCTCTACTCCTGCTTCCCAGATCTTTTACAGACCAAGGTACCCAGAAGCCAGCTACGGTAGCCTCAGAATGTGGGGTTTCAGAGCAGGAAGAAGGTGGGTGATGGGTCTGACTCACACATAAACCCTCGTACCCTGGCCTCACCTGCCCAGGGAACCCAGATGCAATCTGGTTTGTCCTCAGAAGGTTGATTCTTCTTATATTTACTGTGCCCAACTGCCTGTCAGGCGTTACTTCCAGGAGGTAGGCTGGGGAATCAGCCCAAGAGGTGCAAATAAACTTTTAGGTATTGAGGGTGGTTAATTAGAGCAGGAGACCATGAAGACTTGGTCAGACGGGCAGGGCAGCGATAACTCTGGTAAGACAAGATCAGGGTTTATTACTGGGATAAGCAGAGAAAAGGCAGAGAGAGAAAACTTGGTGGATTAACCAGGAATTAGGACCAGGAAGGAAATATGATTGACAAATTTAGAAAAACCAAAGAGACCACACCCCAGGACTTTCTGCCCCCAGTCAAAGAAGGCCAGGTGTACTTACAGCAGTGGTGGTCCACTGGAACCACGGAGAACTTTAAAAGCTAATGATGCCTGGGTCCCACCCAGTGCTGTGCTGGAGCCAGTTCTTGACAGTATACAAGAGGCTGCTGTTAAATTTTTAGGACTCTTGAAAGCCAGTTGTAAAACACAGCACTATTTTTAAATTATTTTTATTAATTTAATAAAAATAAATGTAAAATAAATTTAAAATTAAATAAATCTTATCAAAAATAAATGCAATAAATACTCAAAATTTACACTTCCTAATTATTCTACTAGATGTTACTATTTTTTAAATGCACTTGTATTGAGAGATACACCATACAAACCATCCAAAGTTAGATGTTACTTTTATCTACGCTCTTGAAGTCATTTATGTCTATTGCATCTGTAGGGTGGAAACACTAATCAGAGGCTATTGCACATCTCTTCCCAACTCCATGTCCAGGGCCATCAAACTGGTAGCTTGAAATTGGCCATGGTATGTGGACTTGCAGCACAGAAATTGGCGAGCTCTATAAATCAGGGCTTGATTTATTGTCTTGTTGATTCTCTAGATCAGGGGTCAGCAAACCACAGCACACAGGCCAACTTCAGCCTGCAGCTTGTTTTGTATGACCCACGAATCAAGAATGGTTTTTACATTTTTAAAGAGTTCTAAAAAGAGAAAGAAAAAAGAAGAGGAATATATGAAAGAGACTGTGCCCACAAGGCCTAAAATATTCACTATCTGGCTTTTTACTGAGAAACTTTGCCAACTCCTGGTCTAGTTTTAAGAGAGTGATGGGGGGGAAATATTAATAATGCAGGTTCAACTTAAAAGTGCATCATGTCTATTACCGTTACATTGGCAATAGCTCAGGAAGTTGAGAAAATATCCTTCCAGGATTCTAAAACTATTATCCGATCACCAGAGAAGTCTCTCACATCATGGAGGAACAAGTGAAGTTCCACCATATGTCTTCATTGTTTTACTTTCATCTAACTCAAAGTAAATGAAACTATCAACCAACATTCACGTTGAAATGTCACTCATTGGGTTATGATTTAATTCAGGCAGCAAACAAGAGCTCACTTGTCATTTGATTTTGTTCAATCCTGGTTGAATCACAACCAGACATTGGCTACAGACCCAAAAATTCAACAAAAATCAAGGAAAGTGTTCTCTGAGAATCAACTGGCTAAAAGTACTCTACAATGAAGAGTATTATAAATTTTACCAATTATAAAGTATATGCTATGCACCCTTCACATCAATAAAATTAATAACAAAGGTATATGCATGCAACTTTTTTGGCAGAGAGTTGGTTACTAAAGTTTTACAGGCACACCCCTGGCCCCACCACCAGAGACTCTGATTTAATTGGTCTTGCAGTGTAGCCTTGGCATCGAGATTTTTAAAACCTCCCCTCAAGTTATTCCAGTGTGTAACCAAGATTGAGAACCACTGGCTTGAGATGAGTAGAAGTATGGGGGGCAGAATCCCCCTTTATGATTTTGTTCTCTTTGATCAGAAAGCTCACTTGAGTCTGACCAAGGATGCACTAAAAATGAGCCTGATGGAGGGGACAGGGGGTGGGCATAGCTTCAGGAACTGCTTACACCTCACCATGCAGACCCTTTTTCAATTTCTATGAACAAAATTTCCCTAGAGCAGTGTCCACACAGTCTCCTAGACATGCCACTGTTATTTCATCTCAAAAAGTTACTCTCACTATAACTCCACCAAGGGACCTTTTCCTGTCCCACATCCTACCTACATTTTACCCGCCCCTTTCATATTCTAGTTAAAATATTGCCCCTTCTTACAGACTTTCCCCTGCTATGGCAGACTCTTTCATTTCCCCTCCAGTATCCACTAACCCCTGGCTAACAAAACCCTGATATATTAAGGATATTGCAGTGCCCACCTTTAATACGCTGCTTCCAAGTCTCTCTTGTAGCTGGGTGTGACCACGGGTTATAGTTTTACCAAATAAGCCCAACACTGTAGTCTGATGAGGGTTTGGGACAGAGCTTGTGCTTTCTTGATAGAAGTGTTAAGAGGACACAACAGGCACAGACTCCTCCCCACCTCTTCTGCAGCAGCCTTCTCAAGAGCAAGGCAATCAGCCAATATTCAAACAAAAGGAGCTAGGTCCTAGATGCCATCACTGAGTCACAACACCAGCCTCTGACTTCTCGCTTTGGGAATTCTTGTTCTGTGAGAAAAATAATTCCCGAATTGTTCAAGCCTCTGTTGGTTAGATATTACACATAGCCGCAGCCAGACACAATCCTTATAGAGATACCAGTCCAACAATTACACAATGATGGTCCGCCCCTATAACTCTATACTACTCTAGATTTCTCCCATAACACCCATGACAGCAAACCCCAAGGTGTACTCGGGTCATGTCCCAGATATTTAATTACAGATTAGTTGCCTGAAATTTGGAATACACTTCCCCATCGGAAGTGACCAAAAAAGTCCAAAGCAGAGGTGTATAGTATTAGGTCAATTCTTTGAATAATTGAGGTAATTAGAGAACAAGATGTAAGTAAAGTCCATCTCATCTAGCTTGAGAAAGAAGTCGTCTCTAACAGTGTTTGGAAAGCAGAGAGGATACAATGAGGAAGGATTCCTAAGAATTTAGCTTTTGCCCACAGCTTATTCAAGGCAGGAGGAGCAGATGTAGGGACAGCAGGAACTCAAATGGGTGCCTGTGCTTGGATCAGAATGCAAAGGGCACAGAACACGGAAAGGCCACATCTTAGAAGTTCAGGAGAAGAGTCAGTGACAGTTGCACCCTGAGCTTAACACACCACATTAGCAAAAACTATTACATACACGGTTGCATTCTATTTTTGTAACACATTAACAGATATATTATTGGTAATCGTTCTTAATAGAAGCGCAGAAATGAGAGATGGATACGCTATATGGTATGATGGAATGCTGTACTCTCATCATTGATCATTATAATAAGCCTGTTCAGTCATTACTTACAAACCATGCCACAACTCTGCCAATGAGGCAGACCAAAATGAGGAGATAAACAAAATTGGTTTCCTTGCTAAATGCAATGCCTAAATTTTAAGATATTTTGCTGAAGTCTTAAACTGATTGTCAATTAGTCAATGAACTATGCCAGACAGTGTATTTCTGGGTAATTAGTGTGTGTCTTAGGGGGGTTATTTGGCATGAGGCTGAGGGCAAAGTAATTTGTATCTCCCAGGAAGTGCAATAATTGCCTCAAGCTGAACTTCTTGGAAAGTGTATTAATTCTATCAGGAAACGTTTATGTTATTTTATATGGCATCCAGTATATTCATGAAGTGTATCCATAAAGCATGAATTATTCATTTTGGTGACATTATCGCATGAGTGTGGCATCACTGGCAAACAAAAGGGCGAGGTCATTTATGCCGTTGGAGAATTTGTGCATTTTGAAATGGATTTGCACTGGGTTTTGAAATTCGTTGTATTAGGAACCCACTGGATTGCAGGAGGATAAAGAGGGAGTCTTGAGAGGTCAAAGGTAAGTTCATTTGCTTAAAACTAGCTTTCCAGGAAGCCACTAGGCTTTCTAATCAGAGTTGGCTAGGCAGCCAGAAAGAGAAGTCCTGTGAGTGCTCAAAGCTACAGAGATTATGAGTTTGAGCTGGTCCTTTGAGACACATGTTTGCTCCCAAAGGTCAGGATGTTTAGAGGCACTGTAAAGCCAAATACTTATGAATGTATGGTCAGAAAGTGTATTAGTTATCTATGATTGTGTAACAAGTTACCCCAAAACTTAGCAGCTCAAAATAATACACACGTATTATATCACAGTTTCTGTGGTCAAGTATCAGGTATAGCTTAGCCACTATATATCGCCAGGCTATGGTTAAGGTGTCAGCCTAGAATCTGTGGTCACCTCTGAAGGCTTGTTTGGGGAAGGACCTTCTTCCAAGTCAGCTCCAAGACTTCTGTTTCTCAAGGACTATTAGACAGAAGGCCTCAGTTCCTTGCTAGATGTTGACGGGAGGCTGCCCTCGGTTCTTTTGAGTTTCTCCAACAGGGAAGTTTGGTTCATCAAACTGAGAATGCAACAGGGGTCATCTGCTAGCAAGACAAAGGTCACAATCTTTTGTAACCTAATCATGGGAGTGACATCCATTATGGTTGCTGCATTCTACTGATTCAAAGCAAGTCACTGAGTTCCAACCACTTTGATGGGAAAGCAATTATACCAGGGTGGGATACTCAGGAGGCAGGGATCATCGAGTCCATCATGAAATCTGCCTACCACAGACAGCCTCTGCCCTTCTGGTTCCTGGAGGCTCTCGAGGCTGTGAAAGTTCAGCACAGGAGACACCCAGTTTAGGCTAGATGACTGGGAAGGACTTTCTGAGCAAGGCACATTTCATTTGGAGACTCAAGAATGAAGAAACTCTGCTAGGTGCAGAGTTGTAGGAAGAGCATGACATGCCTGAGGAACTGAAACGAGACCTGAGTGACAGGACCAGAGCACATAAGGGGAGAACAGACAAGGTCAGGTTGGAAAGGTAGGTAGGAACCAGGTCACGCCGGGGCTGGAGGTGAGGGTGTGAAGTTTGGATTTTATTCTGAATGCAAATAGAAAGCCATTGGAGGCTTTTAAGCACAGAGCAGCATGATCCAGTTTACATTTATAAATGACCACCCTAGCTGTTGCTCAAAGAATGAATTAGAAGCTGAGAGAGCAATTAGGAGACTCTCCTGGCAAGAGATGGTGATGACTTAGCTTAGGACGGTGGCAGGGAGATGGAGAGAAATGACTACATATGACATGAATCTTGGAGGTTAAAGTGAATATCTTCAGTGAGAATATGTGTTCATTAAGTTACTGGTTTTCTTCACTCCTTCCCTCCTTGTCTTATTTTTATGGTGAAAAAATAAGAGCAAGAAGAAGCAAGCGTAGAGTAATGCTGGAAGAGAAAGGAAAAGACAGAAGGGCACAGCCGAGCGTGAAAGAGGGGAGGCAGTAGGACAGGCAGGGCAGACAGCAGTGGGGAAGCATGGACCCCTCTCTGCACCTTCTAGCTTTTTACCTTGGATGAGTTGCTTAACTTTTCCATGCTTGTGTTTTCTCTTCTGTAAAAATACATGCCTTTCAAAAGTTTTGAATGGAATTTGATTGGTAACAACCTTACACATGCCCTGGTGTATTATCTGCAAGGCTCATTCTCACCCTTTGCTCAGATTACCACTCCACTGTCAGCACCTCAGAGAGGCCAGCCCTGACCACCCCAGCTAAAACAGCACAACCCCTATCTACATCTTTCTCTCACCCCTTAACTGCTTTAGTTTGCTTCATAGCTTTGCCTCATTCACCCTACATGCTCGGGGTCTAGAAGAGTTCACGGCAAGCAGTAGGCACTCTGTAATACTGATCAAGGGTCATAAGGTGTAGCTGCTAAGCAAGGACTTGCTGTGCGACATTTCTCTGGCATTACCGGGCATATCACAGACAGTGTGGAGAAACCTGCTTGGGACATAGAAAGGAAGAGTAACTAAAATATTTGCATGACACTTTAAGATGGATAAAGGACTTTGCATACATCTTAATCCTCCCAGCCAGTGTCTGAGATAGGTAATGGCCCATTTACAGATGACATAGCCGAAGGTGAAAGGGATTAATAAACTTTTCCAAAGTCCAGAAACCATGGGCATTGGAAAGCAATCCAGGGCTCAGCCTTAATATGAATTCATTTCCCAGTGGGGCAAGAATATAAGTATCCCTTCCCACTCACCAGCAGATACACTGGCCTGTGCCTTTTGGAATCCTACATCTTGCTCTCTGGGGTCACCCTCACTCTATCTACACACTCCCTTTCCTGGTCTCCCAGGCAGGCAGACATACAGACACTGCATGTGTAATATAGCCAAACTGCACCCGATGGAACTGCTGACTCCACAAGCAGAAAGTCAAACAGCATGTTGTATGGTTGCCAGTAAACTTCTCCGCATCCCAGAGTTCCTTGTTTCTTACATAAGAACTCGTTTGTGCCTCTCTGCATTTCTTCATTCAGTTTAATCCCACCTAAGGCTTTTTTTTCCAGAATGGGCTGACACCGGGAATTGAACCCGGGTCTCCAATGCGGCAGGCAAGAGCTCTGCCTGCTGAGCCACCTTGGCCCACCCCCACCATAGGCTTTTTATGAAACTAATTAAAGAGTTATATTTATTTATAATGCTTTAACTATGTTTATCTATTTATAACTCTTTATTAGTTATAAACTAATAGTTATATTTATTTATAACTCTTTATTGGTTATAAATAAATGAAAATGACTTTGCTTTGACTCATGCACCTTCATCAAACAAGCATGGATTTTCTGCTTGCAGTCAGGCATTGGGCTGGGATCTGGGACTAAAGTGGTCAACCAGATAGGCCTGGTTTCTGCCCTCAGGGAGCCTATAGCTAGAAGGAAACAGATTTTAAGTAAAAATCACTAATCACATTGTGACCAGGGCTATAGAGAATAAGTTCAGGGTGAAATGAGAGCGTATGAGGAGCGACCATCTGTAACCCCCTTGTCTTGGGGTCCAGGAAGGCTTCCTTGAGGCAAGGTGACTTACACTGGGTCCGAAGGATGCCCAGGGTCAATCAGGTGAGAAAGACCTGGCACAGAGAGAACAGTATATGAGAGAGCACCGAGGCCTGGAGGAGCTTCTAGAAACCACAAAAGCAAAAGCAGGAACAAACAGTAAGGAGGAGAGGGCCTGCCAACACATGAAATGGAGAGGTAGCTCACAGCCACCAGCAGCTGGGCCCTGCCTCACCGGCTCCTACCAGAGAAACAGGAACCACACGGCTTTGCTTTCACTCAATAGGGACAGCAATAAAAGCATCATTGGCAGCGATTTGTGCCTAGAAAGATGCATGCTTTGGTCTCAGGCAGAATCTTGAAAACGTCTTATCTTAAGAAAGTATGTAGCTTTCGTCTTCTTTGTGGTACAGACCCCAAGTCATTCGTGCCCACAGTGGATGCAATCTGACCGTGACTTCATTCCAGGGAAGGGTAACTGCCCCCCGCGGTGGGTTCTGACACCGTGTTTCAAGGAGTCCCCATTCCTGCAGTTGCTCAGTTCCTCCTGGTGAGTGGTTCTCTGCAGAGGTGCTGTGGAAGCTTGAAGGGATGTGTTTGGTTGTTTCAATGATTGGGAAGCCCCACTGGCATTTAGTAGGCAGGGGCAGACATGTCAGTAACCTGCAGTGGACGGTAGGGGCATTCACAACAAAGAATTGTCCAGTGTCCCACCTGAATTTGAAGTCCCAGCAGACACAAATGTAGGTTCAAAACCTATTAATATATCTGAAGCTAGAGCCTATGTTTTATTGTAAACAGAGGATTTTTTCCCCCATGGATTCAATATACACTGAATTATCCAGCAGTGAAACTACAACGGAAAAAAAAAATTTCCTTTGTTTTCTCCAAAACTTTACCCAGAGTTCATCTCCATTTCCAAAAATCACGTCATGGTATTTGAGTCACTAATAGGACAGACACACCTGCATAAATCTGCTTTTGAAACTCTGACTTTCATGATCATTATACATGTCATTTCAAAATGGCAAATCTAAAGAAAGTGTGGGCAACATTCAGCTAAATGTTGTTTTACTCCTGTTAAATCCAAATGCATTCATTACCAGAAGAGGAGAGCATCTGACTGCTTCATTGTGGCCCCCTGTTCCTTGCTACTTAAAGTGTGAGCCACAGATAAACAAGCTTCATCTGCAGCCACGTGGAGTTTGTTAAAGCAATGATCTCAGACCCCACCCAGATCTCCTGAATCTGAGTCGGCATTTAAACAAAAGTCCCTGTTGAGTCATATGCACATATAAGCTTGAGAAGCACTCTTCTAGGTTAGATGGGCCTGAACCCTGGGAAAAAATGTAGCGTGTTATTGTAAATTACTTTCCTTGTTTTTCTCCTCTTTATTGCAATTGAGGCATTACATTATTTTTGAATTATATTTGAAGGTGGGTTCGAGTATCTATGAATTTCGCCTCAAGAAAGTAAAATGAGGGTGGCAAACTGAAAGTCTAGAGAGTGTTGCCCCAGGCTTCCTGGAATTTAATAATTGAGTGTGGTAAACTTCGGAGGATCTAAATAGGAGCCGGCATCTGGGTTTGGCCATTTATAAACTCTAATGACTCAAATCTAGATCCCCAGCAACTAAATAACATGTCTCACTCTCCGAGAAAACTAGATGCATCCCTGCTTTCTAAATCTACACCAGCCAGATCAGGGGAAGTGTCCTGCTGCCTTCTGTGGGGTCAGGCCCCATTCATTTACTTCTTCTACAAATGCTTTTTGATCCGCTTCCACGTGCAATGCAACGTCACAGGGCTGTGAGTAATAGGACAATGCCTGCCTTGTGGCGCTTACAGCGACCCACCAGACGCGAAGAGGCCCACAAACAACTGCATCGCGTTAGAAACTGATACACGCACTGAGATTTAGATAACGCGAGACGCGATGAGGGTGCGAAAGAGATGGCGATGATTTCCACATAACAAGAATTTCGAAAGGTCGCCGAAACTCACCTCAGCCTTGCACACTATCAAGAAACCCACGGTTTCCCTCTGCAGCTCTCTGAGTCTCCAACACGGCTATTTAAAAACCTTCTCCCCTGCCCTCAATCCCAAGTTGCTACACCTGCCCTTCATCCTCAGCCATTGACCTTGCTTTTTTTTTTCTCAGACAAAATAAAATAAATCACCAGGTGTGGAGTGCACGGGTGGCTCGGTGGTAGAAGGCTCGCCTTTCATGCAGGAGACCCGGGTTCGATTCCTGGACCATGCACCCCCAAAATAAATAAATAAATACATCACTAGGAGGGAGCTCCTTCTAATTCCTGTTCTTAATTACACAAAATCTCCCTGCACCCCCGACTTCACCCGTCACTGTGGAAGGGCTGTCCTTACCCCTGGGTACGACTGTTTTGCATCTCGTCTGTACCTTCCTCTATTTCCTCAGACACCTCCTACAACAAAGTTCATTCTCTTCCTGCCTTGTAATGTCAACATGACCCTCTCTACTGGATCCCTCATGTTAACCTTGCAACACGCTTCAGTGTCTCCCCATAATATCTTTCGGGTCTCACTCACACCCACCTTCCACTCACGCTACGAGCTTCTCCTCTCCTTCACAACTGAAGTTCTTTAAAAATTAAAAAAAAAGGCTGCATCCTCACCTGCTCAGCACCTACTCATTCTGTTTTTAAAAAAGTAGAGAAGGTGTGGGTTTACAGAGCAGTCATGCATAAAATACAGGACCCCCATATGCCACCCAATACCAGGTTGAAGTCCATGGTCTAAATTAGGGTTCCCTGATGGTGTAGTATGGGTCTATGGATTTAAAAAAATTTTTTTTATGTTACTATATATGAAATCTAAGATTTTCCCTTTTAACCATATTCAAATATATTTTTCAGTGCTGTTAATTGTGTTCGCCACTACTCATTACCTACATGTTTTCTTCACTCCAAATAGAAACTCTGTACAGTTAAGCACTACCTCCTCATTCCTGACCCTCACCCTGGCCCCTCGTTACTTATAGTCTGGTTTCTGATTCTGTGAATTTGCTTATTCTAATTATTTCATATCAGTGAGATCATGCAATAGTTGCCCCGTGTGTTTCATTCAGCATGATGTCTTCAGGGTTCATTCCTTTTGTCGCAGGTATCAGAGCTTCATTCCTTTCTATGGCTGGATAATATCCCATTGTATGTATGTACTGCATTTTATTTATCCATTCATCAGTTGATGGACATTTAGGTTGCGGCTATCTTTTGGGAATTGTGAATATTGCCCCTATGAACATCATTGTGAAAATATCTATTTGAGGCCCTGCTTTTAATTCCTTTGGGTATTTATCTAGAAACGGGATTGCCAGGTCATATGGTAGTTGTATACTTAATTTTTTGTTTTTCACAGCAGGTGCACCATTTTACATTGCCACCAGCAGTGAATGTGTGTTCCCACTTCTCAGCATCGTATTTAACATATGTTATTTTCCATTCTTTTAATGGCAGTCATTCTATTTCACACCTCTGTTCCACGGTCCATATAGGTGTGAAATGGTACCTCATTGCCCCTTTGATCTGCATTTCCCTGATAGCTAATGATCTTGAGTATCTTTTCATGTACTTTCTGGCTATTTGTATATCTTCTTTGAAAACATGTCTATTCAAGTTTTCTGCCCATTTTCAAAGTGGGCTGTTGGCTTTTTGTTGTTATGTTCAAGAATTTCTTTATATATTCTGGATATTAAACTTTTATCAGCTATGTGATTCCCAAATATTTTCTTCCATTGTATAGGTTGTCCTTTTGCTTTCATGATAAATGCCTTGGAGATACAAAAGTTCTTTATTTTTATGAGGGCCCATTTATCTATATTTTCATTTCTTTTGCTTTCAGTGTAAAGTCTAAGAAGTCATTGCCTTGAATCCATGAACATGGAATGTCTTTTGATTTATTTAGGTCTTTGATTTATTTTAACAATGTTTTGTACTTTTCTGTATATAAGACTTTTACATTCTTGGTTAGATTATTTCTAGATATCTCATTCTTTTAGTTGCTATTGTGAATGCAATTTTTTCCTTGATTTCATCTTCCACTTGTTCATTGCTTATGTATAGAAACACTATTGATTTGGGGGTGTTGATCTTGCACCCCGCCACTTTGCTAAATTCATTTATTAGCTCTAGGAGATTTGTTGTGGATTTTTCAGGATTTTCTGCATATAGGATTATATCATCTGCAAATAGGGAAAGTTTTACTTCTTTATTTTGAACTTGGATGTCTTTATTTCTTTCTCTTGCTCTGGTGAGAACTTGCAGTACAATGTTGAATGACAGTGGTGACAATGGGCATCCTTGTCTTTTTCCTGATCTAAAGGAAAATATTTCAGTCCTTATCCATTAAGTAAGATGATAGCTGTGTGCCTTTCACATATGCCCTTTATCATATTGAGGAAGTTCCCTTCCATTCCTACTGTTTTAAGTTTATTTTTGTTTTTTTTTTATCAGTAAAGGTGCTAGATTTTGTCAAATGTCTTTTCAATCATCAATTGAGATAATCATGTGGTTTCTTTCATCCTTCTGTTTTTGTGGTAAATTACATTAATTGATTTCCTTATGTTGAACCATCCTTGCATCCCTGGAATAAATCCAGAATTGAGGATTTTTGCCTCTATATTCATAAGAGAAATTGGACTGTAGTTTTCTCTTCCTGTGGCATCTTTATCTGGCTTTGGTATGAGGTGATATTGGTCTCATAGAATGAATTATGGATGGTTCCCTCCTCTTTAATTTCTCAGAAGAGTTTGATCAAGATTAGAGTTAAGTATTCTTAGGAAGTTTGATAGAATTCTCTGGAAGTTTGGTGAAGCCATACTGGTCCTTAGCCTTTCTTTGCTGGAAAGTTTTTATCATGATTCAATCTCTTTACTAATAATTGATTTGTTGAGATCTTCAATTTCTTCTTGAGTCAATATAGGAAGTTTATGTGTTTCTAAGAATTTGTCCATTTCAGCTAGGTTATTTAATTTATTGGCATACCGTTTTTCACAGAATCCTCTTATAGTCCTTTTTATTTCATCAGTTTTAGTCATATTGTTCACCCATTTCATTTCTGATTTTAGTTATTTGTTTCCTCTCTCTTTTTTTCTTTGTCAGTCTAGCTAAAGCTTTGTTGATTTTACTGATCTTTTCAAAGAAGCAATTTTTGGATTGCTGATCCTCGCTATTGTTTTGTTTGTTTTCTATTTCATTTATTTCTACTCTAATCTTTGTTATTTCCTTCCTTCTGCTTGCTTTGGGTTTAGTTTGCTGTTCTCGTTCTAGTTCTTCCCATTTTTGAGATTGAAGTCTCTGATTTGAAGTCTTTCTTCTTTTTTAATGTTAGCATTTAGAGCTATAGATTTCCCTCCTACCACTGCCTTTGCTGCAACCCATAAGTTTTGGTATGTTGTATTTTCATTTTCATTCACCTCAAGATATTTCCTAATTATGTTTCTGATTTCCATTTATTGTCCAACAGTGTGTTGTTAAATTTCAACATATCTGTGAATTTTCTATTTCCCTCTCTGTTATTGATTTATCGCTTCATTCCATTGAGGTCAGAGAAGATGAATTGTATGATTTCAATATTTTTTAATTTATTAAGACTTGTTTGTAACCTAACATATGGACTATTCTGGAGAATGATCCATGGCATTTGAAAAAATGTGTATTCTCTTTTTGTTGGGCGAAATGTTCCATTTATGAGTTAGATCTAGTTAGTCTAGATGGGTTAAAGTAACATTCAAGTCTTGTAATTCCTTACTGATCTTCTGACTCAATAGTCTATCCATTATTGAGAGTGATGCATTAAAATCTCCCACTGTTAACACAGAACTGTCAATTTCTCCTTTCAAATCTGTCAGAATTTGCTTCATATATTTTACAGGGCTCTACTGTTCAGTGCATTTATATTTATAATTGTTACATCTTCCTGTTGAATTGTCCCCTTTATCAGTACATAATGACCATCTTTGTTCCTCATAAATCTTTTTGACTTAAGGTTAATTTTATCCAATATTAGTAACAGCCACATGTATTAGTTAGAGTTCTCTAGAGAAACAGAATCAACAGGGAACACTCGCAAATATAAAATTTATAAAATGTCTCATGTGACCATGGGAATGCAGAGTCAAAAATCTGCAGGACAGGCTGTGAAGTCAACTCCAATGGAGGCTCTGGACGAACTCCACAGGAGAGGCTGGCCAGCCAAAGCAGGAATAGAACCTGTCTCTTCTGAATCCTCCTTAAAAGGCTTCCCGTGATTAGATTAAGCATCACTCATTGCAGAAGACACCCCGCCTTTGGTTGATTACAAATGGAATCAGCTGTGGATACAGCTGACGTGATCATGATCTAATTCTATGAAATGTCCCCATTGCAACGGACAGACCAGCACTTGCCCAACCAGACAACAGGTACCACAACTTGGCCAAGTTGACACATGTCCCTGACCATGACACCACTCTAGCTTTCTTTTGGTTACTAATTGCATGGTATATTTTCTTCTATCCTTTCACCCTCAACCTACCTGTGTCTTTGAATTTAAGGTGAGTCTCATGCAGACAGCATATACTTGAGTCATGCCTTCTGTTCTAGTCTACCAAAGCTGCCAGAATGCAACATACCAGAGATGGATTGGCTTTTAATAAAAGGGGGTTTATTTAGTTAAAAATGTGTAGTTCTTCAGAGGAAAGGCAGCTAACTTTCAACCAAGGCTCTTTCTTACAGAAAGGAAGGCACAGGGCTATTTTCTTACATGGGAAGGCACAGGGCTCTCTCTGCTGGCCTTCTCTCCAGGCCTCTGGGTTCCAACAACTTTCCCTGGGGTGATTTCTTTCTGCATCTCCAAAGGCCTGGGCTGAGCTGCGAGTGCTGAGATGAAGTATGCTGAGCTGCTTGGGCTGTGCTATGTTGAGCTCTCTCATTTAAGCATCCAGTCAATTAAATGAAACACCACTCATTGCAGCAGGCAGCTTCCTAGTCTACTGCAGATGTAATCAGCAACAGATTAGCTTCACATGCCATTGGCTCCTGTCTACAGCAACAGAACTAGGCACCTTCATCTGGCCAAGTTGAACTCTGAACCTAACTACTACATGTCCATCCCCTGTCAACTTGGCAACTATCCACATCACTTTAAATGATATTAAAGCGGTAAAAATTCTCTTCTGACTGTGGACCTATGAATCTCAAAATCAGTTATCTGGTGCCAATATGCAAAGGAGGAATAGTCATAGGATACATGTTTTCATTTTCATAGGGAGAAGTTGAAAGGAACACAGGAGTCACAAGACCCAAACAGTCCTGAAAACCTGTAGGGTAAAGTCCATTAGATTTCAAAGTCTGAGAGTCATTTATCCTTCGGCTTAAGAAAGTGGCAGAATCACCCTTTCCAAAGGCCTACACAGTGACCCATCTCTTTCCAAATCAACCTCAGGGGACCTTGAGGAGACCACTTTTTGTAGGCTCCACCCTCTCCAGGCATCGGGGCCACACCTGGGCTCTCTGCCATTTCCAGGGCACATGCTCAGTCCCTCCATGTGGTGGCCACCAGGCTCTTCCCAGTTCCCAAGGAGTGTGCTATACCTTTTCCAAGGCCTGAGGTGGCACAACTCTTCCACTGCAACAAGATGGGAGACTCATCCTCTGCCTTCAGGGCAAACTCACCCTCTCCATGTATATAGGTGGGTCCACTCTCCTGGCCAAGGTTTCTTGGCCTCAAACCCGAGCTTCCATGGTTCTCACTCTGCAAACTCCGGTTTGTCCCTTTTGTGTCCCCCTTTGTCCAGATTGGCAGTGGTTCCATTTACACCAACAGTCTCTTCAAGCACCCCAGGACTTCTCCATCATTTTCTTCAGAATTCCTCAAAATCTTCCCCTTCTCCATCCAAAAAACTGTTCCAACATGTCCAGTATTTGCAAACTGCAGCAGCACCCTACTTCTCTGGTTCCAAACCTGCTCTTGTTGACCAAAGCTGCCAGAATACAACACACCAGAGATGGATTGGCTTTTAATAAAAGGAGATTTATTTAGTTAAAAATGTATAGCTCGGCCCACGCCCACCGGCCCGCTTTCTCCGCCGGCCCGCCGCGCGGCACCCACGCCCCGCAGCAGCCGACCCGCCCGCCCTCCTTCTCCCCCCTCTTTCTCCGCCGGCCCGCCGCGCGGCGCCCACGCCCCGCAGCAGCCGACCCGCCCACCCTCCTTCTTCCCCCTCTTTCCCCTCCTGCTCCGGCGGCTCTCCAAATACCACAGTGCCCTCTTCCCCCGCCTTCACTGGCTCCTCCGCTACCAGCCTCGACAGCCTTGCCGCCCTCACCTTTCCTCCTCCAGAACAGCTACTGGGGGAGTGGAGATAATACAGAGCAGCTCCCGGAGCCATGAGGGAGATCAAAGGGATGGCGTACCCCATCCTGGAACGGCTGACTATCTGGGAGAACCAGCTCCAGTGAGATCACCAAGGGGCACAGGCTTTCCTGGGTGGGACGGCAAGCGACCGGAGTCCCTCCCTTCCACCTTCCCAGGCCAGCTGGTAGAATTGGACAGGCGGTCCCCTTAGGCCGCGGCGGCTGGTGCCCCCACCACGCGAGGCCCCCCGGACCAACTGAGATAGTTGGGTCGGAAATCCCCAGACTGCGGAGAACAGTGACCGGGGGATCCCTTCCAAACACATGACTCCCCCGTCCGGCTGGGAACAGTGCACTCTCCTGGGCTGCGACAGCTGGCGCCCTCCCGCCACGCTTGGCACCCCGGGCCGACTAGCTAATTCGGCCGGACGCTCTCCCGTGCTGCGGCGGCCGGCGACCCTCCCTGCATTCGGAACCCCAGGCCGGCTGGCATTCTTCCAAGACGCTTCGGCTGCCGAACCTCCCCTACGGCGAGAATTTTCCAGAGTTAAAGGACCCACAGCAACTTTCACTGGTGGAACCCGTAGACAAACGTGTGCCACGAGCGCCACCTACTGGGCAGGATAAGAAAAACAGAACCCAGAGATTGCACAGAAAAATCTTACAACCTTGTTGGGTCGAACACCCAGGGAAATCTGACTAAATGCCCAGACGCCAGCAGAAGATAATGGATCACGCTCAGAAAATTGAACATATGGCCCAGTCAAACGAAGAAACCAATAGTTCAAATGAGATACAGGAGCTGAAACAACTAATGCTGAATATACAAACAGAAATGGAAAACCTCTTCAAAAACGAAATCGATAAATTGAGGGAGGACATGAAGAAGACATGGGCTGAACATAAAGAAGAAATAGAAAAACTGAAAAAACAAATCACAGAACTTATGGAAGTGAAAGATAAAGTAGAAAAGATGGGAAAAACAATGGATACCTACAATGACAGATTTAAAGAGACAGAAGATAGAATTAGTGATTTGGAGGATGAAACATCTGAATTCCAAAAAGAAACAGAAACTATCCGGAAAAGAATGGAAAAATTTGAACAAGGTATCAGGGAACTCAAGGACAATGTGAACCGTACAAATATACGTGTAGTGGGTGTCCCAGAAGGAGAAGAGAAGGGAAAAGGAGGAGAAAAACTAATGGAAGAAATTATCATTGAAAATTTCCCAACTCTTATGAAAGACCTAAAATTACAGATCCAAGAAGTGCAGCGCACCCCAAAGAGATTAGACACAAATAGGCGTTCCCCAAGACACTTACTAGTTAGAATGTCAGAGGTCAAAGAGAAAGAGAGGATCTTGAAAGCAGCGAGAGAAAAACAATCTGTCACATACAAGGGAAACCCAATAAGACTATGTGTAGATTTCTCAGCAGAAACCATGGAAGCTAGAAGACAGTGGGATGATATATTTAAGTTACTAAAAGAGAAAAACTACCAGCCAAGACTCCTATATCCAGCAAAATTGTCCTTCAAAAATGAGGGAGAAATTAAAACATTCTCAGACAAAAAGTCACTGAGAGAATTTGTGACCAAGAGACCAGCTCTGCAAGAAATACTAAAGGAAGCACTAGAGTCAGATACAAAAAGACAGAAGAGAGAGGCATGGAGAAAAGTGTAGAAGGAAGGAAAGTCAGATATGATATATATAATACAAAAGGCAAAATGGTAGAGGAAAATATTATCCAAACAGTAATAACTCTAAATGTTAATGGACTGAATTCCCCAATCAAAAGACATAGATTGGCAGAATGGATTAAAAAACAGGATCCTTCTATATGCTGTCTACAGGAAACACATCTTAGACCCAAAGATAAATATAGGTTGAAAGTGAAAGGTTGGGAAAAGATATTTCATGCAAATAACAACCAGAAAAGAGCAGGAGTGGCTATACTAATATCCAACAAATTAGACTTCAAATGTAAAACAGTTAAAAGAGACAAAGAAGGACACTATATACTATTAAAAGGAACAATTAAGCAAGAAGACATAACAATCATAAATATTTACGCACCGAACCAGAATGCCCCAAAATACGTGAGGAATACACTGCAAACACTGAAAAGGGAAATAGACACATATACCATAATAGTTGGAGACTTCAATTCACCACTCTCATCAATGGACAGAACATCTAGACAGAGGATCAATAAAGAAATAGAGAACCTGAATATTACTATAAATGAGCTTGATTTAACAGACATTTATAGGACATTACATCCCACAACAGCAGGATACACCTTTTTTTCAAGTGCTCATGGATCATTCTCAAAGATAGACCATATGCTGGGTCACAAAGCAAGTCTTAACAAATTTAAAAATATTGAAATCATACACAACACTTTCTCGGATCATAAAGGAATGAAGTTGGAAATCAATAATAGGCGGAGTGCCAGAAAATTCATAAATACATGGAGGCTCAACAACACACTCTTAAACAACAAGTGGGTCAAAGAAGAAATGCAAGAGAAATTAGTAAATACCTAGAGGCAAATGAAAATGAAGACACAACATATCAAAACTTATGGGACGCAGCAAAGGCAGTGCTAAGAGGGAAATTTATTGCCCTAAATGCCTTTATCAGAAAAGAAGAAAAGGCAAAAATGCAGGAATTAACTGTCCACTTGGAAGAACTGGAGAAAGAACAGCAAACTAATCCCAAAGCAAGCAAAAGGAAAGAAATAACAAAGATTAGAGCAGAAATAAATGAAATTGAAAACATGAAAACAATAGAGAAAATCAATAAGACCAGAAGTTGGTTCTATGAGAAAATCAACAAGATTGATGGGCCCTTAGCAAGATTGACAAAAAGAAGAAGAGAGAGGATGCAAATAAATAAGATTAGAAATGGAAGAGGAGACATAACTACTGACCTCACAGAAATAAAGGAGGTAATAACAGGATACTATGAACAACCTTACACTAATAAATACAACAATTTAGAGGAAATGGACGGGTTCCTGGAAAGACATGAACAACCAACTTTGACTCAAGAAGAAATAGACGACCTCAACAAACCAATCACAAGTAAAGAAATTGAATTAGTTATTCAAAAGCTCCCTAAAAAGAAAAGTCCAGGACCAGATGGCTTCACATGTGAATTCTACCAAACGTTCCAGAAAGAATTAGTACCAATTCTCTTCAAACTCTTCAAAAAAATTGAAGTGGAGGGAAAACTACCTAATTCATTCTATGAAGCCAACATCACCCTCATACCAAAACCAGGCAAAGATATTACAAAAAAAGAAAACTACAGACCAATCTCTCTAATGAATACAGATGCAAAAATCCTCAATAAAATTCTAGCAAATCGTATCCAACAACACATTAAAAGAATTATACATCATGACCAAGTAGGATTCATCCCAGGTATGCAAGGATGGTTCAACATAAGGAAATCAATTAATGTAATACACCATATCAACAAATCAAAGCAGAAAAATCACATGATCATCTCAATTGATGCAGAGAAGGCATTTGACAAGATTCAACATCCTTTCCTGTTGAAAACACTTCAAAGGATAGGAATACAAGGGAACTTCCTTAAAATGATAGAGGGAATATATGAAAAACCCACAGCTAATATCATCCTCAATGGGGAAAAATTGAAAACTTTCCCCCTAAGATCAGAAACAAGACAAGGATGTCCACTATCACCACTATTATTCAACATTGTGTTGGAAGTTCTAGCCAGAGCAATTAGGCAAGAAAAAGAAATACAAGGCATCAAAATTGGAAAGGAAGAAGTAAAACTATCACCATTTGCAGACGATATGATACTATACGTAGAAAACCCAGAAAAATCCACAACAAAATTACTAGAGCTAATAAATGAGTACAGCAAAGTAGCAGGCTACAAGATCAACATTCAAAAATCTGTAGCTTTTCTATACACTAGTAATGAGCAAGCTGAGGGGGAAATCAAGAAACGAATCCCATTTACAATCGCAACTAAAAGAATAAAATACCTAGGAATAAATTTAACCAAAGAGACAAAAAACCTATATAAAGAAAACTACAAAAAACTGCTAAAAGAAATCACAGAAGACCTAAATAGATGGAAGGGTATACCGTGTTCATGGATTGGAAGACTAAATATAATTAAGATGTCAATCCTACCTAAACTCATCTACAGATTCAATGCAATACCAATCAAAATCCCAACAACTTATTTTTCAGAATTAGAAAAACCAACAAGCAAATTTATCTGGAAGGGCAGGGTGCCCCGAATTGCTAAAAACATCTTGAGGAAAAAAAACGAAGCTGGAGGTCTAGCGATGCCGGACTTTAAGGCATATTATGAAGCCACAGTGGTCAAAACAGCATGGTATTGGCATAAAGATAGATATATCGACCAATGGAATCGAATAGAGTGCTCAGATATAGACCCTCTCATCTATGGACATTTGATCTTTGATAAGGCAGTCAAGCCAACTCACCTGGGACAGAGCAGTCTCTTCAATAAATGGTGCCTAGAGAACTGGATATCCATAAGTAAAAGAATGAAAGAAGACCCGTATCTCACACCTTATACAAAAATTAACTCAAAATGGATCAAAGATCTAAACATTAGGTCTAAGACCATAAAACAGTTAGAGGAAAATGTAGGGAGATATCTTATGAATCTTACAACTGGAGGCGGTTTTATGGACCTTAAACCTAAAGCAAGAGCACTGAAGAAAGAAATAAATAAATGGGAGCTCCTCAAAATTAAACACTTTTGTGCATCAAAGAACTTCATCAAGAAAGTAGAAAGACAGCCTACACAATGGGAGACAATATTTGGAAACAACATATCAGATAAAGGTCTAGTATCCAGAATTTATAAAGAGATTGTTCAACTCAACAACAAAAAGGCAGCCAACCCAATTACAAAATGGGAAAAAGACTTGAACAGACACCTACCAGAAGAAGAAATACGGATGGCCAAGAGGCACATGAAGAGATGCTCAATGTCCCTGGCCATTAGAGAAATGCAAATCAAAACCACAATGAGATATCATCTCACACCCACCAGAATGGCCATTATCAACAAAACAGAAAATGACAAGTGCTGGAGAGGATGCGGAGAAAGAGGCACACTTATCCACTGTTGGTGGGAATGTCAAAGGGTGCAACCACTGTGGAAGGCAGTTTGGCGTTTCCTCAAAAAGCTGAATATAGAATTGCCATACGACCCAGCAATACCATTGCTAGGTATCTACTCAAAGGACTTAAAGGCAAAGACACAAACGGACATTTGCACACCAATGTTTATAGCAGCATTATTTACAATTGCAAAGAGATGGAAACAGCCAAAATCTCCATCAACAGAAGAGTGGCTAAACAAACTGTGGTATATACATACGATGGAATATTATGCAGCTTTAAGACAAGATAAACTTATGAACCATGTAATAACATGGATGGACCTAGATAATATTATGCTGAGTGAATCCAGCCAAAAACTAAAGGACAAATACTGTATGGTCCCACTGATGTGAACGGACATTCGAGAATAAACTTGAAATATGTCATTGGTAACAGAGTTCAGCAGGAGTTAGAAACAGGGTAAGACAATGGGTAATTGAAGCTGAAGGGATACAGACTGTGCAACAGGACTAGATACAAAAGCTCAAAAATGGACAGCACTAATTGTAAAGTAATCATGTTAAAACACTGAATTAAGCATCTGAGCTATAGGGTTTTTTTGTTTTTGTTTGCTTGTTGGTTTGTTTGTTGTTGTTTTTTACTATTATTACTACTTTTATTTCTTTTCTTTATATTAACATTTTATATCTTTTTCTGTTGTGTTGCTAGTTCCTCTAAACCGATGCAAATGTACTAAGAAACAATGATCATGCATCTATGTGATGATGTTAAGAATTACTGAGTCCATATGTAGAACGGTATGATTTCTAAATGTTTGTTAATTTCTTTTTTTTTCTTTCCGTTAATAAAAAAAATAAAAAATAAATAAATAAATAAATAAAAAAATGTATAGCTCTTCAGAGGAAAGGCAGCTAACTTTCAACTGAGGTTCTTTCTCACGTGGGAAGGCACCGGATGGTCTCTGCTGGTCTTCTCTCCAGGCCTCTGGGTTCCAACAACTCTCCTTGGGGTGATTCCTTTCTGCATCTCCAAAGGCCTGGGCTGAGCTGTGAGTACTGAGATGATGTATGCTAAGCTGCTTGGGCTGTGCTACATTGAGGTCTCTCATTTAAACATCCAGCCAATTAAATCAAACATCATTCATTGCAGCAGGCATGCCTCCTAGCTGGATTGTGGATGTAATTAGTGACAGATGAGCTTCACATGCCATTGGTTCATGTCCACAGCAACAGAACTAGGCACCTTCACCTGACCAAGTTGACACCTGAACCTAACTACCACACCTTCTTATCAGTTTTGTCAACATCTGCCTTTAGACTGAATAGTTTAATCCATTTACATTTAAAATCACTACTGAAAATCTAAGACTGTCTCCTGCCATTTCACTATTTAGTCTTTGTAAGTCTTACACCTCTTTTGTCCCTCACTTCCATTAATGCATACTTTTATATTTATTTTATTTTTTTGAATAGTACCATATTGAGTGACATCTCATTTCTATTTGGATATATTTCCAACTATTTCCTTTGTGGTTACCATGAGGTTAAATTAAACATCCTAAATATATTTCAATCATGTTTGCTTTGACCCCAACTTAACTTCAATAGCATTCACATATACTTTTCCTCCCCTCTATCTACCGACCATTTTTTCATACTTGTTACCACTCATATCTTTGTACATTTCCCAGGACATAGATTTATGATTACTTTTTACGCATTTGCATTTTAGCACCTGTAGGAAGTAAGAGATGGAGTTACATACCAAGAAATACACTACAGTAATACTGGAATTCATAATTAGCAAATGGTTACCTTCACTGCTGGTCTTTATTTCATTATGCCATTTTGAACCACTGTCTAGTGTCCTTTCTTTTCAGTGTGAAGAATTCCCTTTAGCATTGCTTATAGGGCAGTACATCATGACGAACTCTTCAGCTTTTCTTTGTCTGAGACTGTCTTAAATGCTCCCTCTTTTTTTTTTTTTTAAACACAGGGAGGCACTGGGAAATGAACCTGGGTCTCAGGCATGGCAGGTGAGAACTCTGCCACTGAGCCACCTCCCTCATTTTTTAAAGAAAATGGTTATAAAATTATTGGCTGGCAGTTGTTTTCTTTCAGCACTTTAAGTAGTTCGACCCACTGGCTTCTTGCCTCTATGGTTTCTGATGAGAAATCAGCACTCAGTCTAATTGGGACCCCCATGTATGTAACACACCACATTTCTCCTGCAGATTTCTGAGCACTCTCCTTTACATTTGCATTTGATAGTGTGATCAACATCTGACAGGCGTATTTCTCTTTGTGTTTATCCTGTTTGGCATTCTCTGAGTTTCTTGGGTGGACATACTAACATCTTTTGCTAAGTTTTGGATGTTCTCTGTCATTATTTGACTATTCCTTCTGTCCCTTTATCTCTTTCTTCTCCCTATGAGACTCCTATAATGCATATATTCGTATGCTTGATTGTGTCCCAGAGGTGCCTTAGGCTATTTTTGCTTTTAATATTTCTTTTTCCTTTTTGTTCCTTAGTCTAACTAATTTCAAACGTCTTATTTTCCACCCATTTAGATCTTCTTTTATTTGTTTAGCAATGTTTCATAGTTTTCTGTGTACAGGCCCTTTACAACCCTTGTTCATTTTATTCCTAGAAACTTGATCATATTAGTTGCTATTTTGAATGGAATTTTTTCCTTAATTGTCTCCTCAGTTAGGTCATTGCAGAATCAGTGACTTCAAATTTCTTAAAATTTCTATCTGTTTACTAAGACTCTCATATTGCTCATTCATTGTTTTCCTCATATCCTTTCATTCTTTCTTTGCATTTCCCTTCATCCAGTATACATTTTTAAGATCATTTTTTAAGGCTTTCTTCAGTGGGTCCTACTCCCTTCTTCTTTGTTGGCGTTTTCGGCATTTTCATCCTCTTCCTTCAGATTGGTCAGCATTCCCTGTTTTATACTCATTTTTGCACACTATATATTTTAATATTTTAAAATGTTAATTCTGGTATTTACTCCCTGGGATGGTTGTTTCTCAGTTTTGAAACAAGCTCTTCATAAAACAGAGATTTTCTGGAGCTTCAGCCCTCCTGTCAGGAAGATCTGCCCAACGCAAATGCAGTGAACCTGGGCCTCTGGTCCTGGGCTTATGCACGTTAGCTATTTTGGAGTTCTCCTGTTTACAGGAGTCTTGCTGTCCCCTCTTTTTCCTAGGAGACAGATATCCCTCTCCTGGGTGCTTAAAGCTGCCAGTTCTTTTTCCCAGACTATCTGCCTCTATAACTTTTATACCCCTTTCATTGTCTCAAGCTGCTTTTCCCTGGAGGGCAGAGTCTATGGAGGAAGTCATGCCAGAGAGGACTTTCCCAAGTCTATTTCCCATCCACAGCACAGCCAAGGGCCAGGAAGGGCGTGCAGACCAACTCCAGAGTGCCTGGGGAGAGGATCAGGAAGGGCACCAAGAACTTCTCCAATGGCTTCCCAAAGCTGAGCCTTCCTAGCCCACCCAGCAAATACAACCCTTCAGCTGACTGTCACCTGCAGACCTGAGGAAGTGCAGCACCTTAAGTCTCCACCACTCCACCCATGTCTGGGATGGACTGAAACAATGGCTGCCACCGTTGTCTGGGGCAAGTTGAAACAATAGCTACCCTCAGAGTCAGGCCCCCAGCGATCCAAATTCACTAACCAAAAGTTGTGATCAGTGAACAGCAGATCCCACCCTTGTTCTTGGAGAAGAGATTTTTTATGTCACTTTCTGTCATCAGCACCTACCCAGGAGCTGGACTCCATGGTGGCCTGCCATGAGAATGGGGGATGGGCTCAGGCAGCCACCATGGGCAGAAAGAGTAATTTGCTATTCTTTATTATAATTTATCCGCCTCTTTCTCCCACTCTTCCCTGGATGCTGTACAGTGTTCTGGCATCCAGAGTTTCAAAAAGTAAGGGGTATGTTATGTGCATTAGGGTTCTCTAAAGAAACAGAATCAATAGGAAATATCCATAAATATAAAATTTATAGAAGTGTCTCATGTAACTGTGGGAATGTAAAGTCCAAAATCTGTAGAGCAGGCTGTGAAGCTGATGATTCCGATGGAGGGTTTGGATGAACTCCACAGAAGAGGCTCGCTGGCCAAAGCAGGAAGAGAACCTGTCTCTTCTGAATCCTTAAAAGGCTTCCAGGGATTAGATTAAGCATCACTTATTGCAGAAGACACTCCCCTTTAGCTGATTACAAATGGAATCAGCTGTGGATGCAGCTGACGTGATCATGATCTAATTCTATGAAATGTCCTCATAGCAAAAGACAGGCCAGCACTTACCCAAACAGACAAACAGGTACCACCACTTGTCCAAGTTGACACATGAACCTAACCATGACAGTCCACCCATTGTCAATTTGGCAACTATACTCATCACCTAAACCGTACCTAATTTCTAAATAGAAAACAATAAGACACATTTTTTTTTCTCACCTAACAATACTGAAGTGGCCTGCAGATAACCAGAAATACATTAAATCTCTCCAGAATAGGGTGCAAGTCCTTGGGTAAAATTCATTCTTAAACTTGATATCTTACAACTTAAATAGTATAACATGAACAAAACAGCATTACAGTCCTCATTTCTGTAACTGATCACATTGTTGTAGTTCATATTTATCACTACTTTCTTCCACTACCCATTCCATGTTCCCTTTACCCTCAGCAAGCACTTCAGCTGGCCTTGGTTCTTTGCCTGGTGGGATGACCCAAACCTTCATTCCTGAAGTTTCAGACCCATTGGTAGTCCTGATACCAATTGGGTTGTTGCATTTTTCCACTGATTTTAATCACAGGGCATGGTAGTACTAAAAGACGCCCTAAGGGATCCCCTATATTCCAGGAAAACTCTTCTTTACCTCCATTGTGCAGTTGAAGTCCTATTTCCTCCTGATAGTCAGGGTCAATCACCCCAGCCAGTAATGTAATCCCTTTCTTGGCTTGTTGATCCAGGAGCATGAGTAGCCCAGAGTGACCAGGTGGAGTCTTAGATTCCACTTCAATGGAATCATTGTTGTTTTTCCTGGTGGAAGTACTCCCCCTTTTAGAACTAAAACCTGTAGACCAGCAGAGCTCAGGGCTGTAGGGACAGGAAGCAAAAATTTTCCTAGTGGATCACTAGGGGTAATGGTGAGGGGTGCCACTTCCATTTCCACCCCCTGGTTCCTGGACCCATGGATCCTGGCTATGAGAGAAACAGCACCACACAGCAGAAGCTGATTCAGAGCTTATACAGCTTCCTGGAGAACATTACCCCAGTCCTTCAAGCTATTGCCACCTAGTCGGCACCATAATTGAGTTTTCAAAAGGCCATTCCACCATTCTATCAATCCAGCTGCTTCTGGATGATGGGGAACATGGTAAGATCAGAGAATACCATGATCATGTGCCCATTCTCTCACTTCATTTGCTGTGAAGTATGTTCCCTGATCAGAAGCAATGCTGTGTGGAATACCATGACAATGGATAAGGCATTCTGTAAGCCCACAGATGGCAGTTTTGGCAGAAGCATTGCATGCAGGGAAAGCAAACCCATATCCAGAATATGTGTCTCTTCCAGTTAGAACAAATCACTGACATTTCCATGAAGGAAGTGGTCCAATGTAATCACCCTGCCATCATGTAGCCGACTTGTCACGTCGGGGAATGGTGCCATATCGAGAGCTGAGTGTGGGTCTTTGCTACTGGCAGATTGGGCACTCAGCAGTGACTGTAGCCAGGTCAGCCTTGGTGCTTGGAAGTCCATGTTGCTGAGCCCATGCATAACCTCTATTCCTACCACCATGACCACTTTTTTCATGAGCTGATTGGGCAATGACAGGAGTTGCTGGGGAAAGAGGCTGACTGGTATTCACAGAATGGGTCATCTTATCCACTTGATTATTAAAATCTTCCTCTGCTGAAGCCACCCTCTGGTGCGCATTCACATGGGACACAAATATCTTCATGTTTTTAGCCCACTCAGAAAGGTCTAGCCACATACCTCTTCCACAGACCTCTTTGTCACCAATTTTCCAATTATGTTCTTTCCAAGTCCCTGGCCATCCAGCCCAACCATTAGCAACAGCCCATGAGTCAGTACACAAATGCACTTCTGGCCAGTTCTCCTTCCAAGCAAAATGAACAACCAGGTGCACTGCTCGAAGTTCTGCCCACTGGGAGGATTTCCCCTCACCACTGTCCATCAAGGACATGCCAGAAAGGGGTTGTAGTGCTGCAGCTGTCCACTTTCAGGTGGTACCTGTATATCATGCTGAACCATCTGTAAACCAGGCCCAAGATTTTTCTTCCTCAGTCAACTCACTGTAAGGAACTCCCTGAGAGGCCATAGCACTGGTCTGGGAAAGAGAAGGTAATGTGCCAGGAGTGGAGACCATGGGTATTTGGGCCACTTCCTCGTGTAACTTACTTGTGCCTTCAGGACCTGCTCTGGCCCTATCTCATATATACCATTTCCATTTTGGGATGGAGTGCTGCTGCACATGCCCAACTTTATGGCTTGGTGGGTCAGACAACACCCAGCTCATGATAGGCAACTCAGATCTTATGGTAACTTGGTGGCCCAAGGTTAAGCATTCAGTCTCTACTAAGGCCCAGTAGCAGACCAAAAGCTGTTTCTCAAAAGGAGAGTAGTTATCTGCAGCAGATGGTACGGCTTTGCTCCAAAATCCTAAGGGTCTGCATTGTGATTCTCCTATAGGGGCCTGCCAAAGACTCCAATAGCATCTCTATTTGCCAGTGACACTTCCAGCACCATTGGATCTGATAGATCATATGGTCCAAGTGGCAGAGCAGCTAGTACAGCAGCCTGGACCTGTTGCAGAGCCTCCTCTTGTTCAAGTCTCCACTCAAAAACTTTTCTGGTCACTTGATAAATGGGCCGGAGTAGCACACCCAAATGAGGAATATGTTGTTGCCAAAATCCAAAGACACCAATTAGGCATTGTGTTTCTTTTTTGGTCATAGGAGGAGCCAGATGCAGCAAATTATTCTCCACCTTAGAAGGGATATCTCAACATGCCCCACACCACTGGACACCAAGAAATTTCACTGAAGTGGAATATTTTTGTTGGGTTTATCTCCCATATTCTGACACACAAATGCCTTACCAGAAAGTCTAGAGTAGTTGCTACTTCTTGCTCAGTAGGTCCAACCAACATGGTATCATCAATATAATGAACCATGTGTGATGTCTTATGAGAGGGAGAAATGATCAAGTTCCCTGTGGACAAGATTGTGACATAGGGCTGGGGAGTTTACATATCCTTGAGGTAGTACAGTGAAAGCATATTGCTGACCTCACCAACTGAAAGCACACTGTTTCTGGTGGTCCTTACTAACAGTTATTGAGAAAAAGGAATTTGCCAGATCAATAACTGCATATCAGGTACCAAGGGATGTACTGATTTGCTCAAGCAATGATACCACATCTGGAATAGCAGCTGCAATTGGAGTTACCACTTGGTTGAGCTTACAATAATCCACTGTCATCCTCTAAGACCCATCTGTTTTCTGCATAGGCCAAGTAGGAGAGTTGAAAGGGGATGTGGTGGGAATTACCACCCTTGCATCCTTCAAGTCCTTAAGAGTGGCAGTAATCTCTGTAATTCTTCCAGGAATCTGGTATTGCTTATGATTTACTATTTTGCTAGGTAGGGGCAGTTCTAGTGGCTTCCACTTGGCTTTTTCCACCATAAAAGCCTTCACTGCATGAGTTAAAGAGTCAATGTGGGGATTCTGCCAGTTGCTCAGTATGTCTGTTCCAATTACGCATTCTAGAACTGGGGAAATAACTACAGAATGGGTCCAGGGGCCCCAATGGACCCACTGTGAGACGGACCTAAGCTAAAACTCCATCAATCACCTGACCTCCATAAGCCCTCACTCTGACTGGTGAACCAGAGTGATGTTTTGGGTCCCCTGGAATTAATGTCACTTATGAACCAGTGTCTAATAATCCCTGAATATCTGATCATTTCCTTTTCCCCAGTGCACAGTTACCCTAGTAAAAGGCTTCCGGTCTCTTTGGGGAAGGCTTGGAGGAAGATAAACAGTATAAATTTTTGGCAGTGTAACAGGGTTCTCCCCCAAAGGGCCCTGGCCTCCCCTTCATTCAAGGGGCTCTGGGTCTATAAACTGTCTCAAGTCTGGAAATTGATTAAAGGGCCGTGACTCTGTGTTTTTATAATTCAAATTAGACTTCTGTTCACTTGACCCAGAACTCTTTTGTTTATACATCTCAAACAAGAATTTAGTAGACTGCCCTTCTATTGTATTTGTAGGTACCCCATGATTTACTAGCCAATGCCACATATCTCTATGAGTCAGATTATTTTGACTCCTGCTTTGAGTTTGTTGTCTGTTATAAAAGCCACGTCCACCCTGTCTTTGGTGATTAAGTGCTGCCACCTGGCTTCTGCCAACTTGGGATCCAGCCATCCCCATTGTGTTTAAGGATTCCAGCTCAGTGACAGCAATTTCCACAGTAATATCTGACCTACAGAGAACTGCAACTACAGAGCTCTTCAGGAATGATGGCACTAGTCTCATAAATTTATTTCTCACTGTTCTGGTAAAAGGTGCATCCTCCGGACATTCCTGGGGTGTAAGACCAGGCTTTGCATGATAAATCCACTCTAACATCCCAATTTCTCTAAGCCTCTGGACCCCCTTATCTACATTATACTAGGGCAGTTCTGGCATTTCACCCTCAGTAATGTTGGCCACCTTTTGATCCATGTTTCAACCAGCCATCCAAACAAACTGTTACTGCCTTTTCTAACCCCTCGAGCTATAACATTGAATGCAGAATCTCTGCTTAGTGGGCCCATATAAAAATTTAGTCTGATCCAGCCTTATATTCCTCCCACCATTATCCCACACCCTTACAATCCATTGCCACACATATTCCCCTGATTTCTGTCTATATAAATTGGAAAACTCATATAATTCTTTTGGAGTATAGCGTACCTCCTCATGTGTGATACTTTGTATCTCACCTTTAGGGGCCTGTTGGGACTTTAGTCTAGTTATAGGTCTGGAAGAAATGAGGGGTGGTGGAGGTGGGTCATGAAAAGAATTAGAAATATCTTCCAAGCCATCTGTTTCAGGGCATTCATTTGCAGGTTCATCTGGTGAAACAGGATTAATCACTCTAGGGCTAATCCCTTCAGGTGGAGGTTGGATGGCCAACTCCTCAAGGCAGGCTAGAGTGGGGCAGCTATGTCCTCAGGGCAGACTATTACAGGGTTAACTAGAGAAGACTCAGCATGACCTAGGGTTTCAACCTTGCCACCAACATCATTATCCACCCATATATCGCCATCCCGTTTTTCAGGAACCCACTCTTTTCCAATTAATGCCCTCACTTTAATGGCAGACACCATCCAAGATTGAGATTTCAATTTACGTTGTAAATTTACTACTCTAATAATAAGATTCTGAGTCTGATTTTTAGAGACCTCAAGTCTATGGCTACAAGAAATAAGATTTTTCTTCAGGACACTCACAGAAACGTCTACATCTGTCAGACAGCATTTAAGCTTCTCATTTGAAGACTTAAGCTCATCCCTTTCACTCATTAATGTATACAGTGTATCTAACAACAACAAGCCAACATCTCTATACTTTCTATTTCCACAAAACTCCATACAGGTGTCAAAAACATTATCCCTCAGAGCCTGGCTTCGTACAAGTGAAGCATTAGAAGAATCGAATGGTGATTTTTGACTATCTCTTTTGCCAACTCACTCCATGGATTGGCAATGTCATTCTGATTATGGGAATCAGACCTTAGTGCTTTTGAGTCCAGTTAGAAAACCATTCATAAAAACCCATTTTTAAGATTATGTTTCTTAAGAACTACTCCTGGTACCAAGTTGTATTAGTTAGGTTTCTTCAGACAAACAGAATCAACAGGAAATATTCATAAATATAATTTTTTTTAAGTGTCTCACATAACTGTGGGAATGTAGAGTCCAAAATCTGTAGAGCAGGCTGTGAAGCTGATGATTCCAATGGAAGGTCTGGACGAACTCCACAGGAAAGCCTCACCGGAAAAATCAGGAAGAGAACTTGTCTCTTCAGAATCCTCCTTAAAAGGTTTCCAGTGATTAGATTAAGCATCACTCATTAAAGAAGACACTCCTCTTGACTGATTTCAAATGGAATCAGCTGTGGATATAGCCAATGTGATCATGACTTAATTCTCTGAAATGTCCTCATAGCAAAAGACAGGCCAGTACTTGCCCCAAGCAGGTACCACCACTTGGCCAAGTTGACACATGAACCTGACCATGACAGTATGTATCAGTTTTTTTCTTTTTTCTTTTTTTTTTCTTTTTCTGAATTGGTGCAAATGTTCTAAGACATAATTATGGTGATGAATATACAACTATGTGATGATACTGTGAGTTATTGATTACATACTAAGCATGGAATGATCACATGGTAAGAATGTTTGTGTTTGTATGTTGTTATGTTTAAAAAAAATTTTTAAAAAAAAAAGTTGTTTCAGACCATTCCTGCCTGTTTAATACTTATTTTGGTAGAAGGATTGAGTCTTGGAACTCCCTACTCTGCCATCTTTCCACGATTCTCCCACTCATTTTTCAACCCTTGCAACCTGGCTTCTAATCTCGTCATTCCACATAAATCCTTCTTACCCATCACCAACAACTTGCTTGTAACTAAATTCAGCAAACTCTTCACTGTCTTCATCTTACTTGAACTTTCAGCAGCATTTGACACTGTCACACAATCAACCTTGCCTTGGTTTTCATGTCACCATACACTGCCTACTTTTTTTTTATCCTTCTGGCCTCTTCTTCTCAGTCACCTCCTTGAGTTTCTCATCTCTTAAATGTTGGTGGAACTTAGGGTTCATTACTAGGCCCTACTGTCCCAATAAACACTTTCTCTGGACTTGGACATTTATATTCTCTAACTTCTAAATCTATCTCCAGACCAGACTTCTCTTGGACAGACTTCTGGACAATTCCATTTAAATATATCAATGATAACTCAAACTCATAATATCCAAAACTGAGTTAATTCATCATCTACCTCCCTACTTTCTCTTCATTCTTTGACCTTGATGCCAGTGAATGGCATCACCATCCACCTATTTGCCCAGGACAGAAACTGGGGCATCATCTTTGACTCTTTCCATATCCCTACACCAAATAAGTCACCCCAGAATTCAGGCTTTACCCTACAGCAATAGTCATCTAATGAGCAAATGTGCTCACTTCACCATCCTGTTTAAAACCCACCTGTGCTGGTTTGAATCTGTGGGCAACCCCAGAAAAGCCATGTCCTTTTGTCCTCATTCAATATTGCTGGCTGGAAGCTTTTGGATTGTTCCCATGGAAATGTGACCCACCCGATTGTGGGCATTAACTTTTTATTTATTTATTTATTTATTTGCATGGTCAGGCACAAAAACCTAATTGGGCATTAACCTTTGATTGGAGGGAGCTATGACTCCACCCATTCCAGGTGGGTCTTGATTAGTTTACTGGAATCTTATAAAAGAAGAAATGCTTTAGAGAGAGCTTTAGAATGCTACAGAACCAAGAAGCAGAGAGTCCACCAGCCAGCAACCTTTGGAGATGAAGAAGGAAAATGCCACCCTGGGAGCTTCATGAAACAAGAGACCTGGAGAGAAAGCTAGCAGATGTCGCCATGCTCACCATGCACCCTTCCAGTTGAGAGAGAAATGCTGAACACCATGGGCCTCCTTGAACCAAGGTATCTTTCCCTAGATGCCTTAGATTGGACATTTCTATAGATTTGGTTTAATTTGGACAATTTCATAGCCTTAGAACTGGAAACTGGAAACTTATTAAATTCCCCTTTTAAAAAGTGGTTTCATTTCTGGTGTATCACATTCTGGCAGTTAGCAGACCAGAACACCACCCACCAGTCCTTCATTCCCTTAGCGTAAAATCCAACCACAGTGATCTTCTTCCAGCTTTTCACTTCCTTCTCATTCATCCTCCAAGCTCATACCAGCTTGGTCTTTCTAAAATACAAATACAGTCAAGCCACCCTCATCCCCACTACTTCAGAAGCTATGGTGGACCCCCATTGCCAATAGAACCAAATCGAACATGAAAATATAAGTTTCCATTACAAAAAGTACGGATCCTTCAGAATGGCTGGAATATTGTTCAGAATCATTGGTGCACAATGTATCCTTCAGGGTGGGCCAAGAGATGAGCTTGAGAGGTACACTGATCCAGATCACAAAGGATCTTATATGCCTAGACAGGGGTTTCAGTTCATTCTGAGAGCAGTGGATGCATATCATTGCAAGATTTTAGACAAGAGAAAGACTTTGTATAACAGCCACTTGTGGTGCCACTTGTGATGCTCCATCTCACCTCAGCCCTCCTCTGGTTTTAGCCTCATCTATAGTGGAGAGTTCCTTGAAAGTGAGTGCAGACTCTCGGTGAAAGTCTACTCTCAATTATGACTAACCTCAAGCTTGCACTACACACATTTCTGCTTTCTACCTCAGGGCCTTCTCCAGGACAAAAGTTGCCCCAAATATATATAAACAATACAGAGAATCCCACACCCCAGCACCATCATCACTACCTGAACAGTTTGAGGGTAAGAGAGAAGGAGAGGGTGAGGGTGATCTCAATAGTTCACTTCTAGGTGACTGAGAAGATGAAAAGTGCCATCAAGTGAAACAGAGAGAACCATATTGGGAGATACAGGCAGCTTAAAGTAAGAAGTTTAATCAGCAGAAGAAAGAGCAGGCAGGAAACCAAGACATTTGAGAAGTGGAATTAACTAGGGAAGATCAACCGGCAGACAGAAAACTTAGGGAGAACACAAGAACTCTCTACAAATATATGAAGGTCTGTCCCAAGGTAGGGTTGGGGAAAAGGAGGAGAGAAAAGGATTAACAGAAAATTACAAAGAGATGGTGGTTCAGTCTATGAAAATACTTTCTAAGTCCTGCATGACTGATGAAGGAGCGAGCATTCTCCCTCCAGAATTGCTCATAAGTATGTCAAGAAGGTTGTAGGTTAGATTCCTAATTTGAGAGGAGGCTGAACTGAATCCACTTAAAAGTAATTCCAATTATGGGATTCTTGCATTCTGCTCTCCAACCTACACTTCCTTCCCTCTCATTCCTGCTGCTCCAAATTCTCACATTTATGGGACAACCTCATCATGCTTTTGCCTCTGGGCAACCCTGAGCAAAACTAGAAAAGAAGGTTATATTGGCCTTAAGGGCCCTCTATCCACTGCCCTCTTCAAAGGCCTTTTGTCTCCCTCTGACTTCTCCTCACCAGGGTCTCAAAACTGTCCTATTGGCTTCTGCCCTCATTCCCCATCCAGGTGGACCCTCCCCAGCACTGCTACAGCCCCAGGCTCTCCAACCCCTTCAGAACTTACCTGTCCAGTTCCCCATTCCTTTGGGTGCTCGGCTCTCTGGGGTTAGGCAATTTGACAAATTGAGCTGTATTTTGACTTCAGAAGAAGTGATTCTCTTTTCTCCCAGTTACAGAGGCCAAAGTGGCAAATACAACTGGTCAGTTGGGCTTTTTAGTACCATGTTAACCACACCATGCATGTGTCCAGCTCTCCTCAGATTCCAAGGACCTCCCTTACTCTGAAATCTTCATGAATATTTTCTAACATTGGCACCAAAAAAGGGTAAAGACCGTCTATACATTTTGTGTTAGAAAACTTTACCCAGCAATATTTCTGTTGTTGTGCTTTCCTGAACAAAGGTGGGGGGGTGGGATAGATTTTGCCTCAAAACTTCTGTTCAGGAGAGTAATTCATTCTCTCTCTCTCTCTCTGTCTCTCTCTCTCATGCACACATACACACACACACACAGGCGTGCACACAAATAGAGAGATTAATTTGCAAGAAAGTTGGTAAACTCTTGATCTAATCATCTGGAGGAAAAAAGTTCCTTTGAACAAATTCCAAGCAAAGGATTGAAAAGCTTGAGGTCCTTCATCCACAAATATTTTTGAACACCTGTAGTGAACTAGGCACTAAAAAGAAGATACAAAAAGGCCAAATATAGCCCTATCATTACATTAATTATTTAGGGAAAAATAGATAGTCACACACAGGAAGCCAAATAACAACATACGCAGTGAGGTTAGAGCCATGTGGCTGGATAAGACTAGTGACCCTTAAACATTAGAATGCCTAAGAATCCTCAAGGCGTGAAGTCATTGAAAATGAAGATTCTTAGATTCTATCCAGGAGATTGAAATTCAGAGTCTCTGGGTTTCTCATGCATCCCAGAAATCTACATTTTAAACAAGCTTTTCAAAACAGCCTAATATAGGAGGCCCAATAACTCCCTTTGAAGAACACCGGTCCAGCCAGCAGTTCTCTGTAGATGGACCACGGAGAAAGGAAGCCCACTGGGCAGAAGAGGAGGAAAGTTATTTTTGTATTTAGACATTAAGAAGCGGATAAGGATTCCTTTTCATTCCTCCTTTACGCAGCTGAGTGTTTTGAAGGATAGCCGATACCTTGCCATTATCTGGAGAATGTGCAATCGGTGCTAGGAATAGAAAGGGACATGTACAGCTGAGTCTGGAGTTGATGACACCTGTTTATCTGAATCTGATTCCGGGGCCATTTTGATGGTGAAAGATGGTGTTATGCTTCACTGAAGCCTTCACATCTATTGTTTTTCTTCTCCTGGGTGACTTTGCCAAGGGCCTATGTATATCATTAGTTTCAGACAACTGTTATTACACACATTCTTCTTGAGTAAAATATTATTTTGTTTTTATCTCCATAGAGTAGAAACCAAGTCTCAGTTTTTCTTATTTTTTTGTGTAAAATAACCCAAACACTTCCCTACTGGTGTTATTCTCCAGTCCTATAGGTGCAGTAGAAAGCAGGAGGAATTCAGGAGGCTTTCTGAGGTCCAGAGGAGAGGAGGAGCTGTAAGGAATTCTCTCCATTCTTCTCAAGTCCTTCTTGGAGAGACATCCATTACTCCTGGACATTCCTGGAACACCTACTACATCCCAGCACCAGGAGCTTCCATCCTAGAGGACAAATGAGGTCATAACTCAATGAAGTAGCAGTGTCGATAAGGTAGTAGAGAGTGGTTAGACTGGGAGTCCAGGAGGGACCTGGAGGTGACGGGGATGAAGTGATGAGGCCCTAGGAAGTCTTGGGGAAAGGCATTCCACACTTTCCTTTGGCAGTAGTAGCATGGTTTGTTCAATGGAAAGCCTATAAATGTGGTTACAACCCAAACGAGATCACAATGGAAAGCATCATGAAGAATTTGGAGAGGACCCAAAGGTTAATCCCCTGGTTGGAAGACAAAGAAGTTAAAGCCTTAGGCAATGCTTTAACAATTTCCCCACGATTGAGTGGACAAAGTGGTACCCAGTTCCTTGTAGACCAGAAAGAGTCTGGGCTTAATCTGCATAGTGAACACATAAAGTCTAATATAAAGAAAAGATTTTTCTGCAATTTATCTGGAATGAGTGATTAACAAGTAAAACTACCCAGAATCTGACAGACTGTCAAGCACCCCCAGGCCACCAGTGGGTCCTGGAAGCCTAGATCATTTTCACCATGAAATTTCTGGCCCAGTGAGACCAAGTGCATTGTTTTCAGAGATATAGTTACAAGATTTTTGAAAGCCTTGAAACTCTAGGATTTATTTGTTGTGCTTAGAAAAGCTCCATCTGTCCCTCCACAGCAGCTCTAATTGTACATATTTATCAAGTGTTTTGAGGGTCATTCGTGGTGGCACTTTAATGACTGGATTACAAACTAAATTAAAAGGATTTCTTGATGGCAAATGATATTTTATTCAATACATCTACTTGTTTTGCTAACTCAGGATTTGATCTCAAAATGGATTTTTCACAGGAAGATGGTTCCTATTTTACTTTGCCTTGGAATCTGGGTTTCTATCAGGTAAGCTGGTTTATATGGGCCAGATAAAATATGGAACATCCAGTTAGATTTGAATTTCAGGAAAACAACAAAGGACTTTCAGTGTAAGTATGTCCCAAGCAATGTTTGTAACATACTTATACTAAAAAAATTTGTCATTATTCTTCTGAAATTAAAATTTAACTTGGTGTCCAACATTTTGCATTTGCTAAATCTGGGAAAACTTCTCAGTCCCCCTGTACAAATATCAAGCTTCCCTTGGTTCTCATCCCAAGCCTCACAGGGGCTCCTCAAGGTGGAGTTTCTGTGAAATTGGCATGTTCTGAGAAATGGTATCAATGTCAGAGGAGGGGACCATGTGAGGTGGAGAGCTCAAGGTCGGTTGTCTCTGTTTCTACCCTACCAAAGAAGGATGTAGAAGAATGTGGGAGCATATGTCTAAAACCCTTTTCCAGGAAGGGGCTGCCTGACATAAGAATTATTGGACCAAAAGGCCACCTCTGTTCCGTGGCAAAAGGAACCCAATATGCAGCCCACTGCTCAGCCTGACTGCACTTCCTACAGTCCATATTAGACCTTGAGTATGTTCAGTTTCTCTGAGGAGCCCGTCTGCCCCAGACATTTATGAGCCTCCATTCCTGAGCTAGAGTGAGGAGCCATCTAAGGAGCTCCTTATACAGATACTGAGAAGTTTCCCTCAGTTCTGCAACCCTTTACTCAGCACCCTGTGGCCCCAGATGCTCTTGAACATTTGCCTGCCTCACTCATTACCTCTTGCCCAGTACAACTTTGGTAACTTGACCCCAGTCCAGGCAGCTTGCCCTGGGCATCAGTTGGGTATGTTCTCGGGTATTACTGCGGGGATTACTCAGGACTTCAAACTATGCCACCTCAGGCAGCCTCATTCCCGAGACCCTGCCAGATCGCTCTGTCCAGAGAGAAGAAACATGAGGCTCATTCATTGTCTCTCCATGCCACATCTTCGAATCATGAATTCTATACTCTGGTCATATACTGCATGAATAATACTTTCCTCTTTCCACTCTAAAATGTCCTTAGAAAATTTTTTGGCTCCATTTATTACTTCAGAATTTTGTGACAAACATTATGTTTACTTGACCACCCCTTAGGCTTGGCCGGCCAAGGAAGATGCTTCAAGGATGTTGGTGTTCGGTCTCTGCCCCACAGCCCCTCTTGGGCTCTAAAAGCAGAAGAGACCCACCCTGTGGTCCTTCTCTGAAGACCCTTCCTCTCTTGGTTTTGATGTTTGGTCTCTGGGCCCTCTCTTACTCCATTCTCTAGAACATTGTCCACGACTGTGTGGGCTGTGGCTTGATAGACGAATGAGGTAAGGTCATTTTCCACTTTATTATCATGAAAAAGCACAAACATCTACCAAGCTCAGTGGGCCTGAAGCATATTCTAAGTAGACAGAGTTTCCTCCCTGACCCACTTTCTTGCAGAATCACTGGAACCTGTTCTAGCAACTTTGCAGAAGCAGACATACTGGTGCTTCTCAGCATTATTTTCTAGGACTTTAAGGCTGCAGTTTTCCTGATTTTGCCTTTGCATATTATTCAATTGTCTTGACATACTGGTTTGTCCCAGAGGGGAGTGCTTTAAAAAGTGCCTGTGGTATTCTTGGATGTGTGGAGAAACGCAGCTTTACCTTACCTAGAAGAAGGCCTCACTCCTGCCCTCCTCTTCCCAATTATTCTGCAGGCTGTCTTTGCCCTGAGGGCAGTTTGCAGCTCCAGGGAACTGGAATCGGTTTAAAAAAATTCCTTCCTCTCTGTGACCTATGTGAAGGGGCATTGTGTACTCTCTAAATAATAAGCCTGGCTTTGTGCAACCCAACTGGACAGGGCCTTTTGAGAGATTTTCCAGCTGCAGAGAGAGCAGTCAGCTGCACCCTAGGAAACCAAGAAGTTTCCAAACCAAGGAGAAAACTCAATGACTGCAAGACTTTTTTATTCCCTGAAGTTGCCTTGTGAACCAATACCTCTCTTCCAGTGTTCAAGTTAAAAATGAATCAGAGGGGGTACAAAGGTAGTTCAGTGGTAGAATTGTCACCTGCCATGCAGGAGACCCAGGTTTGATTCCCAGCCCATGAACTTCCCCAAAAAAAGTACAAAAAAATTCCAAAAATGGTGCTGCAATAAAGGGATACTCACATGGAAAAAGAATGAAATGTGACCCCCGGAATATAGCATAGAAAAAAAAAATGCAACAGAAGGATCCAAACATATTTTGGGACTTATGCAATAATAGCATTTAGTCAGATGTTCCCCACCTATTCTCATTAAAATTATTTAGAGCACTAATTATGTTCAAGGCAATATATCACCAATCAAGATAATTATTTATTACCATTATTGATTTCTGATATGGGTCCCAGCACTAGCTGAAAGGGTTGGAAAGATGTAATAAGCATAATTCCTGGCTTAGAACCCACTCAGATGAGACTACTAGGAGAACTGCCCTCCTCCACTTTGCTGGGCACTGAGCTGAGAGCATCACATGAATTACCTCATACAATCACCTCAATGACCTTGTGAAGAAGACAGTAAATTCTCCTTTTAACAGATTGGAAACTGAGAACCAGAGAGCCAGAGTAATGCCTCCCCTCAGATGTCCATGTCCTTCAGAACCTGTCAAGATGTGATCTTAGTTGACAAAAGGAATGTTGCAGATGTGATTCTATTGAGGATCTCAAGATGGAGAGTTTATCCTGGATTATTTGGGTGGCTCTAAATATAATCACAAGAGTCCCCAAAAATGACAGGAGGATTAGAGTCAGGGCCACAGAGATGTGAAAAGAAATAGAGTTTGGAGTGATGTGGGGCCGTAAGCCAAGGAATGTCGGCAGCCTCTAGAAGCTGGAAAAGGCAAAGAAATGGATTCTCCTCCAGACCCTCCAAAAGGAACACAGCCCTGGTGATCCATTTGACACATCTGACCTCCAGAACTATAATGTAATAAATTTGTGTTGTTTTAAGCCACTAAGTTTGTGGCTTGTTATAGCAATAATGGAAAACCGATACAGTGTACACACTTTCCCAACTGTATTCCACAGTGAATTAGGCCTTGGCCCGAGAAGGTTACTCCAAAGTAGTAGAGCAAGGCAGGGCTGCTATATTGCCCAACTGTTCCCTGAAGTTCTGCAAAGCAGGGACCCTAGAGCAAGATTGAAACCAAGTCTTTCTGTCCTTAAAGTCTGTGCCCTTTCTTCTTTTCTGACTTGCTCCTGAAAGATAAAGTTTAGGGGCAGAAAGAGTGAAAAAAAAAAAAGAGAGAGAGAGAGAGAAACAACATTCCATAATGACATGGCATACTTAATAAACAAGTAAAGAAATGAGAGTGCAAAGAAAGAGCTAATGGTTCGTTACAGTGATCAGGGAAGACTTGTTGGAGGAGACACAGCTTAACCTGGGCTGTACAATGTGGTTAGAGGTGAACAGAGAGCCTTGCAGACAGGGTATGACCAGATATTAGAAATGTCCCCTGGAACAAAAGAATAAACCAAACTTCCCATTCCTTATCCCCCTTTTCAACTATCACCCCATCCTCTGTCTGTGGATTCCAAGGCCCAGGCCTTAACAATGCCCTGTGGACTTCCTTACTTTGCAAAGGTGGCAAGTCTTGACCCAAAGAGATATCATTTGTCTTTCCCACAGTTATCCAGAAAATCAAGTAGGCCACTCCAATGCTCTCCAGTAATTAGGGAAAAGGTATTTTCATTTGCTCAAAGTCAACAAGCATGCCCTTTGTATGCTGAAGTGCCCGGTTTCATTCACCATGTTCAGATGAGGAACATTTGGAATAGAATTCCAGGCCATGACCTAGGCAGGACAATTCTGTTCAATCTGAGAACAATGAGTTCATAAATACATTTTTAAGTCAACTTTACTTTATAATTAAGGAAACTGTGAGAGAGGCAGCATATGGTAAAAATGACCCTGAGCAGAAGATCCAACCTCCAATCCTGAATTCTGCTGTCACCTGCAGCACGGCGCTGAGCAGACTGGGTTGTCTCTTCTGTAAAAGAAGGACTTGATCTTAAAGTTCTGTCAATCATTTAGGAAGCTTTGAGCTGTGGCAACAGAAGCCCTGAATTAAACCTGGTCTAAACATTACACAGATATATGATCTTGCATAGCAGAAAACCGAGCAGCAAGCTGGCTGAGGGGTTGGTTGATTCAGCGGCTCAGAAATGTCTTCAGGGACCTCGGTTCTTTCTATCTTCCCCTCTACCATTGCCATCTGGGGTAATAGCTTCATCCTCACAGCGAACCGAACACTGGAAAGGAGAGTCCTGGAGGGGGTTGTTTCAGCCTCCCCTGAGTACAAGAGAAAGAGAAGACAGCTGAACAAAATCACAACACTGCATGGAAGAAAAAAGCAGGACACTGCTGCCAGATAGGAAACTTATAGTGACCTCTATTCTCTCAAAGGTCCCTTTCCACCCCCCAAATCCATAAATTAAAAATAATCATTGAATACCTCATGTGATTTAAACCCAGACTGCTGATCATGTGCCTACATAGAGCCAAGGACTGTGCTATGCACCAGGGGTATGGCAGTGAGTGAGACTCGTGGAGCATTCATGGGACGTCCAATCTAGAGACTCTTAACCCCATCACAACCATGACAACCAATGCCACTGCTTCAGTCCTTATAATAACTGCTCCCTAGCAGTGGCCCCAGATGAAGCCTGGAAGTTTTGGTTGTGTAGACGAAAGAGAGAAAATGGTTGCTATCAATCTATGCAAGTTACATAAATTTGGCCAACCAACAGCCCTGTTCTCTACCCTCAGAGCCTAACAAAAAAACTGGTGGTGTTGCAGTAGGGGATGGAGGCATACAGGGAAGTGTTATGAATTTTTAAAAGCAAATTCAAATTGGCTATTAGAGTTATTGACCTAACATTGACCTTTGGCAGATTAGGTCTGTTTAAACTCATTTCCAGATCACTTGAAGAAGGAATGGTATTTTTCCCTTATTGTAGATCCGACCCCTGGAGTTATTTCCTACAGCTGCAATTACTATTCTAAGGAAAGGAGAAAATCGAGATGGATAGATGTTTAATGGGAAATTTTACACTTCTCGTTAGTCTTTTTTTTGAGGGGCTCAGTGTGTTTTCTCAGTTCCAATTACCTGTGTCTTTCTTTTCTGGCTAGATTAGTAACTATTCAATTCACCCAAAGCAGGGAACAGTGTCACTAAAATGATTGTTCTTCTCCCAGCAGGATACTTAGGTTTTGACTGAGTAATCAAACTCTGTAAGAAATTTCACCCAGATATTTATTATACCAAGTAATGGGAATAGGAGGTATGTTTTGTTATATAATATATTGAAACTAGCAAGAAATAGATACGCAGGAAAAAAAATCCCATCCTTAAACATGAAAGTCATACTGCCCATTTCCTTAGCATATGTTGTGATAAATTTATGTCCCCTATCTCACAACAGTTTTACCAGACTGCCATGAAAATAAGAAGCACATACAGTTATAAATATATTTGAATGAGTGAAAGAATAAAGCAACTTTCAAATTCTAATTTTTCTATCAAATCGTTACTGCTGGTTGTTGAACTATGAGGAGAGAATTTTCTTCTTGTTATAAGGTTTTGACTAGCTGTACAAAAGTGGGCCTAGACCGCACATTTAAATGAATTCCATAGATAGGAACATAAGACCCACAGTAATAATTAAATGCTCATTTTCCCTCCAATCAAGCCTCTAAGCAGACCTACTCACAGATATTACACTGCTTCATCCATTTCCCATTCTTGATAGAGCTGCTAATAAGCAGCGAAATGGCTAAAAGAAGGAAAAATAAGAGGCACTCAGGATAAAAACAAAGGACTAGAATCATCTATAAGCTGAATAACTAGTACTTAGAAAGTGGCAAGTCTAAAAGTAACCAAATGAGAGGATATGTGGGGCTTATCGATTTTCTCTCAGACTGTAATTCTAGGTCCTGGCTATGGCCTACCTCACAGGCCATCTCCGTGAAGAAGGAAAAACAGCACATTAATTTGGTGAGGTCTCTTATTTGATGCCTTTAAGATCCCATAGAGCATTGATTGTTTTTCATAACATCTTTCACTTTCCTGCTTGAGGTTTTTCCTTGGGTGGAAGCCCTTTGCTTTTCATTCCCCCAGTATCCATGCTCTGACTCTTGATGCATTAGTCACAGTTCCAAGGGGGAGACAGGTCAAATAACTTTACAATTAAAACCCAAACCTAAGCAGATGGCTCCTTTATCCCACGAAAATGCAAGGACATGTAGGTCTCCTGTGGTAATGGGATTTCGCCTGCACATTCAGGGATCTAAGAGTCAGTGGGCTGGAATTCAGGCAGCATGGGCTTTCTGCTCAGTTTCAACTCTAGAACAATTGGCTGTGGGATCTTCCAGCTAAGCATTTACTCCAGGATGTACTAAGAAGATAAATGCCTGAGAAAATCTTTGGAGACTAACCTCATTCTCAAAGATGGCCCTTGAACCATCAAGTGCATTCATTCACCTCGGGGCTTTATGAAAATGCAGAGTCCCAGATCCACCCCTGGCCCTCTAAATCGGACTCTTCTGGAGTGCATCCCGGGATTCTGCCTTTCCAATAGGCTCGCTGGACAAGTGTCAGGTTCACTGAAAGAACCACCTCCAGATGCTTGCCACTCAAAGTGCAGTTCTGGAAACAAGAGCTTCAGCATCACGTGGGAGCCTGTTAGAAATGTAGAATCCCAGGTCCCACCCCAAACTACAGACTCAGAACCCACATTTTAACAAGAACCCCTGCCAATTCCTTAAAGTTTCAGAAACGTTTTGCTAGGATCCTTTAGACTTGTAACCTAGTTCTCGCCAACTGGCTAAGAAAGTTAATGCAGCAATGCAAGAAGAGGGCTCCTTCTCCATCCAACTACATACTAGAATCTATAAGGAGCTATGTAAAAATTCTAACATCTCGGCCCCTCCGCAGGCCAATTTAATCTAGCCTACTGGGGGTGGGGCCTGGGCATCTGCATTTCTTAGCACTCCACAACTCATTTGAATGTGCAGCCAGAATTAAGAGGCATTGTTGTATTGAAGTAAAATTCAGAATCAAAGTTTAAAGCCCCAGATACAGAGCATCAAGCCAAGTCTCACCCCCCGCCCCCACCCCTACACAGCCATGGGCATTTGCCTAGTAACAAAGGATTCCTAAAATATTTGCCCTTTTCTTAGAAGAGGCAGCATTGGCCTTTTGAATGGCTACTCATTGTCCACGCCTTGCTCGGATATGCTGGGTCCCCACTGCCCTGGAGCTCAAGAGCAGCATTCCCATTCCCTGCGTTTACCAGGGACTGGCTCTGGGCATCCCGGGGACTGGAAATGGCTCCTTCTGAGGCAGCATTTCTCTTTGTTTTCTCTGCCCCTGAGATCTGTGATTCTGGACAAGGCATATGCCTTCTCACCATGTCATTTTCTTCACTTGCAGAGGGAAAACAGTGTCCATTGATTCTTTTGGTTAAGCTGACTGGTGCTCCTGGCTCATGTCCAGTGACTCTTTCTCTTTGCAGCAATCCACAGCTGGGGGCGAGCCAAGAGGGAAATGGCTGCCCACTTACAGTACCAAGCCCCGATTGCTCTCTGTCCAGCGAGCTCTCCAAAGGCCAGCTTCTCCAGTGGATTTCCTGTAACCCAGGCAGGTACGTCAGAAAGACTTGGAACAAGTTTGCAAATAAAATACTCTGGGATTCCTTTGAAAGCATGTGAGTTTCATGTTAAGTCCAGATTTCAGTAGGTCCAGGCTGTAGGAATATGTGCTCTTCTTCTCACAGGAAACCCACCTAATTGGTCTAGGTAAGTTTGGTTGAACTCAAACTATTATAGTGTTATCACCTTTATTTCAATAATTGTTGATAAAGTTTGTATTACACATATTGCTACATTCTTCCTCCCTATTTTCTCTCCACCTATTACTTCTAATATTATTGAACACTTACTGTGTGCCAAAGCATCACATATGCATTTTTTCACTCTATCTTCACACCTCTTGGGAGGTTGGTATTCTTCTTATACCCATTTTACAGATGCAAAGTTGAGGTCTAAGTGAGTTGAATAACTTGCCCCAGATTCTACTGAGTATAAGTGGCAGACTGAATTTCATTCAGATCTGTGTGGTTCCAACTGTATGCAACTACCGAAGGGGTTCTGTTCCTGTTTTCAGAAGGCTTCCCAGTCTTCTGCCTCAAGTCTCTCTTCTTCTTAGAGGCAGGGGTCTCCAGAATCAGATCCTAACTTCCGACTCTGCTTGTTTAGGAATTGGTCATAATATATGCTGGGGTCAAAAGGATTTGGAACCAATAATAGGGGTAGGAGGAGCAGGAAAGGGAATAAACTTAGATTTCTATTTCATACCATATACCGCAATAAATTCCACTTGAATTAAAATGTACGTGAAACAGCAGAAGTGCTAGAAGCATATATAGGGGAATAGTTACATAATCCTGAGATATGGAGGGATTTTATGAAATGACATAAAAGGTACAAGCCATAAATTAAAATAGAACTTAACTACACAAAAATTTTAAATGTAAACTTAAATTAAGTAGCAATTGACAAATGGGGGGAGGGTGCAGAGCATAAGACAAAGAATTAATAGACTGAATATATAAAATGCTCTTATAAACCAGTAAGTAAAAGATGAGTGCTCCAATTAAAAGCAGACAAAGAAAAAAGAACCACAAGAAGACAAATCTTCATGATTGGTGAGGATGGAATTCTGGCAACAGACTTTTGCCTTCTCTGCAGGTGGGATGAGTTGACATAACCTTTCTAAAGGTCAATTTGAAAAAAATACAGTAAAACTTTTTAAAAATGCAGAACAGGTAAGCCGGTGGTTTTGAGGAATGAATTCTGAGGAAATAAGTAAGGGCATGCATAGGGACTCAACAGAAGCATGACCCTGGAATTGTGTGCATAGCAGTAAAAATTGTGACTTCACCTTAGAAGTCCCACAGTGCAATCATTGGAAATATTGCAGCACCTCTCTGAAATGGAGGTACTGTGTAGTCATTACGGAGATAGTGTATGCATTGAGCTGTATTTCTTGGAAGGATGCGCACATAGAAAAGATAATCACGATATATTGTTTAGAAAAGAAAAAGCCAGTTGACCCAGGAAATAACTTTAAGTACCCAGGATGCACAAGAAAAATTTGTTTCTAGGTAATAAGAATTTTGTTTATTTGGTTTTCATGTCCTTCCTTCAGTATGCTTATATTTTGCATCAATTCTACAATAACATGTACTGCTTTTGTAATGTGAAAGAAAAATACAATCGAAGTTATAAAAGAAAAAAATGTCACTGAGTTCCAATCCTAGTCTTGGAGGCTATCAGGAGTAGGAATATTCCAATTTAGTCATAGAAATCACCCACAGGTTCCTGAGAGGAAGTTCTGACCTGCCCCAGCCAGCACCCTGCAGACCCCACCAAGTTCTCACATCCCCTGAGACACATACCCCCCACCCCGCCCTGCAGCAATCAGCCTCCAGCTCCCCACCCCACCCAGCCCCACCACCCTTCCCTACAGGGAATCAGCCTCTACTAGGTGTCTGGGGCCCCAGTACCGGCTCATGCCCTGCAGAGCGACGCGGGGACTGAAAATATTGACAAAGGCACTTGTGTCCGAGGAAACGCCCTGGGGTGGGCAAGGATGCCAGCTCTGACTCTGCTCTTGGTTCCTCTTTTGGTCATATTTGGGTATCTATTTTCCCAGAGATAGACTTCTTCTCTCCCTCGCACCTGTCTCAAAACATCGCCTTTGACTTTCCTCTCCCTTCCTTAAGGTTCTCTAGTGATCTAAGGTGACTGCCTCTCTCTGCGCGTGGTGACAGACCCTCCAGCCGTTCGGCGGCAGCCTCTCAGTGTCCCTTGCTGCCCAGGGCCACCCTGAGCTCACCTCCGCTGACCCCCAGGAAGCGCGACAGCAGATGTGCCAGCGACAGCCGAGCCTGCGCCGCGGCCGTGGGAACCATTTGCTCTAGTTCCGGGAGAGGAAGGGCTTCAGGGCTCCGCGAGGTGGGGACCGCACCGCGCTCGGGCTGTCGGCTCGCAGGGGTCCCGCTGGGGCCCGCCCGCCTGCGACACCCGCAGGCAACCGGGCGCGCGCTGGGTCTCGCTCATCTCGGAGCCCCGGGTACCTCCAGCCCTCGCGGACCCCAATGCCAGCTCCCCCCGCCTGACGCGGGGCCCCCGGACTTCCCGGAGCGGGAAAGCCTCCCCCGTGGCCCAGTCACACGAGCCAGGCGAGGCCTCCCGCTTCCCGGCCCGGGTCCGCAGACACAGAGGTGCTTCCTCGCACCCTTTCCCTCTCCCCTGGGCCAAGCTAAGGGCTCCAGGCCAGGTGCTGGAGCGCTGCCCTTGCAGCCCGCCACCTCTTCCCCAGCCGGGCGGGTCCCCTGCGCGCCGCGTCCGCCAAGTCCAGGCTTTTCGGGGAACTGAATTATTAAAAGAACGTTTTAAGAAAAGGAATTAGAGACGGTAACAGCAGCCACGTCTCAGAGAATGGCAGGGAAAAAGTTGCGCATCAGACTTTTTGCGCAGAGACTCAGATTTTGCGGTAAGCGCTTAATTAAAAATACAGTGTATGGATGCGGTAGGCAAGTCGCGTCCCGGGAAGGTAAAAACACAGTGCAACACCCCCCCCCCCCCCATTCCAGATGCTCCACCTGCCTGCTGTAATTACAGGGCTTCAGAGAGGAGGGAAAAAAACACGACAGAGAGAAATCTGCTTGCATATTTTCCTTCTATTGTGCTGGGCTCATTTGAATTATAATGTGTTGCAGGCCCAAGTAGGAAATTTTGTGCCTGGAATAATGAATCCCCCTGGAACCCACGGTACCTGTACTTCTCTTTAGTGTCCACTGAGAATAGCGTGTTCGACATTCAAGTGACAACCCTGGAAAGGATTTCAAAGCCGGGAGCCCCAGAACGCTGACACCCCAGCCGCCCTCTGCCTGCCCTCTCTTTGGCTTCCAAACGCAGCAAGCTTTTTCTTTAGTTAAAACGTGTTCATCTTTCACAGGGGTGCTGGATGTGCCACCGGGAGGACGGCCCCTCTGAATCTGAGGTAGCCCCGCCTGGCACAAAGCTTCAAAGCCTCTAAGACTCCAAGATACTATCCAGATTTTTTTTTTTAATGGAAAAATTAGGAAACAGAGAGGCTCAATGTCTCGTCCAAAGCTTAGACAACCTTTTCTAGTGTTAATAACATTCCACTGCCTCAGACTGGCTTCCCATAACGATAATAAATATTCAGTAATTTAATAAAACAGACATGGTTTAAGTCACACACAACATCCAACGCTTTGCGACATTCCATGGTTCTGAACGGCTATTTGAGATTTTAAGTTAAGGGGTAAACAGAAAAAGTTAGTGACAGTCTCAATAGGATCAGAGAATGAAAGCTTTATGAAATGATAGAAGCAAGAACTTTCATACCTGAACTTTCAACTAAGGTTTTTCTTTTGTTTTGTTTTTTACGCTGAGCATCCTTTCTGGTGAAATTCAAACTCCAGTTAGAGTAGCCTTTTTAAAAACAAGCCACTTATGGCCATATAAATTAAGGTAAATCCATATACCACCACGCAGATATTAAAAAAAAAAAAAGAAAAGTTCTTATTCACTGATATAGAAAGGATTATCAAGATACATTATTAGGTGATAAAGCTACTGTTTACATGGGGTGAGAAAAAAGAAACAGATATATACATATTTGCTGATATAGTCATAGAATATTTTCCTTTTGGAAGGAGATCTAAATGTATGGAGTGGGTGTGACTTTTCCCTGTTTATCTCAAATCCTTTTGTCATTCTGTTTTTAGGCCATGTAAATTAATTGCATGTTTAACATGACTAAAATTTTTTAAAAAATATTAACTATCCAGCCTAATACAACCAAATCAAGACTTGCTATTAGAGAGATGGATGATTAATTCATAATCCTAATTTTTAAAGGTAATCCTAATCTTTACTTCCTCAACTTTTCAAACTGTCTTTTAGCAATTTGCCCAAAGAAACTGATTTGAAGGTTTTCTCCTACATGCCCCATAGGCACAAATAGGCTGGGAAATTATCTGAAAATGCCATCTAGAAAGGTGTTGTAGGTTGCTAGCTGCCAGAATGCAACACACCAGAGACGGATTGGCTTTTAATAAAAGGGGATTTATTTTGTTTTTCAGAGGAAAGGCAGCTAACTTTCCACTGAGGTTCTTTTTTACATGGGAAGGCACGGGTTGGTCCCTGCTGGCCTTCTCTCCAGGCCTCTGGTTCCAACAACTTCCCCGGGGTGATTTCTTTCTGCACCTCCAAAGGCCTGGGCTGAGCTGCGAGTGCTGAGATGAGGTATGCTGAGTCTCTCATTTAAGCACCAGTCAATTAAATCAAACGTCATTCATTGCAGCAGGCATGCTTCCTAGCCAACTGCAGGTGTAATCAGCAACAGATGAGGTTCAGGTACCATTGGCTCATGTCCACAGCAACAGAACTAGGTGCCTTCACCTGGCCAAGTTGATAACGGAATCTAACTACCACAAAAAGGACACCAAAAAAAAAAAAAAGCGAAGACCAGGTTTAATCAGGAAACAAAGGACAGCTGACTATACTCCTTTACTTCTAAGCTGGGACATTTCCTTTGTGCCCTGCAAACTATTTCAGGACTTTGTAAGCTCCTACTTATTAACATTCTAAGAGCTTTGTGCTGAAAGGCAGAGAACCCCAAAGCCTGGGAAAGGCAAGAACTCTGCCAGTCCTTTTGGGTCTCGCTGAACCACCTTGAAATAGCTCATTAGAGTCTGCTGGACTGCTTCCTGCAGCCAGGAAGAACAGGGGACAGGAGGGTGTTTTCTGCATGGTCTGAGCTCCCAACTCTGCTTTTCAGATCTTCAAACCTGCAGTCCTGCCAGTACCCCAGATACTCAGCGTGAGCCCCCAGGACCTCCAACTGGGCACCAGCAGGGGCCCCCTCCTCCCCACAGGCAGAGTGTGGAAAATTACTCTGTGCAAAGCTCCTCCTGTCCAAACAAAACAAAACAAAAATCTCTCTCTCCTTTCATTTGCTTTCTGATTTCCAATATTCTTTAGCAGGACTAAAACCTTTCCTTCTCCACTTCGAGTTTCTCAGCCTCAGCACTCTTTACATCTTGGGTAGGATAATTCTGCATCAGGGGCAGTCCTGGGCGCTGTAGGACGTTTAGCGCAATTCTGACCTCTGCCTACTACATGTGGGTAGCACCCCCTCCCCAAGATCCGACCATCCACAATGTCTCCAGATATTGCAATTGTCCCCAGGCGGGCAAAGCCATCCCCAGGTGAGAACCGTTCAATTAGGCGCGGAGATGGTATACCTCTGAGGGATGTAACGTTTTTCTGTGTTTAATAGAATTGCAAAATATAAAAATATTAAAAAAAATAAAGTGAGAATAAGAAACCAGAATTACGGAGGGGAGACCCAGAACAGACATGCTGGCCGTTTAGGGCGTATGTATTGTCTAGGTGTTAGAGACAGCGATGGGATTCGGGTGGCATTAAGATGCCATGCTGGATGCTTTCTGGTGTCAGCTTGACCAAGTGATGATGCCCAGTTGACTGGTCAGGCAAGCGCTGGCCTGACTGTTGCTACAAAGATATTTCGTGGCAGGCTGATACACCGGAAGGCTGGTGTATTAAAGCATCAGTCAGCTGATTGCCGCTGTGGCTAATTACAGCTATGATCAACTAAGGTGTGTCTCCCACTAGTGAGATAATCCCATCAGCTGAAGGCTTTTAAGGAAGAAGAGAGACTTTCACTGCTTCTTAAGCCAGCGAGCTTCTCCCGTGGAGTTTGTCCAGACCCTTCATCAGAGCCACCAGTTTAACAGCCTGCCCTACAAATTTTGGACTCTCCATTCCCACGGTTGCATGAGACACCTTTATAATCTCATACTTACAAATCTCTCCTGTTGGTTCTGTTTGTCTGGAGAACACTGAGTAACACACTTTCCATTTGTCCCTCCAGATCCGTGTCTCTGCCTGTTCTGTGTCTAAGGAAGCTGACCCTCACGGGCTGCATCAAAGGGCTGCATCAACATGCACCCCCTCGCCTCCAAACTGGCTTCTGGTTGCATTTGGTCAATGGAAGGAACTGGCTAATGGGGTGGGGGATGGGGTGCAAGAAGAATGAGGTCAATCTCTCTGGATCCCTCTTAGCCACACAGTCAGATCCCAGATCGTGGCTGGTTGGCTGCTTCCTTCTTCCAAAGGCCAAGGCTTCTCTCAGGAGGCTGTCTCCCAGAGCTGCAGCTCTCTCCAGGATTCAGTAACCAGCCCCTTCCCTGGGCCCTTCAGATCCAGGAAGGTAATGGCTTCCTGCTGTTGCTCACTCCAGGAGATGGCACAGACTCTCACAGGTCTCCCTAAACCCCGCCCACATTTTTACTTGTTGTCCCTTTATTAAAATCTCCTCAAATTGCTTGGTTTGAGGGAGCCATCTGTTTCCCTCTGGACCTTGACCGATACAAATGATATGGGAAATCATTTGAGGGGAAGGGTTGTTGATCTGGGACAGGATTTAGGAATTCTTGGGTCCCTTGACCAAGCATGAAATAGGTTGAAATGCCTTAAGCCAAAGTAGGCCATATTTCTCCCCCAAATAACCAAACTCTGGCCTGAGATCTACCACCAGCCAGTTGGAATACGAGAAAACGTTTGCCCCAATGCCAAGAGAAGCTTGTCTGGGCCTTGTTTTGCCTTCTTAAAACAGATGTAATCAGGGCAATAAAGAGCTTCCATGAGAGAGAAAAAAGAATAAACATTCCTCCAAGACAGGAAGCGCTGTCCCTGTAAGGATTTAGTCACAAAGATACAAGTTGAAAGTGTAATACCTGGAACATGAGGACAAATGCGTGTCCTCCAATTTAGCTCCCAACTTTCTCCTTAGGCATGAGAGTATTTTTTATTTAATTCTAATTCTAACTCATCCACAAGGAGAAATAAAATATGTTGGGTGTGTGGGAGAAGGGGGAAGGGGTAGGAGACCTCTCTGCTGGTCCCTGGGCAAGGGAGACCCAGTCGCCTTCCCAGGGCTCCAGCTGCCAGGAGCTGGGAAGGAACAGAGCTCTTATATGGGAGTGGCCCCTGAGCACCCATGATAAGGAGGGCAGGTGCAGCAAGGATGGGTCCAGGGAGCCAGCTCTGCATCCGGCAGTGGTGCTTCTGGGCCAGGCCGGGACAACAACCTCAATTGTCCCCCCAACAGTCGGCCTGCTGATCCCAGAGAAAAGAAAGCCATTGGGGCCATTTGGACCAAGCCTCGGCAGGAAGAATGCTGCCCTTTCTCTGCAGCTCCAGGTCCCAGAGTCGTGGAACCAATAGCTCAGAAGCTGGCAGCCCCCTCGGAGGCCTGGGCAGCCTCCCCCATGGTCACATGGCACCAGACACTCTGTTCTTTGTGACGGCATCTTGGGCGGGTGGGCTGAGGACCTTTGCGGACAAAGATGGCTCGGCTGTCCCTGAAGCCCTGGAAATTGATGAAAGAACCTCTCTCCTCTCATCTGCCTCCCCCTCTTACAGCACACACAGCTCACCTGGCCCCTGGTCCTCTCCACGACCTGAAAACTGACTGGGATTCAGAGGAGAAGCAGTTCTAAGCCAGTCCCAGAGACAGCATCAGATTCAGGGAGCACGAGGGCAGCACGGATACCTTCAGGGCTTTTGCCTCATGCAGCTAACGTCAGAGAATGTTTTATGAAAACAAGATTTGAGGTCACATTGCTTCTCAGATAAAAGAAACTTTGCTTCAAAGAAATGCACTTGGTAAACAAAGCTAGGAAAATTGCCAGGGTATCAGTAGGCACAGCCAGCCACCTTTGAGTTGCCCTGTGTTTGGAGAACTTCCAGGTAAATCCACCCACACTAGATCAGGGATCCTGAGACCTGCTCACTTAGCCTCTTAGACCCTCCATTTCCACCTCTGTAAGAACAAAGAGGCTGGACTAAATGAACTCCAGAGCTATTTCCAGCTCTACAATCCAGTTGCAGTAAAGGAACATCCTGTCTCTTGGCACCTACTGAGGAGAAATTAGCCAAGAAGGAAAAGGGAAGGCAGCATTACTCTACAGTCAGACTGCCCAGGTTTGAATCCCAACTCTACTATGTACAATCTGTGTGTCATCAGATGAGTTGTTGATGCCTTCGTGCCTCAGTTTCCTCACCTGAAAAGTAGGGATCACTTTAGTACCTGCTTCACAGAACTATCGTGAGGATTACCTAATATAGAAAATGCAAAGCATCTAAAACTACACCTAGCACAGCGTAGGCATGCTAAAATCATTTGCTATTTTCATTACTCTTCTGACTTATTTTTATAGAGTGCCATCTGAGTCCTTTCCTGTCACTAGTTCAGCCTTACTGAAAGCAGTTTGGCAAACAGCCTCTCAAAGGACAGGGAATGGTATTTTTCTGGAAGAATTAAAAATGATGCCAACCTCATTTCCTCCTCAGTTAGTTTTCACTTGGGCTGGGAAGGAGTATTAGTGAGGGGTTTGTAATGCCTTACAGGATTTGGCAGGACACTTTTTCTCCCAGATTGGAGAGAAAAGTGAAGCCCAGAGAAGAGCCCACTTTGGAGCTTCCATGTAAGTCCTGGTCAAGGCTTCCTCCAGGCCCTGCAGCAGTCTCCTTTACCCATCCACCCAATCCCCTGGCTCCCCTGCCAAGCTTGGCTTGTGTCAGGGCACTCACTGCCAGAGCTGACCAGCTGGGCAATGCCAGTGAGTCTTATGTGTCATTTCCTCAGATGCAGAAGCCATCGTCACTGAGTATCATGGCCACTGCACCCAGCCAGAGTGCTGGATGGTATCTGAAGCTGGGTGGAAGCTGAGGAATCTGTCACTTGGGCCAGAAAACCAACCACAGACGGAGGGGCAAGTCAGGAGTCTCTCATGGGTTAACAAGGGATGTGCAGGATAAGAATGGACCGTGAACTTAGATTTCCAGACCAAGCAGGGCCTAAGAGTCCTTTGAAGCTGATGAATGCCTGGACATCCCATTAACAAATACATGCTGGAGTGATTGCTGGATATGTCTGCTTCACCTCTCCAGATCCCCTGTCCAGCCTTCTCAATCCTGCTCATCCCTTTGCAGAATGTGCCTGTGTGTTCCTTTGTCCCCTGGCTTTTCACTGTCTTAGACCAATAGGAAGCAATCGTGTGAGAATGGAGGGTGAGGGAAGAGTGGGGTCAGGGTATTTATTCCTTTGGTCCCCACTACAATTTCCTTGCTGGGTCCTTTTTCAAGGCCACATCTTCCATCCGAAAACCCTCTCCTCGGTCTCAGCTCCCTTCCCTGGGCATCTTCAGGCCTAGAAGTGGGTGAGGTCTCTTCCTATTGTTAACCCCTGTTGATTTCCTTTAACCCTGCCCATGCTTTTCTAAGTTGCTTATAACTCTTTTCAACTACCCTACCTGAGTGGGCCATCTGTTTCCTGCTGTATCACTTCATAGCTCTTGGACTAAAGGTTTGACAGCTTTGCTTTCCCTTTTCCTTTATTCATATTTGGTCCCACAAATGAATACATACAACACACATATAGAGAAAAATAATAGAGATAAATAGGTAAAGCCATTGCCCAATTAAAAATATATAGGAATAACAATATCTTTGAAGCTTTCTGTGCACTCCACGACCACATCACCATCATCAGAGACACCCCCACACGTGCACACATCCACACACACATATACACAATTCACCATAGCAAAAGGCTGGGAAGAAACCAATTACCTTGCTTTTTCTACTTGCTGGCTTAGGGTTCACATCCCAGCTGGCACATCTGACCCAACAGACCACATATCAGGAACGCCATAGGACCTGGGAGCCGCACAAAGTTAGACCCCTCAATGAGCAGGGCCCCACAGGAGAGGGAACACTGGAGCAAACTCTTCTACTAGTCCCTTATGCTTCCTAATGGAAACTAGGACAGAAGGCCACACACCCTGGAGTTTGGGGCCGCTTTCCTTCCTTCCTGCTGCGATAATCATTACTGTATGAAGCCCAGCAATTTGGCGCCTGAGCAACCAGACTCCTGGTAGGTGCCTGGGTTTGACCATTATAGGGGGATATTATGATCATGATTACAGGATGCCTGAGCAGGCCAAGTGACCGGTAATTTGCAAACTAATAACCATTCAGCGGCGGGTAATATTATGGACCTTACCCTGCAATTGTAAAACAACCAGCCCTCTCTGATGTAGCAGTTTTCTCATCAAAAGCCCAGCATTGGCTTTTGATTTCTGCTAATCAGTAGCTGTGCCAGCTTTTCTTTAGATTTGGAAAAGCTAAACAAGGGAGTGTGAAATGATACACTCTTCTTTAGAGCCCCTGAATGGGAGGTTTAGGCAATTCTGTCAAGTGGAGGTAAAAACAAGTGCAAGAAATATCTGAAAGGTAATTTCATTTTAAAGGAGCAACAGAGGTTGGCCCAAATGCTTTGCAGAGTGTGGCAAGTGTTGCTTGGGAATTTGAACGATCGACAGAGCCAGGCATGACATACACAGACAGGCATGTGCATGGGTCCAATTGTGCATACTCAAAGCTCATGTCCATTTGCATAGAAACACACACACAGAGTCACTCACACAGAAGAATACAATTTTCTCCAACCACAAGGGTTGTTTTCTGATAAACTCCCAGGGTAGGTGTTGAAGGTCTCTCCGGCATGCTGTCAACAACTCTTTTTGTAGGCACAGCTCCATTCCATCAACCCTCAGGTCAGTGGACATTATCAGGAGAAGAGACAGTCTACCTAAAGGCTTGGGTCACACTTGGGTTGCCCTGCCCTGGGAAGCCTCATTTTTCTGCCACTCCTCAACATCCATAGTATAGCCAGGAGGATCTGCATTGAGCCATCTCCTCTAGATGTCCATGAGTTCAAGCCCATCACTAATGACCAACATGACCTCAAGAGGTCAGCTTAGCCAAGCTTGCCTGATAGAGAAGAGTGAAAAGAATCAGTCATTAACTTGCTGCACAGTGAAGTAAGGCTAAATTTTTCTGGGCCTCAGTTCCCTTAGTTTTAAAACAAGGTGATCCTATCTTCCTTGTCTGCCTCACAGAGGATGTTCTGTGAACCAACTGTCCTCTTGTCTGTATAAATGTGTTCAAAAATACAGCAGGACTTCCAGATATTAAGTAACATTGAGTTCTGGCCTTCTCAAGTAATTAATTGCACTTTCTGTCCCAGCTCCTGTTTCAGCTGCAGTCCCTTGCCCCTATCCTTGCACTTATGGGGAATGCCCTGGTCAGTGGTTTGGCTTTGGTGGCCAGGTGCCTGCTGGGACTGACTGTCCAGCTGTGCATTGCACCTACTGTACAGCACTCCACCCCCACCCCAGAATGCAAGGAAGAGGGGAAGTAGTAGAGAAGAGAAGGATAACAGGACTCAGTTCTTTCTGTCTGTGGGCATGATATTAGAGATGGAGAGTAGCAGCTTATTGTTCCATGTCATAGAATACAACACAGATGGTGGAGTCTTGTCTTTCCAATTTCTGGCTTCCTCCTTGGGCAGAAAGGGCAACTTGCCATGTCCTCATCATTGCAAGCCATGGAGAATTCTCAACAAAGCAAAGCTTCATTAATCTATATCTTGCCTTCTCATCCCTGCTTCATGTCCTTCTCAGAGCAAAGAGTTAATGGCAGCAGGCAGTTGATCAGTGGTAACAGCTGCCATGGTACATAGTGTTGGAACTTAGAAAGGAAGGTGTCTTCTTGTTCTGGTTACAATCATCCATGTGGTCAGAAAGGAAAAGAAGGTAGTAGAACATGACCTGTGAGCCTTCAGCCAACCTTAAATATCAGCCCAAGCCTGGTTCTTCCCTTCCTTCTCTGACATAGCCCACTGCTGAGTGTCTCACCCAGGAGCATGTGGCCACCGAGTGTGTGAACCCCTGAGATGGGAACATGAGGACCAGAGTCAGGAGGTAGATGGATCAGACCAAGAGAGATGATAGGATGTGATTCTTGTCAACCCTGGTTCCAGTGGAGTCTAGTAATTAGCTGCAGCAAACTCAGAGGAGTCTTGCAATTGATCTGGAAGATAAAATGGGAGTAAATGGCAAATAGATAAATAGAAGAAGGGAGATCAAGCGCGAAAGCAGGTAGAAAGCATCAACAAACAAGAAAAATGATAAATAATATTAGAAACCGTGATTGACTTTGGTTGACTCCTCCAAATCCATTCTACCTTAGATGTTAATCTAAGACAATTAAGTAATCCCAATGGATCTATGACTGGACTGGAGCCACTGAAACATGGGGATGGGGGTGAACATCCCGGCCTCCAAAGAGGGAACCAAGGGAAGAAACTGTCTCTCTTCTTCCTTTGGATATTGTCACATCCATATGTGATGCCTGGAACAGCTGCAACCATCTTGTTACCACCAGATGGTGAGAAGTTAATATCAAAGATTGCAGAGGGGAGAAGCACAAAGAATATGAGTCCTTGACGATGCCATTAATCTAAGAAACAACCAAGTCAGGCACCAGTCCGATCTGGATCTTCAAGTTCTGTAGATAATACATATCCTTTATCTAAGCCTCTCTTGGTGGCAGTTTCTATTAATTGCATCTTAAAACTCCTTAATTGATCTAAGAACTGAAGTCGGGGGGGGGGGGGGTTATGGAGCATTAGGGCCAGGGTGGACCCACAGCCAGACTTAATGCTAATCTGCTGAGGACACTTTCTAATCTGCCTCCATAAACCTGGGGTCAGCCTCAGAGCAGCCTGGAGCCAGCTGGCCTACAGGTGTGGAGATCCATGGCTTCAGCTGCCAGTCAGAGAGTTGAAGGGGCACAGAGTCAGCCAGGCCATTATAAAAACCCATTCAAGGGACTTCTGGAACACATATGTCACAGGCCAGTTGGGCACCTCCCCTTCCCTTCAGGCACCTCCCCCTCTGCCTCCTCAACAGCCAAGCCCCACACCTGCCGGGCATAGAAACTGGCTCCAAATGGGGAACAGAGGTCCTTGGAGCCCCTGTCAGACCATATATCCCTTCAACAGCTGGGGCTTTGGGGCACTTGTCCCCTGTGAAAGCTCTTCATTCCAGAGCAGCAGAAATCTCATTTAAAGGCATCTTCCCTCAGACCTCCTGCTCGGCCTGCTGGGGACGCAAGAAGGTTGGGTTAAGAATGTTCTCGATAGAAATTGGTATGTCTGACTCGGAGTTTAAATGCTCCATGAGTTTTTATGCTATTTCTGACTAATATTTTTCCCATGGAAAGGGCAAGTCAAGGAACATCAATGATGACTCAATTAGCCTTTAGAGATGCAGGGGAAACTGAGGTCTAGAAAGATGAGAGAGGAGCTCATGGTCCAGAATTCAGATCTTCTCACTCATGGTCCATGGTGCTTCTTTTCTCATCCGTGTCACAATGTCAAGGTGGGGCTGTCCAGAAGGGGGTGGTTAATACTTCCAAGTTAGTAGTGTTACTATGCAGACCCCTCTGGGAATAGATCTCCTTGTCATCTAAACATTGGTGCATCATGCTGCTCAGTAGCAGACAGTAGTTGATGCACATGCTGGCCATACACTTCCCAATTTAAGCAAGAGGAAAGGGGTCGTCCACCCATGTCTCCAGAGGCTGAGCCTCATGCAGGCCAAAGCAGCCAGTGTTGTGGGCACAGAGTGAGCGGAGGGGCATCCTGGACTGCAACAGCCACACCTTCCCTAAGAACAGGTTCCTGCCAAGGGCTGGGAGCAGCCAGGATCCTGGAGCTGAGCCCATTCAGTTGTCTGGCTGCCAAGACCTTGCCTAATCCATGCTGGGCAGGGCCAGCCAGCCCCACAGAAGCCTGGGAAGTACAGCCACCTTGCCCTTGAGAGAGAGAGGGCACAAGACCTAGGACATTGGTTTCCAAACCTGCTACACATCAGAATCACTTGTGGAGCTCTGCCCTGGACCCCACCCTAGACCAATTCAGTCAGAACTTCTGGTTCTGATTTCTAAAGCAGCTTTGTTGAGATATAGTCACATATCATAGAATCATCCTAAGTATACAACCAATGACTCACAGTATCATCCTATAGATGTGCATTCATCACCACAATCAATTTTAGAACATTCTGATTACTCCAAAGGAAAATAAAATAAAATAAAAAAGAACAGTCAAAACATGCCAAACCCCTTATCCCCCATAATATTTATTTTTTGTCCTTATTTTCTTACTCATTTGCCCATACGCTGGATAAAGGGAGTGTCAGTCACAAGGTTTTCACAATCACATGGTCACCTTCCATGCCAGAGACCTGGGTTCAATTCCTAGACATGCACCAACCCAAAAAAAGATGTGTTGTGGGCCACATAAAGCATTGAATAGGCCTGCTGCTAATTACAGCTGAGAACTTGGCTCAAGCGTGAGGACACTGCCATCCTCCACTGGAGCTAATTATTACCAAGGAGTGGAGAGAGCAGTACAGAATAAGATGGCAGCCCATGGTGTAGCCTCCTCCATTCAGCTCCATGAGGTTGGGTGAAATTTGGGCATTGGAGATTCTGTGATTCAGATTGGTACCCTGTACCATTCCTGGGAAGGAAGAGGGAAGGAGAAATCCCACAACATGGAAAAGATGCCCCTCCCAGCAGCCACCCATCCCCACTTTCTCCCCTGAGTCACAGTGAGAGCTGACATACTGGGGCAGTGCAATTCAGAGACTATTCCAAATCCTGGGGTTCAGGAACTAGAGGGGATTCTCAAAGAACAGGCCAACAGTTCCCAGTGAAGGACTGAGGGTCAGGGAGGAGCTGGTTGCCTAAGTGTCAGGGACATAAATAAGGAGCAATTAAATACTAAGGTTTCTAAACCCAACCCCCCAGAGATTCTAATTCAGGACATCTGAAATCTACATTTTTAACAAGCTCTCCAGGTGATTCTACAACCAATATGGTAATCCAGCTCTCCTGCCTCAAGAGAAGAACCAGAGGTTCAGAAGTTCAAGTCACTCTGTCTGGGATGACACAGCATGGCAGAGTGGAAGGCCACAATCTCGAATTCTTCTGGAGAGGTTGAATAAAAGTTCTGCCACTCACTAACTGTGGGACTTTGGGAGAGTCTCTTAACCCCTCTGATGCAGTAATTTCAGTACTAGAGATGCCCAGAAGGCTACAGGTTCCCAGCAGCATGGTGTGTAATTGTGAAACACAGGAACCAATCTAATTTTCCTTCAAGAAGAGACCAGCTATATGAATTATGCTGCGTCCATGCTGTGGAACACTGTAGATTCTAAAAGGAGAACAAAGAAATGGCTGCTCCATGTGTGCTGCTATAAATGAAAAAAGCAAGGTGCTCTTCAGGACTAACAGCCACATCTCTTCCTCTCTTGCCCCCGTGGTAACCTCTTCCTTTACCCTCAGCACTCACATACAATAAAAGGCCCTCAGTCTTGCTGATTCCAGCTCTTAAACACTTCTCTGTGTGAATTCCTGCATCTGCTTCCTAACTGTTCTCCTTGCCTCCAGCCTCACCCTTCCCAGCTCAGGGCTAGCTTAACCATTGCTGCACACTCTCTATTCAGCTAAGGCATCACCTCCCTCAGAACCTTTCCTGGACTTCCACCCCACGCCAAGGCCAAATGCTCCCACAATATCTCCATGCTTGTCATATCATAGCAGGTTTCTTGCCATACTGTAAATCCATGATTCTGTCATACCCTCAATGTACTTTAAGTTCTGGAAGGGAAAGGAGTGGTCTGTTTCACCCTTGAGTCTCCACAAAGATGAAATAAATATTTATTTGATGAATAAATGATACCACTCACCACGATGTATTAAAAATTATCTGAGCTCATCGATGGTAAACTGTGTGACAGGCTGAGGATAGAAAGATGAATTGGACAATCTCTGGCACACAGGGGACGCGTGAAGACATGCCAAACAAATACAGGAAAGCTCTTTTCCTCTTGTACATCCAACCACCCCAAGTCCTAACCAGCAGTGGAAAAAAGAACATAAAGCAACATAATAACGTAAAGCCCATGAAATGGGTTAGAGAAAACAGATCCACCCATCATGGAGTTCAAAGAACTTCATTAAAAATTGGGTTCTTCCTCAGAAAGACAGAGATCACTTTGAAAGTTAATTAAAAATTTCAAGCTATTAGAATACTAAATGTTATTGGAGGAGGACAGTAGTGTTCTTCTAGCGTTACCTAGTAACCTGTGTGTCTTTTATTAGCGTTCAGACTCAGTGTTCCTCTAAAACATGCTTAGATTCCATGCGAGAGTACGAGCATCTTCTTTGTCTTACTTTACCCCCATCACAGTTTGCAAAAGCATATTTACTTGGGTGTTTATTTGTTAAATATCTGACTCTGCTGCTAGCTTTTAAGTTAGGGTAAAGCAAGCACATCTGTTTTATATCCATAGGACCCAGCACAGTGCCCTACTACTTAGTAGGTGTTCAATAAATATTTGTCTGAATGAATAAATGCATGAATGAATATACAGCTTGGGAATCCAGCACGGGAGCTCATTCATCATTGGAAAAGTACTGAGCATTAGATTGGAAAAACCACCATGAAACCACTTTGAAAGATGAGGAAAACAAAGAAGGAGAAAAAGTCAAGGTCACTAAGAAATCAGATTAAAAAATAACAATAATAATGAAAAAGATCGAAAACCAAAAAATGGAACCAAGAAAAGAGATGCTGTAATAGACCCTTGACTGATAAATTCAGAGCATTGTTCCACCACTGAGCTGTGAATAAAACCCTGCTTACCTACATAGTGTTAGCAGTTTATGCATTGTTTGTGTTTTGCCTGGATGGGAACACCACGGCTGCCCCATCAGCCTCCATGTTCAACTGTCCCAGTCAACTGCCAGCTGTAATTAGGGAGTGCTGGAAAAAGGACGTTGGAGAGAAATCAGCTTGCATATTTTTTCCTTCCATTGTGGCTGGCTCATTTGAATGATAATGTATTACAGTCTGGGGTGTAACACTGACTGCACTGAATAATGAGGCAGCTCTGGACTCCCAGTACCTGAGCTGCAGTCAGCGGCCATCCAGAAAACAGGAGCAACATTTTGGGGGCAATAAAAAGATGATCTCAACGTGGCAGGAGACAGATGCTGGGAAATGCCCCCATTGCAGGCACCATCAGGAGCTTCCATCATTGAAAGCTTCATTTGTTTCTTTCATAGCCATTTTTCCAGCTGAGAGACCTTAAAGGCGTCTGGCCGGTAACATCTTGAGGTGATAAAATGCCGGGGTAGGCATCCAAGAGAGGTGCAGAGTCCCCAACCCCAGGGGATGCTTAACACCCGCAAAGCCTGTTATCAGTTTTCAAGGATTCAGAGGAAAACTTGGCTCAGCTCAGGGGACAGAACCAGATGACAGCTGAAGGACATTGCCAGTTTGAGGATTTTTTTAAATATGATTTTGCATCTTTTTTTCCTGAATGTGTAGACACCTGGCTCTAGAAACCTGAAGCTGTGCACCAGAAGCAGGCTGGGGGGGAACTAAGGGTCTGGATCCAGGCTGCTGGGCTTTGAAGTTTGGTCTGCCACCTACCAGCTTTGGGACATTTGGGTGCCTCTATTTCCCCATCTGTAAAATGGAAAATGATAATGACGGCTCTTTCATCATAGGGTTGCTGCAAAATTTCATCGTGTTAATCAGTGTAAAACACTTAAAACAGGGCTTCAGACAGACTCAGTGCCTGATAGATATTATTTATTATTAGGATTGCTCTCTGTAAATGCCAGGAGACATTTGACTTCCAGGTAACAGATAACACTTAGTGGGATTAGCACAGGCCATTAACTGGAGTTACACTAATTGGGGTGCTAATCAGCCTCCTACGTTACCTTAGGTAAGTCATATACCGTCTCCTGAGTCTGTTCCCTCCTGTGTTAAATGGGAATACCTAATAGAAACTACTTCATAGGGGTGTGCTGAGGAATACTTGGATCGCATGTGCACTTAAAGCAGTACTTGGCACATAGCAAGTACTCAATTCATGTTGGTAAAAATAAGAAGAAGGTGGTGCAACGGTGGCTCAGTGGCAGAATTCTCACCTGCCATGCCAGAGACCCGGGTTCGAGTCCAGGAGCCTGCCCATGCCAAAAAAAAAAAAAAAAAAAAAGTTATTACAGACCAACGCAAGGAGTCTGGCCTGCAGCAGTTCAGCAGCGGGATGTCATGAACTGTTCATTTGAGCAGTTGTCTATGTCTGCGTGTTAGAAACCTCACTCCAGCAGCAAATTGGAAAGTGGCTCAGGGGGGTAAGTCTAAGCTGAGAAGTAGTCAGGAGACTTCTGAAATGTTTTAGAGGATGATAATTGCAGACTTATCCTTGAAGATTCCTTAAATAACCAAAATTTAAGCATTTGCAATTAGCTCTGTTCTGTTACACCATCCCTTTTCCTGGGGTACATGGTGGACACAGGTCATGCTTACTTGGGAAAGTGGGGGTTTACTTAGACAAAGGTAAGTAAAGGAATCTCTCTCTCTCTCTCTCTCTGTCTCTCTCTCTCTTTCCCCACCCCCCACCCCTACCCCCAGCACATATTGTTGAATTGTTTAAACTTAAATATGCAGCACAACTCTGTTCATGAGATAGCACACCAAGTCTTCGTAAAACCTTTCAGGAAACAGACGGAAGGTTAATACACAGATCAGGTGAGTGACTTGGGCTGGAGGAGTAGGGGAGGGAGTGTCACAAGATAAAGACATCTTAAGTCTGTCCCTCGACTCTCTCCTACCCTGATAAAAGCGCCTTAGGTACCAATCCCATAAGCTGGTCCAGAAGCTCAGACACATCACAGGAAGCATTGAAACGGTAGCTGCTTCCCCACCTCCATCTTTGCTGGGTCCCCACACCCCTGTCCTCTCAGTGGACCCCCATTTCTGGGTGTTCTTTCGTACAGGAGGTTTGGACGCATCCCACCTCTCCCCGCCCTCCCCCAAATGCCGCCGGTGACAGCACACCTTCCTCATCGATCCCGCCGGCTTGTCAGTTGAGCCGGGATCCCTGAATGGCAGAGCATGCAGAACTGGGGGCCAGACAGCGCTTATCATCCTGTCACCAGGACAAAGGGAAGAAATTCCATTATGTCACCCTCCACAAGCGAGAGACGGCGGCAATTTCCCCCATAAACACTGCACTGACACTGTTATGATGTATCTCGAGCACTTCTAATCAGTATGAAAGTGGAGAGGCTGCAAAACCCTTCAGCTGAAAGATGCCATTCAGCTGGAATTGTGGTCCCCTGTTGTTATTGAAATGACCTGGCTGGGAGCATCCACCACTCTCTGCACCATCATCAAATGTGTATATACAATTTTCTAGCTTTTCAAAGTGCATTCATGTAGGTCATTTACTCTAGGTGAGCACCGTAAGTCAGGAGCATTTAAATGCAGTGACCACATGTTCACTTGTGTTTACTCATTGCCTTCTCTGCCTTTTCTCCCCTCCAAATTTCGAAAAGGGAAAAGATTTTTATTCCTCCAGTTTTGGAAAAGAAGAAGACATTTAGTCCTATAACTATTTCTTGCTAACAGCAACAACAAGCTCAAATTTCTAGAGGTTTGGCAAACACCATCCAACTATGCAAGGGTTTTGAGTTTAAAGCCTGTTTACTTTGCCCCTGCAGATTACTTTTTTATTAACAAAGGAGGATAGTTAGCTTGCAATGAAGAAGTCTGGGAGACACCATCTTAACCATGATATTGGATTCAATATCACCAATAACAACACAAACTGACATCACATGCCTCCTTATGTGGTGTGCTGAGAAAGACAGAACATTGCTTCTGCTCAAAAATGTGTAATCCAAACCAAATACTGAGGAAGTATCAGCCAAACTCAAATCAAGGCGGTTCTGCAAAACAATTTAGACTGTAATCTTCAGAAATGTCAATGCCATGAAAAACAAAGAGATGGAGGAACTGTTCTAGATTAATTGAGACTAAACGGAACTCTATGATAGATTGCAGGATTGTGTCAAGGTTGAATTTCATGAGTTTATTACATAATAGTCTTATTCTTAGGAGATCTATGCTGAAGTAGGGATAAATGGTCACATATCTGTAACTTACTCTCAAATGGTTTAGCAGATCATAATAAAATGTGAGTTTTTTATTATGCATGTCTAAAAACACATAGAGACATAAAGCTAATGTGGCAAAATGTTGATAGTGGGTCTAGCAGAAGGTAAGTGGGTATTTGTTGCACTGTTTCTTGCAACTTTTCTGTAGGTTTAAAATTTTTCAAACTAAAAAGTTACAGAGGTGAAAGCCTATTTACCAAAAATAGATGGGGTCTCAAAGAACACCCAGGGGAGTATCTTTCTGACAATAGAGTAGACAAGTGTTTCTTAAACAAACACCAGATGCACTAACGCAAAAGAAACCATTGATAAATTATATCACACTATAATTAAGTACTTTTTTTCATCATATGACACTTTAAAAAGTGAAGAAACAAGTGAAAATCAGAAGAATTTGCAACATACAGAATCCGCATCATTTGGTAACTGAACTATATAAAGATGCTTTTTACATCAATTCATTCTAAAATTGAGCAAAACACATAAAGAACTATTTCAGAGTAGAGGAAACACATGGCTCATAAATACAAGAAAAAGATGTCCAACCTCAATAGTAAACAGGAAAATGGAAGTTAAGACCACAATGAAGTAATTACATTTTTCACCTAGATTGGCAAAAGTTAAGATGTTAATATGCCATATGGTGGAGAAAATTGAAATCAACCAAAACTCTCATATCCTGTTAAATGGGAGTGTAAGTTAGTACAGCCACTTTGAAAAGAATTGGCATTATTTTTACAAGCTGTTCACCAAATTCATTTCATGCCCAAATCCTGGACACACAAATAGACTACATTTCCCAGCTTTCTTTGCAGTGAAGTGTAGCCATTAGACTGAATTTCTTGGCCAAGGGAATGGAAGCAGAAAAAAATGGCATGTCACTACCCTTACTTGTCAGAAAAACTTCCCATGTTATCTTCCCATCTTACCTCCCCATCATTAGCTATTTGTCCGCTCCCAGGGTGACTTTGGATGCCTCAAGTTCAAGATGGTGGAGATTTCACCACCCTGGATTCCTGAACGACTCGGTGGAGTGGAGCACACCTCTCCACCACCGTCCCACCCCCAAATAGACGTTCCATGAATAAGAAATAATGTTAAACCACTGACGTTATATTTGTTCCTGTGTCAGCAGCTAATGTTTAAAGACTTTAGGCTGAACATCTGAATCCCCTATGTATTAGTTAGGGTCCACTAGAGAAACAGAATCAACAGAGAACACTCACAAATACAAAATTTATAAGTGTCTCAGATGACCGCGGGAACGCAGAGTCCAAAATCCACAGGGCAGGCTGTGAAGCTGATGACTCCGATGGAGGGTCTGGACGAACTCCACAGGAGAGGCTGACCAGCCGAAGCAGGAATAGAGCCTGTTTCTTCTGAATTCTCCTTACAAGGCTTCCCGTGATTAGATTAAGCATCACTTATTACAGAAGACACTCCCCTTTGGCTGATTACAAATGGAATCAGCTGTGGATGCAGCTGATGTGATCATGATCTAATTCTGTGAAATGTTCTTATTGCAACAGACAGGCCAGCACTTGCCCAACCAGACAAACAGGTACCACAGCTCGGCCAAGTTGACACATGAACCTGACCATGACACCCTATAACCCAGGAATTCAATTCTAACTAGAGGCCCTAGAGAAATTCTTGCACTTTTGTACAAGGAGGTTGCTCTAAGAATGTTCCAAGCAGTACTGATTTATAGAGAAAGAAAGTAGAAACAAGCCCATTGAAGGAGAATGGACAAGTAAATTGAGGTAAATTCATATAATGGAATATTATACAGCAATTAAAATGACTAAAGTGCAGCTCACAACAATTTGGATGAATTGTAAAAATATAAACTTGGGAGAAGGTAGAAATAAATCCCAGAAGACTATATAAAAACTATCACACTGGATATGAAGTTCAAATAAAACGAGCAAAACTAAACAAATAGAGTCTAGGCATGTGCACATTGTCATAAAACTATTTTTTAGGGCAAGAGAAAGATAAGCACAAAATTCAGTATAGTGGCTGCCTCTGAGCATAGCTGACATTCCCTACAAAGTAATCAGCCCAGAACCAACCTACCAGTGAGGGCATCAGCTTTGAAGAGCCAGCACAGCAATTGTACCGATAGGGGAATGGGCTGGAGCAGGATGGGAGAAACTCAAAGGAAGATGCAAGTTATTAGCAATTTTCTAGTTCCTGACATGGGTGGTGGATTTATGGATCTCCTTTCTGTTATGCTTTTAAAATGCGACTTTATATTACCTACATTGTAAAAATATTAAAGCAAGCAGATGAGTAACTCTCTGAACTCACATCTTCCCCTGCTTTTATCAAATTCTCGGGCTCCATACTAAGCCTTGATAGACACCGGATGGGTAGTTACATACAAGCATGTAGGCTGCACATTGCACAAGGGCACCTCATTCCAGAGGGCACCACTAGAGACTTACATTAGTTTATCTGAGAGCCAGGGGATGGGCACCGGGATTCAGCCTCTGGGTCGAGCCCCGGAGCAGCAGGGGAGAGCTGCTTCCTCATGACTGGCATTCCCCGCACCACTCTGCTCACTCGCTGGCCTATCTTGGATACCTGACTCCTTCTCGCTGCCCTGTCTTAAACATCAAACAAGGAGGTGACAAGGAGGGAGAAGTAATGTGGGCACATGCCAGAGGCATGGGCTCCCCAGCCTCGGCAGGAGGTAAAGCAGGTGAGAGCGAAGCTCATATGCACACAAGCCTGGGGCCCCCTGGGAAGAGTCCTTAGATGGAGCAGGGAAGAGACCACTGTATATGATTATTCAGGCCATGCAATAATAGGCCAACTTCATTTTTGTTGTGGCTATCGTTATTGTTTTTTCCCTTTTGGAAATGGCACAATGGAGGTTCAAGGATGAGGAAGAGACTCCAATCTTTCAAAGCAGGCCTTTGTTAAGCCAGTGCCTCTTGTCGCAGGCTTTTCCTAACCTTCCCCACATCTGTGAAACATTCCAGTCACGTTTCGCCTCCCCTCTGGCTGCTTGATTCTATAATCTAATCTGCCCTCCTGTGTCCACCGGGTGCCAGGGGGTTGACTGTTTCTCTTGGAAAATGTTCTGCCTGGAGGCATCTGAAGACAAGGCCTTAACTCAAGAGAATAAGACAAATGAAGGAAGTCTGAGCAGCCAGGAAGGACCTGTCTTGGTTTGCCAGGGCTGCTAGAACAAATAGCACAGACTGGTTGGCTTAAACAACAGGAATTTATTGTCTCGCAGATTGGGAGGCTAGGAGTCCAAAATCACGGTGCTGGCAGGATTGTGCTTTCTCTGAAGTCTTAGCGTCCTTCTGGTGGTGACTTGTCAGTTGTATGTAACTACCCGTCATGTGGCCA